>NC_140280.1:12209583-12224583 GCF_964030765.1 Micromesistius poutassou
AACCCTTGATAAGAGGGACTTTCATCACCGCAGTATTATACACATTTGTTCAGATTCTCACCTCATGTTAAAGTTGTAAACTATCTTGGCCCACATCCTTCACAACATGTCTGTTCTCGCACCGATAAAGAACCAGATAGACCAGAGAGTTTAGTTTGTGGCTCATTTTAGCAGGACAATCAGAGTTCTCCATCAAAGCAACTCCAAATGGAATTCAATCTCCATGGAAATCAGATACTCCACATCTCTGTCATTGACGGTCTGGCTTAAGAACGCTTGTTGAATGTATTGTAGTCATCTGTAATTGCCTCTCTGTTGATTGGTTATTTTTTAATTTTTTAAGTGTTATACAAACCAGTATAATACCACTCTAAGTATATTCACTTTAAAAAAAATAAAGAACTGTATGAACTGCATATGTTTATATTGTCTTGTATTAAATCTGTATGTTATTCCCTTGCATCCCTTCCCAGGAAGGGGGAGACTAGCGTGAAGCTCTTTCTGGTTCAAAGGTGAATTGTGCATGGTCCCTGACAAATAAGCAACAACTAAACTAAGCTCCCTGAACGAGTTGCTGCAGGAAAATTTGTAAATATCTCAGAAATATGTGAAAAACAAAGATGTTCATCTTTGACTATAATGCCATCCAGCAAAATGAACCAAAAAGCAATACACTTCCAAAGTGGATTTGCAACTAACACCTGGGATTGTTGATAGCACCATAAAGTAATGCAGACATGACATTATTTCAAGATATGACATTCAATGCAAGTATTGTGTTACACTTGAACTACCCTCTAGTGGCTGTGGGCCACCACTACTAACTTTAGGTTATGCAGGTTGGTTTTGTTTTGTGTCTGATCACACCCGATATCTTTTGAGCATTCACAGCTCTGTGGGGCTTTGAAAGGAGGGCACATGGAGTGGGTGGACATGAGACAGTATGGATGTGTGTGTGTGTGTGTGTGTGTGTGTGTGTGGGGGGGGGGGGGGCATTTCAACATAAGGGAGCATAAGTCATGAGCTGAAAAACAAATCAATGCATGCATTCATAAAATCATTGCTTTGTCATTCAAATTGCCTGTTAGCACATGTCTGGGCATGTAGGCTAACCTATTCCCAAAGTACGTAGACTAACCCCCAGGAGCATGTAGGCTCACCTCCTCCAGAAACATGTAGGCTGACACCCTCCAGAAGCCTTACATCCACCAGAAGCATGTAGACCAACCACATACAGAAGCATGTGGCTCACCTCCTCCAGAGGTAAGTAGCCTTAGATCTTCCAGAATCATGTAGGATCACCTACTCCAGAATCATGCATGATCACTTACTCCAGAATCATGCATGATCACCTACTCCAGAATCATGTAGGATAACCTACTCCAGAATCATGTAGGATCACCTACTCCAGAATCATGTAGGCTTACAGATTATAGAGGGAATCTTGGATTTAGCGTAAAATGGATCAGATCCTCAACAAAGAGCTTCTTCAAAGCATTTTCCCCGGTTCACTTGAGGGTTGTCCGAGGAAATTCAGAAGACTTTCCAACTATGTCATTCAAAATCTCAGGTCACAGTATTTTGCTTTTCTACAGCTTCCATCACCTTAAATGCCATGTTATACTCATTGTCCAGCTATGTTATTTTGTTTGTTTGTCTATGTTATTTTAAATATTTGAATAGATGGGGTTAGTCCATTGTCCCAGCCACTTTATTACATTACATGTATTTTATATTCTATGTCGATTTTTTTAAATGCATATCGTATTTGGAGTATATTTTTCTTTCTATTCTATATTTTCTACTACTAATTATCTATCTTGAGCAGAGCCATAATGAACATTCCCCTGCTTCAGGGCTCTCAAGTCTCACGCATTGGGTGTGAGACACACACATTTCAACGCTCACATGCCACATTTTGTATTTCTCATGCAGAGAAATTTCCAGGATAACACCCACCAAGTTGCGCGCTATTTTTTTTTTAGCTATAAAACAGTGTTATAACCTTGATTAATCCAGTCATTACTATTCCCAGATCAGATGCTTCAGTTGACCCTACTGATAATTGTAGATGTATCTTTATACATATCTATATATCTATTGACCATTACTTACAGTCGTCTTACATGTACAAGTAGTTATACATCCTGCTCCAAACTTGTCTGCTACCTTTCTTCTTCTCTCACTCTTTTTTGTTACTGTCCCTACTGTGTGTTGTTTCATCTTCAGGACACCAGCCTCCCTGCTCCGGGCTGGGACATCAGGAGGCTTGCCATGCTGGTGCATTGCAGCCTGATCGAGTCCTTCGATACCTCTCTCCAGGTAGGATTGGTTGCTGTTGACAACCATGGACCATTCAATAGAATATACCTTAATAATTATTAAGGTATATTCTATAATATAATAATAATAAGTATTCCATGAGGTTAGGAAGTTCTAGAAGAAGATCAAATCAAGGTAATCTCAGGAGGAGCACCCCGACAGCCACAGCTGATCTGTCTATGATGGAGAACAGTAGCTGTGGACCTGTTACTGGAGATCTCCTTCCTCCAGCAGCTTAGCCAGAGAACGGAGAGTCTAACTCCGTCCCCACAACCGTAGGTTTATCATGACTCAACAAAGACTGCAAGTCTAGCAGCACATACATGTGCATATAAGCAGCTCGAGAACACGGGAAATAATACCCAAGTAATATTGAACTACTGATTTAGCTTTAGACAATCTAAGCAGTCCAGGTGTGTTCCTCTGTAAAACAGGAGCTAGTTGTGATCCAGCGGTCCACCGTTGGACTCATTGTGGCCCAGCTGTTCAGAGGCCGGGACCAAATGTCCTCCCTGTCCCACATGGACCGGTACCGGGCCTTCCAGAATCAGAATGTCCAGAAGTCCACCTCCTGCTGCAGGAGGAGGCCACCATGTACCAGGACCACCATGGGTTTCAGTGGCCCCTGGAGCGCCTGAAGGACCCCGTGCAGGAGGTCTGCTTTAGGTTTAGGAATTAAGGAATTCAATTTGTTTAAACAGGAAAGGAACTGTAAAGTACAACGGCTCCCTCTCTATCACATCCATGCATTGTTAACCTGCAGGGTTTTCCTCATTTAATGAATGCCTGCAAGGCAAACTTGGCAATTTGCTTAGAAAGTAATAGAGTTCATAAAACATGACTTAATGGTGTATATTGTGGTCCTGTTTTATGTAGAAAGGAGGATTTGGTCAAATGCATAGAACATTTGTGTAGAAATGTAATAATGTAATTATAATTTGTATAAAAGAATTAAAGGTCAGGTCATTCAACAGGACAAACTTGGCCTGGAGCTTTGCTGGGTTCTTCAGGAGAGGCTTAGAGAGGCCTTTCCCGGTGTGTGCCTGTCCAGGGACGGGCTCATGAAGGACCCCCCCAGAACACCCTGCTGGCCTGCTCTCTGATCGCAACAGAGGTCCTTGATTACCTGAAGAACTCTGAGAGCTTTGCTAATGACTTCAAGGGAGCAGAGGAGTGTCTCCACGGGAAAGACACAACGTTGCTCACCTCCCCTAAGGTCAGTCATCTTAGTAACTAGTGTAACAGCCTCTCAAACAGGCCACAATGCGGTGTCCTTTACAGTAAGAAAGGTTTCTGTCATTTCCAAGTAGAACCTACAGAGTCCTTTCAGTGTAACGGTGCATGATACACAAAGCAATGATTTTAGGCATGGGTGATTATATGTTGCCAAAAATGTTGTTAATTATAACCATACCAATTTAGATTTTTTTTACTGAAGGGAAGCAAATGGATGATATTCATCCATCACCATCATAGCCAAAAAGCAAAGCAATATAATATTGTATATAGTACATCAATATTTCCGATATTTTTGCTGCAGATTGATCGTTAATGTTCCTTGTTTATTATTGCTCAACAGGAGACTTGGTGGTGGTCTTGGCTACTGTAATTTTTTGTTTTGCTTGTTTTTGTTTTATACCTTTGATTTATTTTGTAAATTTTTTGGAATGACTTGTGCTTTAATAAATGTTTCCCCCATTTTCTCATAAGAAATGGCAATGGTAAAAGGCATTCAGCTTCGAGGACCTGTGGTTGCGAACAGTCATTTATACTGTGCTTTTCATACATGTGTATCGCCATGTCCATCTACGTGGCATAGACATACGGGGAGCTAATTAGGCCAAAGCATTAACATATTTTCTAAAGGCACCTAGGAGTTTGTGGCCAGTTTATGCTTTCGAGATACAACACACACACACACACACACACACACACACACACACACACACACACACACACACACACACACACACACACACACACACACACACACACACGCACACACACACACACACACCAGTGCTAGCTTCACCGGACCGGGAAACCAGAAGGTTGTCCGGTTTGATGTCCCGGTGGATGATCTGGTGGAGATGGAATATCATGTTTAGACAGGAGGAGGAAGGAGTGCAGTCGGTCTAAAGCACTTCTTTAATTAACATCCAGAATGGGGATTGCAGGTTTAGAAAATAAAAGTCCTGCATGTTTACCATAAACAGAGACCAATCATTTGACTCATTATATGGACTAGGAGCAATGGCTTATGATAATCAGCCTGACTCAAAATGCAAGGGAGGACTTTTTCTTACTTCTCCTATTTTCAGCTTTGCCAGCATATCATTGTGCAACTGAAGTGAAAGATAAGACTACTTACATTTTTCCCGTGGAGAAAGTGCGCCCCCTGCAGGATCTGGTAAGTCTCCTCGGAGATGCTGTGATCCAGAAGCTCCGAGATGCCGTAGAGTTTGCCACTCTCTACAAACCATCCCATACCTATGAAGGTATTATTGTAGCAAAAGTCTTGAGCATGCGTACACTAAATTCACAAATGTGTAACAGTAAAGTTGAAGTCGTAAATACTTATGTTGCATGTGTACACTAAAATAACAAATGTGTAACAGTAAATTTGAAGTCGTAAATATTTTTTCTACCATTGTAAACACAAAATAGGGGCTACGAGTTCACAGGTGATTATTATTGTCAGGTGTTATTACAGGTGCACAAATCCTATCCTGTGCATCACAACTTCAAAGAGTCATGCACTTGACACTTTTGCTACAATCATTGCAGCGCAGTTGGTGCAAAACACATTCGCACACCCGTGTTTCATAATCTGAGAACGTGCACAACATTTGTGCATTCGTAACCCAAATGTGAACTTATGCATCAGAAGTTGCACATCTGTGAAATATTTCCTCACAAATAAAATTATATAGATCGCTATGTTCATTGAGCATTTTAATGAGCGAGCACAAGTCCATCGATACAACTGCTTGAATCTGCTGCTACGAGTCTCAGCTGTTGTTTTTCCTGCGGGTACTTTTGCAACACGTCTAGGTAGTACATGCATAGATGTCTATGGGTACGTGTGTAGCAAAAGTGATTCCTATCCGTATGACGCAGAGCGTCCGTGGGCGGGACAAAATTGCAGCATAAACCAATGAAAGTCGCCGGCAGGGGTGCACTTTTCAAACTACACTGGGACCTATCCAAGCAAACTCCTGGAGTCTTGAAAGAAGAGGAGAGGGCATCCTACACGACGGAGGTGGGTATCTTACATTATGTTAAATGAAATTACTTAGTTAAACTGAATTCCCCCCAAATTATTGCATTAACATGCCGCAAGTGTCATTCAATGTATTTTGATGGTCGCCATAATATATAATAATATGTATAATATATAAGTTCAGAAATGACTCGGATACTGCGCCGCCTGTGTGAAGTTGCCCCTCCCCCCCGCCCCCATACCCCCCAAATCATTCGAAAATAATTTGGATCCCATATTCAACATTCGCGGGGATCCCCGAATGTTGATCCTCGGTCGCAGGAGCGCGCAGCATGCATTGCTTCCAGTGCATTCATCCCGTGCATGTGCGCTTCGATTTCACCCCGTTCACCCAAAGCTGAAAGCAAACCAAAGCATTAAAAGTAGGCCTACATCATGCTTTTATAATGTTTGTCATCAACGAGTTGAAAACAAAAAACATGTACTTTCAATTCAGCCTTGGGTGAACGGGGTGAAATCGAAGCGCACATGCACGGGATGCATGCTGCGCACTCGGCGATCGGCGATCCCCGGCCGCGAATGAATGAACGAATGTTGAATATCGGATCCAAACTATTTTCGAATGATTTGGGAGGTATGGGGGCCGCAGGTGGGGGGGCAACATCACACAGGCGGCGCAGTATCCGAGTAATTTCTGAACTTTTATATTATACATATTATTATATATATGGCGACCATCAAAATACATTGAATGACACTTACGGCATGTTGATGCAATAATTTGGGGGGAATTCAGTTTAACTAAGTAATTTCATTTGATATAATGTAAGATACCCACCTCCGTCGTGTAGGATGCGGATGGTTTTCTCCAGATTACCGCCCCGAAACTCTTTCATGGCAACAAGGTGTTGGGAATTCTTGTGCAGACACTTCCACACTTTTCCAAATACACCTTCACCAATGAAGTTCAGTTTCTCCAAAATATCCCTGAGGTCGACATCGGCCTTGTGTCTTGTTTTCTCCAAGAGGACCTGAGGGCCAATTGAATTACCAAGATTAGTTTTTGTTGAACTGGCTCTTTGAGGGAATGGTACAGCTGATAAATTGAAGTAACTAACAAATATTTACCTTCACTGTCATAGCCACAGCTGTTATGCTGTGTTCTCCTCCAGTGTCAGCCACACCCCCTGTCTGTCTCTGAGCTTTGCCTGCCACTCAACTGCTTACACCTGGCCTGTGTAAACTCATCAACTCCCCTTCAAATACACCTGGTTTCCCTGCAGTCGTCGCCAGATCATACTTCGCTATACCGTGGTAGATATTCGTACGTGGCTCTAGTATCTACACTTCCTAGCCTATATTTCTCCTGCTGAAATATCGTGCCTCACCTTTGTTCTCTTTTGCTTGTAGTTTTTGGATCAACACCACCCGCCTGCCTGCTGCACTCGCTCCAGCCTGATGCGCACCACTGTCCAACCTGCCACCCTGCCTCACTCCTGATTACAACAAATAAACCTGTTCACCTTCACTCCAACTCCTGTCCTGCCTCTGTGTTCTGCTCTTGGGTCCAGCAGCTATCGCTCCCCCCTAACATTCACAGGGTCTTGGAGAGGGTGGTGATTCAACAATGCAATGCGTGTTTGAAAGCAGAAGCCAAAGAAACGCACGGAGAGAGCAGTGAAAAACACGACTTAGTCGCACAGGACCAGGTAAACTGTTAAAGAACAGAGCCACAGAAACCAGTCAATATAGCATATGAATTGCATCACTGGTCATTGTGACATCACATCAAAAGCCTGATGGCAAAGACCACCATTGTGAAGTCATAGTGACAATGATTGACACACGATACATTTGCATACTTGGGATTCTTTTTGCATTCTTGAATGGATGTAAAAATATATATATTACATTGTTTTTCAATTGTATGTTCTACAATGTTTAATACTTTAAAGATCCCATGGCATGCTACTTTATGGATGCTTTTATATAGGTGATAGTGGGCCCCTAATACATTATTTGAAGACGTTCAAGAACTTCAGCCTTGGTGCAGAATTACAGCCACTACGAGCCAGTCCCACAATGAGCTTTCCACAAACGTGGCGTTTTTTAGAGGCGGGTAAAGGTGGAGGGTGGGGGAGTGACCCTGAGCACCTTGCGGCCATTGTGAAGTCATAGTGACAATGATTGACACACGATACATTTGCATACTTGGGATCCATTTTGCATTCTTGAATGGATGTAAAAAAAAAATATATATATATATATATTTACATATTTATATATATATTTATATATATGTTAGAAAAGTGAAATTTTCATGCCAAGGGACCTTTAACATATGAGGTAATTTTCAGATGTTATAATACTCACAATGTTAATGTTACTGCAAGGTTGCAGAAGCTGTTAATTAGACAAAAATGCGAAGTTCACATTATTGTGGATTATTATTATTAATAGAATTATAGAAGTGGCCATAGAAATAAGTTAATGTCAGACAGATTATTCGTCGTAGTGTTTCTTTACCTGTGTTGTATGAGATTGTTTTTTGCTTTGCTACGCTGTTGCAAATTTGGTTTGTAATGCTCTCTGCTCATATCTTTTGAACACGTTAAATTGTAGGTATTTTTTCTGTTTGCTACGTCGCTGCTTTATACTTATGTTGTTATTAGGTCATATCTTTGCAATTCGTCGATTCACATTCTCTTCACATATTATCACCCATGCCTAAAATCGTTGCTTTGTGTATCATGCAGCGTTAGGCTGAGAGGATGCCAGTAGGCAGCACTCTGTAGGTTCTACTTGGGAATGACAGAAACCTTTCTTACTGTAAAGGATACCGTGTTGTGGCCTGTGTGATAAGCTGTTACACTAGTTACTAAGATGACTGACCTTAGGGGAAGTGAGCAACGTTGTGTCTTCCCCGTGGAGACACTCCTCTGCTCCCTTGAAGTCATCAGGAAAGCTCTCAGAGTTCTTCAGGTAATCAAGGACCTCTGTTGCGATCAGGGAGCAGGCCAGCAGGGTGTTCTTGGGGGTCCTTCATGAGCCCGTCCCTGGACAGGCACACACCGGGAAAGGCCTCTTTAAGCCTCTCCTGAAGGACCCAGCAAAGCTCCAGGCCAAGTTTGTCCTGTTGAATGACCTGACCTTTAATTCTTCTATACAAATTATAATATTACATTTCTACACAAATGTTCTATGCATTTGACCAAATCCTCCTTTCTACATAAAACAGGACCACAATATACACCATTAAGTCATGTTTTATGAACTCTATTACTTTCTAAGCAAATTGCCATGTTTGCCTTGCAGGCATTCATTAAATGAGGAAAACCCTGCAGGTTAACATTGCATGGATGTGATAGAGAGGGAGCCGTTGTACTTTACAGTTCCTTTCCTGTTTAAACAAATTTAATTCCTTAATTCCTAAACCTAAAGCAGACCTCCTGCACGGGGTCCTTCAGGCGCTCCAGGGGCAGCTGAAACCCATGGTGGTCCTGGTACATGGTGGCCTCCTCCTGCAGCAGGAGGTGGACTTCCTGGTGTGACATATTTCAGCCATAATATCCTCCCATAGCCACAGGGAGCAGCACCGAGCGCATTTAATAGTTAAGAGGTAATATTCTCACGTAGTCACAAGGGAGCAGCACCAAGCACATACGGTAGGGCTGCAACGTCAGGGGGCGGGCTTTTAAAGCCACAGAACACGCCCACCCCTACCTGCCTATTTAACTCGGACTCCGCTAAGAGAGGACAGAATCTCTTGGGCGGTGTATCGTAGATGTAAAGCTTAGAGACACTCCGCGCGTGTTATATACCATTCCTCTCCTTTTGTTTCATAGACGATAGACAATAGACCAAAACCTTCACCAAATAAAGTGAAGTGAAAAAAGCGATCCTGTCTCGGCGGCCTTTCCTGGATTAAAAATAACATAACACTGGACATTCTGATTCTGGAAGGCCCGGTACCGGTCCATGTGGGACAGGGAGGACATTTGGTCCCAGCCTCTGAACAGCTGGGCCACAATGAGTCCAACGGTGGACCGCTGGATCACAACCGGCTCCTGTTTTAAAGAGGAACACACCTGGACTGCTTAGATTGTCTAAAACTAAGTCAGTAGTTCAATATTACTTGGGTATTATTTCCTGTGTTCTCGAGCTGCTTATATGCACATGTATGTGCTGCTAGACTTGCAGTCTTTGTTGAGTCATGATAAACCTACGGTTGTGGGGACGGAGTTAGACTCTCCGTTCTCTGGCTGAGCTGCTGGAGGAAGGAGATCTCCAGTAACAGGTCCACAGCTACTGTTCTCCATCATAGACGGATCAGCTGTGGCTGTCGGGGTGCTCCTCCTGAGGGGCGTCCAGACTGGGCTCCATAGTGACAGGGTGCTCAGCCAGAGTGTTGCTGTTGACGGCTGCGTCCCCTCCTCTGAGGTTCTGCTCTGCGGTGCTCATTGGTGGAAGAGCCCTGTACAGGAGTTTGCAGTGTTGGACCCACGTGCCAAACCTCCGGGAGAGTTGCTCCCTGAGCTGCTCAGGAAGTGTCCGGCGGAGGAGCTTTTCCTCCATCTCCTGCTCCATCACCCTGGGAGCTGAGAGGAGAACAACAAGAGACGAGTCAAAGACATCAACGTATGAATACAATTCAACACATTGTTAAGGGCTCCTCAAATGGGGCAAAAAGATGTGTTTGACTATTGACTATTTCACTATGGTAAGTAATAAAGAAATATATTCTAGTATATTCTAGTTTAATTTAACTGACATCACACAAATTGCTTTTAATGAGGATTTCTTAATAATGACAACAGTTAGTTTGAAGCGGTGACCTTGGGATGGAGGTTTCCTCAGGGCAGTCTGAGTGGTACGGGGCCAACAGGGCCTAACCTCCCACAGGATGGAGTACACTAGAGCATATTGGGCCCTTCAACAGAGAAGAGAGAAGACATCTTCAGCCAGTGCTCCTCCACCATACATTCACACAGGAGCGCTTTGGATTTGGTCATCATGTCTCCTCTTTTTTTACCATTCAAGATTGCCTTGATTTGATCTTCTTCTAGAACTTCCTAACCTCATGGAATACTTTGCAGTGAATTATCAAGGTCTAATCTATTGAGTGGTCCATGATTGTCAACGGCAACCAATCCTATCTGGAGAGAGGTCCCGAAGGACTCGATCAGGCTGCAACGCACCAGCATGGCAAGCCTCCTGATGTCCCAGCCCGGAGCAGGGAGGCTGGTGTCCACGGTGCCAAGATGAAACACATAGTAGGGACAGTAACAAAGAAGAGTGAGAGAGGAAGAAAGGTAGCAAACAAGTTTGGAGCAGGACGTATGACTACTACACGTCGTACACATACGACGACTGTATGTAATGGTCGATATATAGATGTATAGATACATATCTACAATTATCAGTAGGGTCGACTGAAGGATCTAATCTAACAGTAGCATGAGTAATATTGTCATACTGTAGTTGTTGTAGTAGTAGCAGCAGTAGTGGTAGTTGTAGTAATAGCAGTAGTAGTAGGCCTAGTTGTAGTAATAATAATAATAGTTATACATTCAATTTATATAACAACCGTCCCGATACATCGGGACGGTTGTTGGTGGTGCACTGTCCCTGAGCTTGTGAAAGCGCATCCGATCTGAACGGCACCTGCCACGGCGCCGTCCATGAGAGCGCCGCCAGTTCTGGAAACCACAGAGCTGAGCGGTTCTTTGGAGCCACAAGAATGAGGGACAGTCCTTCCTGTCTGACCCGTTCCAGAAGAGGAAGGATCAGCTGGAGTGGGGGGAATGCATACAAGAGAACCCGCGGCCAAGGTGTGTGTGCCAACGCATCCACCCCTAACAGGGTAAGATCCCGAGGATTGAGAGAGAACCACCATCTGCAGTGTATGTTCTCTCTGGACGCGAACAGGTCCACCTGAGTCCTGAACTTCTGCCAGATCAGTCTGACAATGTCGGGATGTAACCGCCACTCGTCTCGGCGGGGACCGCCGCGAGACATGAGGTCCGCCCCGAAGTTCTGGGCGCCCGCGATATGCAGGGCTCTCAGGCTGAGCAGATACTGATGAGCACAAAGCCAGAGCTCCACCGCCTTTCGGTGGAGAGCAGAAGAGCACACTCCCCCCTGTCTGTTTATGTACGCCGCCACTGACACGCTGTCTGTCCTGATCAGAACGTGACGGCCGCGTACCAGGTGAAAGAAATGCAGCAGTACTTTCCTTACTGCGGCGAGTTCTAACACATTTATGTGTGCTGTGGGGGGCGTCGGCCACTCGCCTCCGACTGAGTGGGAGAGGCACGTCCCTCCCCAACCCGTCAATGAGGCGTCCGTGAAGACCACTATGTATGACGTTACTCTGCCCAGGGGAACCCCCCCGAGAAGGGCGGGGGGGCTTCCCCAATATTCCAGGTCTGGTGACACCGAACGGGGTACCAGGAGCATCCTGAGCTTGTGTCACCTGGGGTCCAACCGCTGCAGCAAACCACCGCTGGAGTCTGCACATAAAGAGCAGACCCAGGGGAACCACAGGGTGGGCAGCTGCCATCAGCCCCAACAGGCACATGGTAGACAACGCGGTCACGTTTCTGCGAACGCGAAAGCGGGAGAGTGCACAGGGACGTGGAAGTAAGCATCGTTGAGATCCAGGGATGTGAACCAGTCGCCCTCTCTCACACATCGGAGCAGTGCTCTGACAGTGAGCATTCTGAATTTTCTCACGGCAACAGAATTGTTGAACACGCAAAGATCCAGAATTGGTCTCTTCTCCCCTGCCTTCTTGAAAACCAAAAAGTAGCGGGAGTAAAACCCTAGGTGTGACTCGAGGGGGGGGAACTAGTGATGGCCCCCTTTTCCAAGAGGCGGGCCACCTCTGCGGCCAGAGCCGTGCTTGCCACTGGGTTCTGCAGCCTGGTCTCCACCAAACCCATAAAGGGTGGGGGACGGTGCTTGAACTGTATGGGGTGGCCCCATCTCAACATATTGTCCAACCATGATGGTAGAACACATCGCTCTCGCCAACACGCATAGCGGTCGGAGAGGGGGCACGCTGACAGCTGAGGAACGCTGTCCAGGAATAACTTGTATTTCTCGTGTGAATAACTCGTGTGAACCAAGGGGGGCATTCCCTGAAAGGGAGGGGGGCTCAGCAAGCGTGGTAGACGTTACAGAGTCAACCGCTGTACAAACAGCGAGCTGTCTAGACGCCGCGCTCGTGCCCGCTGAGCAGACAGCGAGCCGTCTAGCCGTTGCACACACACACACACACACACACACACACACACACACACACACACACACACACACACGCACACACACACACACACACACACACACACCACACACACACACACACACACACACACACACACACAAACACACACAATCACATGCACGCTCACATACCCCATACACACACATATTCTAGCAAGTTGTCTAGACGCCGCGCTAGAATCACCGCGTTGTCCGCTGGCTGTATTCACAGCGTGCAGAGACGTATCACCACTGTCCACAGAATGTAGGAGGGAGGTAGAAGGGATACTGACGGGGTCCAAGAGACTGGAACACGTAGCCGCAGCCCAGTGTAACGAATCTCCAGCCCGCTTATGAAGCTCAAAGGGACACTGCTTAGAAGCGGACGTGCCCGAGACTATATTAACACGCCGTCTGGCCGTCTTACTGACTGTAGGGAGGGGGTAGAGGGAACAATGTCGGGAACTAGGAGACTGGAACACGCGTCCGTATCTATGGCCCCGTGTAATGAGTCTCCAGCCCACTCATGAAGCTCAAAGGGACGCCGCTTCATAGAAGCAGGTGAACCAGCGGCTATGGTAACACATCGTCCGACAGTCACCCTACAGCCATCAGACTGAGGGGAGGGAAGAGGCAGCTTAGAGGAACGTACAACAAGTGTAGAACGTTGTTGGCCTAAAGGAAAATGCTCTTTTGGACGGATGTTCTGCCGTTCGGTCGAACGGTCTTTTTTATCTTTATTGATATAAGGGAAAGAAAAACCGGGAGCCAGCTTGCGGTTCTGCTTCTGGCTCCGTTGTGCTGGTTGCTGCGGCGGCGGCACCCGGGCTTTTGGCGGCCCCCTGGAATGTTGGGTTTGGGGACGACCCCGCTTCCTTCCGGCCTGCTGATCCCGTGAGAATCGCCCCGAACCGGGAACGATTCTCACGGACAGATTGTTGGTGCGCGAGCACCTCAGAGAATCTGGGCCCATATAGTCCATCCGGAGCTAATGGGCTCTGAACAAGGCTGGCCCTCTCTCGCTCCGGCACCGCGGTGTGAGAGAGCCATATCGCCCGCTGGATCATGGTCGACCAAGCCATATGCCGGCTGGCCGAAACGGCTATCGGCTGGCACAGTTGCAGGATGGCGCTGGAAAAGCAGGACACCGTCAACCATCTTGCGGCCTCCTCCGGGCCGTACGCCTTCCTGCCAGCCGACAAGGGGACCAGGCGAGGGATCCCACTCGTTTGAGTGTCAGCCCACCCCTCCACGTTGGTGAAGTCAGTGAAGGCCTTCACCGTCTCCTCCTGCAGCGGTGAAGAAGTGCTGAACAGGTGGGAACAGCGGACACTGGGTAGCCCGTCTTGAGGAGGACTGGGTGCGGAAGCACTCACCCTGCATGTCATCCGACATGCAGGCGGGAGGCGGGGCTGGCATGGTGATGCCCTTAATGGCCGCCGTTTCACCCATGATTTCTCAGAAGAGATCGGCCATCCAGCGCGGCTTCTCCCTAGGGACGACCGTGGAGGTGGAGGCCCTGGAGGGAGAAAACCCAGACACTATGTCGAAGACGTCATCCCGGTCGTTGTCGACGTCGATGTCTTCATCATTCTCCTCCTCATCCTCGATATCAGGGACTCCGGCCTTGAAGAGGTCAATGGCATCGGAGAGCTCCACCAAAGGCGAGAAGAAGACGTGCCTGGAGAGGAGCCCCTCTTCAGGCAACGCGTGGCACAGGAGGCAGGGTTGGCCATAGCAGTCGCGGTGTGTTCCGCGCCGAGGCAGCTGAAGCACGCCGGTGCTGGTCACAGGTGCTGGTCACCCGGCGCCAGAGAACCGGGGCAGGAGGAGCAGGATGACCCTGAAAGGGGCCTAGCTCCGGAAAAAGTGCTCTGGACTGGCCCTGAAAAGGGCAGTTTTTGTGGCAGCTCGCCTACGCCGCTTCCACCAGGTTGTTCATCTGACCTCTTCATATTGGTCTCTTGTTGATCGATCAGTAGCTGAAAGAAAAGGGAGGACAAACAGCGGTGTGTGCCGCCTTATATACACGGTGCCGTGGGAAATGTGGGCGGTGCCAACGTTGATTGGTGCATAGTCAAAATTTTCAGTGCGCGCAAGCACGCGCACGGGACAAGCCCATAAAGGCGAAGCCTAGACGGTGTAGCCTACATGAACTAGAACGTAGTGTTTACTTAAAGGTACACTGT
>NC_140280.1:12229583-12303583 GCF_964030765.1 Micromesistius poutassou
ACTACCTACAACCCTAAGCTGTAGAACAAACCTGCTAAAAGCCCTGTGGGAGATATGAGATACTTCTGAGAAGGCTAAACCAAGGTTTAGCCTGATTTTCTGATTACCTTGTTTTACCTTTGTTCTGTCTTTCTGTTATACCTGAGGTCTTCTCTGCTGATTCTGAAAATCCAAAAGCTATAGTGGTATTCTGATGTGATCAGTCTGCTCTTTAATTGTGGCTGCATCGTTAGAACAATGGACCTTAACCTGCAGTCTACAACACTTTTATCCAGATGCATTTTGAACACATCTTAATCTTGTAAGAAGAAATGTAAGAATACAAATATTAAAAATAACAATATTTAATATCTACAGTATATGCATCTCTTGTTACCTGCAATACTTAATAGTATAGGAAAGATCTTCAAACAAGGTCTTGAGTAGATCATATTTTATATTTTATATTATTTATAAAAACATTGATGTAGTATTGAGATAGATTTGTTAAATCGACTGTGAAATCGGGCAGTGTACTTAAATAACATGGGCCAACATGAGGTATGCTATACCAGTAGGCCTACATGATGTCTATCTATAGGCTACCAGTAGGCCTACATGATGTCTATCTACACCAGTAGGCTTACATGAAGTATATCTATACCAGTAGGCCTACATGATGTGATATACCAGTATTCCAACATGAGGTGTACAACAATGCTTTGTTGAAGACACTGCAATATCTAGCATAGTGAAGAATGAGCTGGAAGGTGTTAAAAGGCTCCTGTGGCATAATGTACAAAAATAAAACACATTATTCCCATTTAACCGATATGATCGGTTGGTATGGGCAACTGCGGTGCTGTCCCATGTCGAGGCTGTCTAATGTTGTTGGATCTTCCTATTAGCGAGAGCGGGTCCTTTTTAAAACCTGCAGGGCTGACGCTGTCTCCTCATGTTTCACACATCTGCCCACGGCATTAGTAAATAGTAACCAACAAAGAGTTACATATATATTGTTTTCCTGTGAAAAATGAAAGCCGTATTTGCCGAACATTGGCTACATTGAAACATGAAGTGGTCCATAGGAAATTATATTTTATTAAAATAATGTGATTAGGTAGACCAAATATGTTTTATAAACGTGTGTTATGTTCTCAACTTCAGGTCATATGTTGCTTGATTAAATAGAGCAAGAGGTTTATTTGACAACTCGGTTCCATCATAACAGAAACCTTTTTTTCTTATAGGCTAATATTAGACTCTTCTGTGTATTCTGTTCGGTGCTGCTGTGCAGTTCCTCCTCATGGGACGGCTAGCATAAATTACGATAGTTGATCAACGCAGAAAGGGGTGCGTTTCCAGCTTTTTTGACACTTCCTGATTTTAGAGGGCTGCAGGGTGCGCGCACACATGTCCCGTCTGCACGCTGTGATCCGCTCGTTGTAAAAGGCGGTTCAGGGCCGGGCGAGAGGAACACAATAGCTACCACGGAGTCGATCAAACGGCCCCCCTTTTCGTCAAATGATAGGTGGGAAATAGGGACCGTGGGTTCCACAGTGACCGTTCAGAGAACAGGACAGAAGGCGCTGCTGGTTCTTTCGGGACGACGGCGGGCTCTCGCGGCGTGTTGTTCGGATTCAAACAGGTGTCTCGTGCCTCTCCCATCAGCAGGTGGCGGAGCAGCAGAGATCCGCTCGCGAGGAGACACCTCATGTTCCGTGGTCTGATTTCGACGCATTCCTCGTTGGTCGATACATTTTCGGGATATTTTTTTCTTTTCTTTTTTTTCCATTACCCAAGACAAACGGGACAAGGAACTCATAATTAGGAAAAAAGCATCAGATAATCCAAGCGACATAGCATTTAAACACCCCCCACCCCGACAGGTGGGAAGAGAGCTTTGGGACCCCCCCCTGCCCCCACTCGCTTCTTCTCTTTCCCCAGCGAAGGAGACGAGGCGGTGACTGACATCCCCACGGGACGGCCCGACAGACCATTCTGTTAACAGGTGTGTGTGAGTGTGTGCGTGTGTGAGGGCACACCGCACGCTGCCTCCTACCACCGGCTTATTGTTCTTCATCGAGCCCTTTCATTGTCCCGCTCACCCGCCGCTGCGCGACAGCAGTGACGGAGTAAGCGTTTCATTTGAATTTAATTAAAAAAAAAACAAAAAAAAAAAAAAACACGGATACAAAATTTAGTACGTTTGGGGAATTGTCGTTTTTTTGACGAGGAGGATACGACCCGAGTCGATTGAAGAGCTCAGGGATTTTGTAGGGCTAACAGACCAACATTCAAAGTGGTCTCATCTGGAAAGACCAAACAAAGTAGGTTTGGTTAGCACTGAGCATTTATCATGACGACGAGGAGACCCGCCGTGGAACCGGCGGGCACCGCCGACAACCAACAAACCCAGAGTCCCAAAACCCCCAGCACTGACAACGGTGTGTCGGTGTCTGATGCACCCGGGGCAGGGGTCGAGATGTTCCAGGACTGGTGCCTCCGGACCTACGGCGACTCCGGCAAAACCAAGACCGTCACCCGCCGTAAATACAACAAAATCATCCAGACCCTGACACACCGCGAGGACGACCACCGAGGCTGGATCTTCCGCGAGAAGAGCAACATCAACGCCAAATTCAAATTCTGGGTCAAGTCAAAGGGCTTCCAAGTGGGGTCGCTGCAGGAGGGGGTCGGCGGCTCCCCGGACAGAGCCGTGCTCTTCGTGCCCATCAAGGCTACGGTTAGTGCGTCTTCCTCTTTCACTTTCACCGGGCCACTGCGCGCTTTGTGTCAGTGGGTTCCGTTTAATGGAGTGTGCGCGCGTCTGTACAAGCCGATTTGAAGAAGAACATGAGTGTGTGTGTGTGTGTGTGTGTGTGTGTTTAAATGTGTTTGCCTATATGTTTCAAGGCTACAGTTACAACACCACTTTCCCTGGCTGCACACAATTCAAAGCACCTGTTCTGCATCGTGCTTAATCAGTATGGGCCCAGCCTACATTAAAACGACAAAATTAAAACGATTTTTCTAGACACTTGCTTAGCATACTTTAGGCCTGGCCTACGTCTCGCGAGGTCGGCTATACACGACCAACGTAAAGCATTTATTTTACTTGACATAGTCACTATTATTACATAGCCTAACACTATTATTCATAAACCGACTGTTTACTTAGATACATAAACTTGTTTTTGTGCAGGTTAGTGCAGGCAAACCCTCTGAGCCTATCCTCGAACAAACCATGGAAGTTATAATTTGGCAGTGTTATTATTATTATTATTATTATTATTTTTTTAAATATATTACGACAGGGCTGACGGTATTTCCGTTCACATTTGCACACTGTAACTGGTTAGGCCAGAGGTAGATGCTCATTTTAATGGCAGGGAAGTGATGACTATAAATAGGCCTACAATATAATATATCCGTTGAACTAACCCTGGCCTTGGTATAAGTTGACTTGCTTAATCCGACTCCTCTCCTTAATCAGGAGCAGAGCAGTGGGAGGAGACTTTTAATTAACCAATCCAAACAGTAGCAAAACTGCAGAAGACATGTGCCATTAGACCGACTTGCTCACCAGCAGGTTGTTTTCTAACATGTTATTCAAGTGCTTTTAGGTTATTTAGTTATTTAGTATTTAGTGGCAAGGCTAAAACGACATTAGATTTAGATTTCATCATGATTTAAAATTAGACAAAGTTTTAGACTTGTTTTAGACATTTATAACTTTATTGTTCAGACGTTTCCCTTCACGTGATAAATCTTTACCGGATTATTAATTATTTTGAAAAGGTTTGCAACAGGTCTTTAATTTGAACTAATCTTAGTTCAAGTGTCAAAAAAAGGAGAGCCCTCTGTTTTAATGCAGCAGTACATCAACCAAATGGTGAAGAATCTGTCCTGTAGGCTCACCTCACAGTTTGGGACAGTCCGGTTAGACGTTATTTGAGTGCATTGTATGCGGGCCTTCACATGAAAAAACCCAAAACAAGATCTTATCACGGTAACAAGTCGCTGTGCAAAGAAAGTCCTACACGGTTCTACAGTATCAACGCAGCTGGGAGCTTGGAGTCATGCTTTAATGTCCCTAAGAATATATATATTTTGCAGAAAATGTAAAGATGTACAGATTCAGTCAGTATCAACGCAGCTGGGAGCTTGGATTCATGCTTTAATGTCCCTAAGAATATATATTTTGTAGAAAATGTAAAAATGTACAGATTCAGACAATACTGTCTCACAAGGAGAGTCAAGAGCAGCAAATTCAACCCTTTCAACATGATTGTCATCGGAGACAAACACTCCTTAAATACAATGCAAACAATGATGGGTTCTTCCACTTAAAGTTGCAGGACCCGCTTAAAGGTACACTTTAAAGTTGTGAGATTGTTCAGCCCTTAACGGTCACCAAGGTTGAACAGACATGGCCAGCTTCCCTCCAGGAGGAAGTGGTGAGTTGGTCCTCTAAAAATAGTGACGAACTAGACGCTGGTGTCAACTCCATGTGATAACCGCTTCCCCCCTCTGCTGTGTTGACTCCCAGCAGGCCGAGTGACACAGAGAAGTAGAAGCTTGGCAGTTTGTAGTCTGTAGACACATGGTCTGTCACACATGCTTTCACATGCAGCTGATGCTAAAGGGAGGACTGGGATTGTAGTCGTCAATAGACACCATCAACTAAATAAACCCTTGTAAAAGCTGTATCTCCACACCTACCTTCCCTTTCCTATCCTATCCTTCATTAAGTAGAGGTGTAGGACAATATAGAGGCATGAGAATCAAAAATCCCTGTCTTTCTGTTTTCCAACACAGTGGAAAATCTGCCTGCTGGCTAACACTGGCACATTAATGAAATGTAGATTAATGTGCACTGTCCTTTAAATACATACATGTAGTCATGAACATATGGCCTTGCGTTTGGATTGGGACAGTCCAAAGATTGTGAAAGCGCAGTGCCGTCTGGAGCTGGCCACAGTCTCATCAGGTCATGCTGGTCATAATATACCAATATCCATCTTCCTGTTCTGCTCCTGTTCTGCTGTGTGTGTGTGTGTGTGTGTGTGTGTGTGTGTGTGTGTGTGTGTGTGTGTGTGTGTGTGTGTGTGTGTGTGTGTGTGTGTGTGTGTGTGTGTGTGTGTGTGTGTGTGTGTGTGTTCCTTTCGGTCTCTGCTTGGGTTAATCTTGGGGTCAGATTAAGGTTTAAATTAACACATATAATAACTGAAACAATCTAACCTTGATACACTGATGCAGCCTCAACAACAACCCATGGCCATATACATCACAGGACACTTTATTTAAGGATTCCCTGCATTTACATTAATTTACAAATTTACAAAATACATTTACACAAATTGAAGACACTCACACACTCTCCAAAGAGGTTGAGCACCAGCACACCATAATTGGAGACACTATGAACTCTGCAGTTTGTTTCCAAAATCAACCAGATACAGTGTGGGATTGCTGTAGGAACCAGCAAGTCATATCGCCTATTAGCTGTTCACTATAGGCCTCTGAAGATTAAGTCCCGCCTCCGAGGCTCCCGGTTCCCTCAGTCAAATGTCTATGGGAAATAACATGGGTTTTTTGAATGATCGTACATAACAAACTCTGTAGGTGGTGAAGAAGTAAAAGCTGCGTCACGTTTTGAACTACACACATTTTCCATCTAGTTTCGACTGGCTTTTTGTCTTTTTGCTTTTTGTCTGTGCTGTTAAAATAGCATTTATAATCGTTTACTACTTTAACGGCACAGACAATCCAAAATGAGCATATACACACACAGCTATGACGCCCATTCAGTTTACATAGTTCCGTATCACTCCGCGCCTAACTTGAACTGTTGTTTATTTATATATAAAAGCAATAGCATAGTTCACTGAAGCCTAAAAATATGTTGATTGATGGAGAGGGTGGAAATGTTGTAAAGCAATAGGCACACGGTGAGTGAACTGCTCGATAGTAGGCTAAATTGCCGGCGAACCAAGCTACCGTCTCTAGCCTTCTCTCTGAAGGACGCTACAGTGTGTTGCATAGCAACCACCGTGCACTTTGCAGGCAGCCAGGAGGGACTACTTTTTTGTATTTGTTAAAAAAATGCTTTTCCGACTTTCTCATTTTTTAAAAATTGAGTGTCTATGACTTTCATTTCGCCATACTTACGTAACCGTTTTATAAAAGCAATAGATCACTTCAGTCAGTGAAATGTTCTCATTATACCACAGTTAAGGGGGTCGCCGTCCCTCCGCTGTGCGTCGGGACGGACAATGTCCCTTAACTGTGGTATAATGAGAACATTCCACAGCCTGTCGTGATCTATTGCTTAAATATATAACTTATATACTGAGGGGGAAATAAATCTAATCAATATCACTTCATTAGGTGGGTATACATTAATTAACCATTAATTAACATTAGTAAATGCAGTAATAAGCATAATTCTATAGCATTACCCCTTTAAGCATAGGGGTAAGGCTTAGGGTTAAGGTTAGGGTAAATAATGTATGAATTATTATCTTTAGTTAACATGAACGCCATTACCTTAGTTAATTTGAACACTATTAGAAAACGTGTGTGTGTGGTATTTACTGTTTACTATAGACCTCTGAAGAATCAGTCCCGCCTCCGAGTCTCTGGTTCTCTTGGTCAAATGTCTATGGGAAATAACATAGGATTTTTGAATGATCCTACATAACAAACTATGTAGGTGGTGAAGAAGTAAAAGCTGTGTCACGTTTTGAACTACACATATTTTTCATCTAGTTTAGACTGGCTTTTTGGATTGTTGGTGCCGTTAAAGTAGTAAACGATTATAAATGCTATTTTAACAGCACCGACAATCCAAAAAGCCAGTCGAAACTAGATGGAAAAGGTGTGTAGTTCAAAATGTGATGCATCTTTTACTTCTTCGCCACCTAGAGTTTGCTATGTACGATCATTCAAAAACCCCATGTTATTTCCCATAGACATTTGACTGAGGGAACCGGGAGCCTTGGAGGCAGGACTTATTCTTCAGAGGTCTATTGAACATTACCAGAATGCACCAGTCTATCTGTCTGCTGTGCATCTTCTTTCCACTATGAGACGGAGATGAAATTCAGAAAATATCAAATGTAGCAGATTTTTGTGAGAAACGCCACTCCTTCAGAGAACGACTTGTAAAACAAGAGGGCCTGCTTTTTGCACCAGTGAAAAATTTCTCAGTCTGTGCCAGCAGGGGAACTATCTGAATAGGTGTGCATGCGCTGCCTGCATGCATGCCTGCATGCGCGTGCGTGTACGTACTCATGCATGTGTCTGCGCATGCATGTGTGTGTGCTTGGAAACACTGGGTGAAGGGGTCTTCGGTGGTCAGGGTGGAAGGTGAAGGTCCAGGAGGTGATTAACAACCTAACATCACACATGTTGGGCTGTGAGGGTCTTCTCCCCAGACGTGTTCCTCTTACTGTAAAATGAGTATCCACTTAGTGATGCTGCTGGTAGCAGTGATAATGGTCCATCTTGTTAGAGCTGGGCTACTTGTTGAAGACATCTTTTTTTGTGTGTATTTTAGACCCGTTTATCAGACTTATGTAATGTAAATCTAGGCTTTATATTCCTGTGATACGTTAATGGTTGACATGCATGTGATTGAGCCATTAAGATAGCAGAGTTAGTTCAGAGAATTATTTCCAAGAACTTTACGTCAAAGGTCCCCTGTGCTATCCTCTCCAGTCATTATTTTGTAGATGGGCTGCCTAGATGCGTTTTGATTGGGGAAGGTGTGACTGGGTGATAGGGTATGATTGGCTGTTGACAGTAGTTATAATATGCCAGAGGCCAGCTGGGGTCGCTGTAGAAGATGGAGAGTGAGACCACAATCACATACACACATACACACACATATACACATATACACATACACGTACACACACATATACACATACACGTACACACATACCAATACACACATACACAGAGGCAGCCTTGTGCACACCTCCCCCTGGCATTCTTTGGTTGCCATGGTGACAGAATATTAGCAGCAGTCTTAATTAGGCTGGGGTGCCTCATTCTCCTGGTCTCCTCCTGACCTCTTAACCCCTCCTCACCTGAATGACAAGGCTAACACCTGGTCCATAACCCTGGTCCATAACGAGGGTCCACAACCCTGGGCCATAATGAGGCTCTGTATTGGACCTAATGAACTAGCGAGTATAGGACTACACTTGTGCACACTTATTTAGTACCTGTGGTTGTGTTTGATATTCGCTGTACAACATTCAGTCTCTTAACAGCCTATTATCATCTAGCAACCTACAACTGCCAAATGAAATAAGGTTTTCCCTATACATGTCACCAATTTCTCGATCAAATGGTGTCTTTGTTTACTGGTCTCCATAATACAAAAAACGACCAAACCACAAACAACAATTGAGCAGTCTTATTCTATTTACTCTTTCCTAATATAATCTTGCATTTTTCATTTCCTACTCTTTATTTCCAACCCTTCACTAAATTTATTTATTTCAGCTATTCTGACAGACATCTGACTTAAGCACACACAGCCTGTGTCTATCAGGATGTTGTTATGGTTAATCTGTAGGTAGTAGTGGTGGTGTGGTTAGTCTGTGGCTAGAAGTGTTATGGTTAGTCTGTGGCTAGTAGTGGTGTTTTGGTTAGTCTGTGGCTAGTAGTGTTATGGTTAGTCTATGGCTAGTAGTGGTCTTATGGTTAGTCTGTGGCTAGTAGTGGTCTTATGGTTAGTCTGTGGCTAGTAGTGTTATGGTTAGTCTGTGGCTAGTAGTGGTTTTATGGTTAGTCTGTGGCTAGTAGTGTTATGGTTAGTCTGTGGCTAGTAGTGGTCTTATGGTTAGTCTGTGGCTAGTAGTGTTATGGTTAGTCTGTGGCTAGTAGTGGTCTTATGGTTAGTCTGTGGCTAGTAGTGTTATGGTTAGTCTGTGGCTAGTAGTGTTATGGTTAGTCTGGCTAGTAGTGTTATGGTGAAGTCTGGCTAGTGGTGTTATGGTTAATCTGTAGCTAGTGGTCTTATGGTTAGTCTGTGGCTAGTGGTCTTATGGTTAGTCTGTGGCTAGTAGTGTTATTATTAGTCTGGCTAGTGGTCTTATGGTTAGTCTGTGGCTAGTAATGTTATGGTGAAGTCTGGCTAGTGGTGTGATGTTATGAAAGAAAGACAAGACTATAAGTGGGGATCAAAATAAAATGGTTATTTTCTTCCAACCACCAGCTACAGGGCTTACAGTTGGTACTTCATTGTTGCTCTTTTATAATGAGATGGTTATGGTAGCTTATCTCACTTCCTCAATGTGTAGAATATGGGTAAGGGCTCTAGGAGGACAACGATGCACTCTTTATCCTGCTGCTTCCTCATCACCTCCCCCCCTCCTCCTCTCCCTCCCCCCTGCCCCAACAGTTCTGCTTTTCTCTGGCTCCAGGACCCCTCCACAACCACCTGCCCCCATCCTCCCCAGCCTGTCCCCCCTCGCTCCCTCCTTCCCTCCTCCCCTCCCTCCCTCCCTCCCCGTCAAACTTCGATGCCCCTGCACCCAGCAGCTGGATGATTAGCTCATCGCTAAGCTCTTTGCCCTCTCTTTTTTTGCCCAATAGCTGTTAGAAAATGTGAGCTGTCTGTTTCGTGGCCTATTGCTGTTGGTAGGACATCCAATTGGGTTGGCTTAGTGTGTGTTTCGTAGCACATAGCTTTTACAAGGTTCTCTTCTCTGATCTATTTTCAGTGTGTGTATAGAGCTAGAAAGGTACTGTAATAGTTAGTCTACTTATAAACATATTGTCCTGTTTAATTTCATGTAGGACTACACTTGGAGTTGCCACACAGAGGATTGTGATATTTAAATAATGTGTGGATCTCATGATAAATTGGGTTGAGATTGGACTGCTATTGACACTGTGTTCATTGTATAGGTCGATGTTAAATGCTGTTAAATGCTGTTAAAACAGTTTTCAAAGCAAGCTGTGCAGCTGAATAAAGGTGATTATGGACGTGCATTATGCACACATTGGACTTTTGAAATTTAACCTTGCTCTCATATCTTCAGGATTTCTTCTTTATGTAGTCCCCATTTCAGTTCACACGATACCATGGGCTATAATAGGAACTGTGTGTGTGTGTGTGTGTGTGTGTGTGTGTGTGTGTGTGTGTGTGTGTGTGTGTGTGTGTGTGTGTGTGTGTGTGTGTGTGTGTGTGTGTGTGTGTGTGTGTTGTTTAATTGTCTACATCACACCGAATACACTTCATCAGTTATCAGTTGGTGTACTCAAACACAGCAACCATGTGTGTATGTGTGTGTTTTGAAGAGAATAAGGGGTTGTATAGGAAGGAATCTTAGTGGTGTGTTGGGGGAGGAGGGGGGCGTTAAATGGACCCCTAGTGTATCCTAGCAACTGGCTTGTTTGGAAGAGAGAGGTCCTGTGTGTGTGTGTGTGTGTGTGTGTGTGTGTGTGTGTGTGTGTGTGTGTGTGTGTGTGTGTGTGTGTGTGTGTATGTGTGTGTGTGTGTGTGTGTGTGTGTGTGTGTGATTTTATATATATACAGTTATGTAGCCATATTCAAAATTCATGATCGCTGAATATGATTTTAATGTAAGAATTGATGGCTGTTATTTGTTTTTTTGTTTGATTGTTTTTTTACATTTCTATGAACTAGCTTTTATTGTTGGTTATTGACCGCCCACCACTGTCAAACTTTAAGACTATATCACAAATAGATAGTCTATCTCTCTCTGCATCTCTCTCTCTCTCTACATGTCTCGTTTATGTGTGCACTGATGGGTGTATTTGTGCATGCTTGATGGGGGTACGAGGAGGGAATCAGAGTAATGCCCAGCATTGTTTCTCTCATCAGTGGAGACCTCTTCATCAAGACCATCATCGCCAGGGCCTCTCCTCTTCCCTTTCCCCTGCCAGTTCACTTGTTAGGACCGAGGGGGGGGATGGAGTTTGGCAACTAAGTCAATGATCTGGTGGATGGAAGCTAGTTGTCATAGAAACCCTTGTTGCCTGAATGCTGCAACAGAGTTGGAGGAGGTGGGGTCGTTGGTGGAGTCAAGAGGGAGAGATGAACGGGAAGTGGACCCAATGACTCAAGGTTAAACACACATTCTGAGGGACGCTGAGTGGAAGAAGGATGAATTATATTATCAACCCATTTGAATTTGATTTCTGCAATTGTTTCCAAGCATTGATGATGAGTATTATATATGATGTATGCAATGTGATCTCTGGTTTGTCATGGCAGTGTGTGTGTGTGTGTGTGTGTGTGTGTGTGTGTGTGTGTGTGTGTGTGTGTGTGTGTGTGTGTGTGTGTGTGTGTGTGTGTGTGTGTGTGTGTGTGTGTGTGTGTGTGTGTGTTCATTATATCTTCTATCTGTCTACCATCTGGTAAAGAGTACCCTGGGACACCGCTTATGAATAATGAGGACACTCTCTACCACACTGTCTTACCCTCACACTCTCACATACCTACTCCCATTGAACCTCTAATTGTCTCTCTCTCTTTGGGGGAGGGAGGGGAGGGGGGTGATTGGCTCACATGACCACAAGGACTGAACCTAAAATTAAATATAAATATTCATATTACTTTTTATTTTTTACTGTCAGCATAAACTCAAACATGCTAACAGATGCACTTACACACAGACTTGTGCACATGTGTGTGCGTGTTTGTTTGTTCAAGGGGGTCACATGACCATGACGGAGAAACCAAAATAATCACACACACACACACACACACACACACACACACACACACACACACACACACACACACACACACACACACACACACACACTCTCTCTCTTCCCGTACTGAGACCTACCCTCAACTGTCCCATGAGGTTGGCCTTCAATCGGTTGCCATAGCAGCAGCAAGCTTGGCCTTTCTCTGTCAGGCGTAGGGAGTGTGTGTGTGTGTGTGTGTGTGTGTGTGTGTGTGTGTGTGTGTGTGTGTGTGTGTGTGTGTGTGTGTGTGTGTGTGTGTGTGTGTGTGTGTGTGTGTGTGTGTGTGTGTGTGTGTTCTTGTACCACCTGTTGTCTACATTTTGACTACAGCCTACAGAGACACTGGCAAAAATCTCATTCGTCCCCCAAGATCTCACTCTAACACACCCTCCAGTCTAGCACTGACATCTCACACACACACACACACACACACACACACACACACACACACACACACACACACACACACACACACACACACACACACACACACACTCCATATTCCCCCCCCCTCTCTCTCACTCACACTCTACAGTCGCCTTTCCCATGTCCTGACTCACACACCTCTCCCACGGCCTTGTGGGAGACAGGCAGGTCCCCTAGGCCTCCCTGTATTCCCTGTGTGTATGTGTTTATTGTATAGGTTAGTTGGCAGGTTCTTATTTTAAGTCTGAGCGCTGTGAACGATTTATTGGCATGGAAAACGTGCATTTACATGACCAAATCAGGAAAAGATTCAACATCAGATATAATAATAATAATAATAATAATAATAACATAAAATCGTCAAACATAAAATATAATCCAAATTGAAATGTGTATGTGCTCCCTCTCTCTTGTTTAGTGTATAGATGGTGTACCCGGGTCTGATCCTTCTCTGAAGCGCGTGGCCATTGTGGAGGACTTCTTTGACATTATCTACGCCATGCATGTGGACATCACCTCTGATCCCGGGAAGACCCCGAAACACGCCGGGCAGAAGAAGACCTACAGAGCTGTGAGTTCATTCTCCAAATCACCACAAGCACCAAGTGAGGTCAACCCTACAAGAAGAGTTTGAGCATTCAAAGCATTTCACCAATATTTATAATGTTTTAGTCTGAAGTATCATTAAATCGCCATATAAATGGAGCATTAAGTATCATCACCTTTACAACTAGAGCATGAAGAACCATTACATCAGCTATATACCTAGAGGATTAAGTATCATTACATCCCTATACAATTAAAGCATTACATGGTATTACATAAGCTATGCAACTAGAGCATGAAGAACCATTACATCAGCTATACACCTAGAGGATTAAGTATCATTACATCCCTATACAATTAAAGCATTACATGGTATTACATAAGCTATGCAACTAGAGCATGAAGAACCATTACATCAGCTATACACCTAGAGCATGAAGTACCATTACATCAGCTATACACCTAGAGAGCATTAAGTGTCTTTAAATCCCTATAAGAGTGTGAGTGTGTGAAGTATTATCCCCCTATACCTAGAGCATAAAGTATCATTACCTCACCCTATGATATTAATCCTTTTAACATTACAAAGCACTAGAGTATTACTAGAGTATTAATATATAACCATGCTGTATGCAGCATACTTCCTCCAATAAGATAATAAAAGACATGTGATAACAACACACCACTCAATGACGGTAGACTGGGTGTGGGTGTGGCCAGTGTGTGGGTGTGGTGAATTGATCATGCTTGCAATGGAATAGATTTCAATACTTTGTTGGTTCATATTCGATATCCAATATCCCTTTCCATTTAGGTGATAGGAAGACTCTCACTTGATATTAAACTCCCATTGAATATAAAACTCTTCTGTGTCACGTTGTAACCTAGGGGACAAAACAGTGCTGTCTCAGTAGTCCCAGTAATGATGTATCAGAACATTATAAATGGTCCTCATTTATATAGCGCTTTTATCCAAAGCGCTTTACAGTGTTGACTGACATTTACCATGCACACCGACGGCCGAGTCAACCACGCAGGGCGACAGCCAGCTCGTCAGGAGCAATTAAGGTGAGGCGTCAGGGACACCACGACACTCAGCCGGGGAAGGGGACCTCAGAAGAAACGCCCCGATTCCCTCCTTGATCGTCTGGACTCTCTGTTGTGGGACCCTTTGGTGGTCTGCCTCTTTGTCTTACCGTCCCTTAAACATCTGAATCACGCTGGCTCACTTTGGCTCTCCCCATCCTCCTTCTTTAAAACGTAGTCGTCCCTATGTTAATCAAACATGTTGTGCCATCGCTCTCACAAACTCTCTCTTCCTCCTCTGTCAGTATCGTTTCCTCTTTCAGTAGCTCATGTGTAAGAGCCAATGCTATTGCCAAGGCTAGTTAAAGTCGCAATGTGTAACCTTTCTATTTGGTCGTAGCTTAAAATAACCTTAAAATAAATATGTTGGCGGTTAATGATGATCGATATGGAATTCAATAACGCTCAATAAAATCACGCCCCATAGCGGATATATATTCTACAAATGCTGGTCCTCGTGCTTACCATCGCCACTCTCAAAACCCTCCCACTCACACCGCCAAGCCAGCCGGGTACGCTACTTAGCATCACACAGTTGCACATGAGTCGACAAAACACTGTTATTATTTTTCAATTTGGTTAAGTCTCCTGCCTACTAACTGGGAGGGGCTTAACACATTCTGCCTTTAACACCTGCCGCCAACCAATTTCAGCTAGATTTGAACATTTGACAAAAAAATAATCCAGGGTTACATATTAAAACAAATGTTTGGTGGGTAGATTATTCAACTCCGGGAGGCATAAAGACACAATTCTGAAAGTGACTTTTAGACCCGGCCTTCAGGTTGATATGGCATCCCACCCAGCTACAAATCTCTTTTGTTCTTACTCTCGATCTTGCTCTTCTGAACTGTTGTAATCAAAGGTGTGAAAGAGGAGATTGGATCGCACCATAGACAAATCAAATCTCGCACAAAACACACGCACACGCACAGCAGGAGGGAGGTGTGTAGTTGTAATGGCCGTGCACCCATCTGATGCAGGAATATCACTGAGCATTGTTAATTGACTGAAACAAAAGTGAACCTATCCTGTCCGGGGGCTCTGTTGGGGACACCGCCCTCTATTGGCCAAAGCTGGCAACTACATCTGGTGCCACCCGAGCCTCAGCTGTCATTATGTTTGTATGTATGTATGTATGTATGTATGTATTAAGTTATTGTTTTCCGGCCGTCACATCCACTATGAATGATCCCAGAATGCCCTTGTCGAGACAGAAGAAGGAGCCAGAAGGTCATACTGGTCTCTAATGATGCTAGGCGGTAATAAGGAGGCGGTAATAAGGTCCCTTATTCCCTAACCTGCTCCTCCCCCCCATCATCTCTTTCATCTGTCCCCTCCCCAAAACCCCCCCAGTCCATACTCAGCCAGCATGGCACAGCCTAGAGTCCTCCCTACGCCCCACACACACATCACAGCTGTGTGTGTCCGGCTGTGCTGCCAAGCTACACACTGGTCCGCGTACGATGCCACACACACACACACACGCACGCACGCACGCACGCACGCACGCACGCACTCACGCACACAACCCTCCTCTCTGTCTCTCTCCTTCGCCCTGCTAACCCGATGTCTCTCGCCCCACAGATAGCGGAGACCTATGCGTTTCTGCCCAGGGAGGCAGTGACCCGCTTCCTGATGAGCTGTGGAGAGTGTCAGAAGAGAATGCACATCACTACCACCGGACTGGAGTCTACCTGTCTGTCTGGACTAGAGTCTAAAGGTACCTGTCTGTCTGGACTAGAGTCTGAAGGTGTCTGTCTGTCTGTCTGGACTGGACTCTAAAGGTACCGGTCTGTCTGTCTGTCTGTCTGGACTAGAGTCTAAAGGTACCTGTCTGTCTAGACTAGAGTCTGAAGGTGTCTGTCTGTCTGTCTGTCTGTCTGTCTGTCTGTCTGTCTGGACTGGACTCTAAAGGTACCTGTCCGTCTGTCTGTGTGTCGGTCTGGACTGGGGACAAAAGGTACCTGTCTGTCTGGACTGGAGTCAAAAGGTACGTGTCTGTCTAGACTAGAGTCTGAAGGTGTCTGTCTGTCTGTCTGTCTGGACTGGAGTCTAAAGGCTTCTGTCTGTCTGTCTGTCTGTCTGTCTGTCTGGACTGGAGACTAAAGGCAGCTGGCTGTCTGTCAAGTCTTTGCTCCTAAAACATAGTGCACACTGGACTGTGTATTCCAGTATCTATCAGAAGGCATCCTCAGACCAACATCAAAATGTGGGTTTGAATATGGAGACCGTTATTGCAATCTTTTAAACAGACTTGGGAAGGCTCAGGACCTAGTCAAATCCAGAGTTGTTCATGGATGCACCGTGGATACCATGAAATTACAGCCAGTCAAGTATAATCATAATGTCTTCACAGAGCTCCGATCAACAGAGGTTTACAGTAAACCCTCTGTTATTAAACTGTTGCCTGGAATCATGATGTCATATTCACCATAATGTGGTTCCAGCGTCTGCAAACCTGATTACCAGAGTCTTGTCAGTGTGGTTTGCCTTGATGCTCAGGCCCTCAAACACCTTCCGCCCTACAGCATGGTTTTCATGGCGGTTGCCATGGTGTCTCAGGGGGCAACATCTGCTGGGATGTATGTGGGGAGGGTTTTTCTTGAAAGGAAAACACTCATGGTGAACGGTGAATAAGGCTCACTTTCAACATCGGTATCCACAGAGTCTGTTCATCCGTCCCTCTGTCTGCTGTAAGGCTGTTTGCCTTACTCTTGAATTAAAAGTGTCATATTTCTGTATGTGTGTGTGAGAGGGAGGCTGATACCCATGTTCAAAGTAAGGCTTTTTCACCATAAGGTGTCAATATTTGTTTGTTTGTTTGCGGTGCCAAGAGGGGAACAACCTCCTCCTGCATTCCCGGTCTGCCTGTCTGTCTGTCTGTCTGTCTGCCTGCTTGTCTGTCTGTCTTCTTTCTGTTTCTACACTCTATTTCTCTTAATGATATACTCTCTGCTCATCCCTTCACCCCCCATCTCTCGTTTTACCGGGGCGTCGTTCCAGGGTCCCCCCTCTCTCCTCAATTAGCCTAATTAGCAGCGTTTAACAAAGAGCTGGGAACAAGCACACATTTGCACGGTAAAGAAAAATAGCCTCGGTTGTAAAACTGTTCTACAGGTCCCCAAACTACACATCATGACGTTCACACTTCATTCGACGTTCACACTTCATTCACGATAAGCCTGATCCACTGATAACAAATAAATAATGCAATTAAGAAAATCAAAGTAATGCAAATCAATCCCGGATCAAAAGACGTTGTCTTTCTGCACACATAAAAGGCCAGCTTTGTTTTTCATAACAATAATTCTGACTGTAAAATGCTAGTCAAATGGTGTGTCTGTAACGTTCTCTACACGTGTGTGTGTGTGTGTGTGTGTGTGTGTGTGTGTGTGTGTGTGTGTGTGTGTGTGTGTGTGTGTGTGTGTGTGTGTGTGTGTGTGTGTGTGTGTGTGTGTGTGTGTGTGTGTGTGTGCGCCAGGCAGGGGACCGATCACCATAGGGTCGGAAGGCAATTAGCTGCCCCCTTTCCGACTCAAAGCACAATACACACACACACACACACACACACACACACACACACACACACACACACACACACACACACACACACACACACACACACACACACACTCAAAAGCCTCAGCATCGCTATGCTAAAGTCAGTCCCACTAAAGTTCAGCTGTGAATTATTAAATGCAGCTAATCACTGTGGACTGGGGCTATGTTTAATTGGCAGGCAGCAGGCGAACGCGTCCCGTATGTGGGGGTTTTAGTGTATGTCTATATGTGGGGGATTAATGTATGTATTCATGTGTGTCCTTGCACTTGTCTTGTATAGATGAGCATGTACAGTTTTCACTGCATCCCCCAGATGAAGAATGCATGACTCATTAAGAGGACTTTTGTTTGTCCCAATGTAAAAATATAAATTGTCATAGAGTACAGTTCTTGGACAATTAGTAAATAATGTAAATAATGTTTAATCGGTTAGTACTGATTTTTAGCTGTATTTCCCATGAATAGGTTCTAGTTTTTCAAGGCTTGGTCTGTGCTTCTGCTTGTCGGTGTTAATCATTAAAAGGATGAGAGTGTTTCCATAGGACGTCAGGGATCCCGTAGCACTGGAGGGGCGGGATAATGAATATTGTCAAGACGCAGACCTTCACCAGAGTCCCAGAGTGTTTTCAAAACCACATCATGTGCCACTGGCCACAGCTTGAAAACAGTAGCTTAAATGTGAAATGAGCCACACAGCACATAATCGATCCGTTATCCAAGGCTCCCTCATTCCCTGGAAGCATACGCCGTAGTATGCACTCTCACTCTGGGACAAGACTATCCATCATGCGTCCGTCTTGACTGGCCGGTCTGTCTATCTGCTGGGTCGTATTGATCTGGGCGTCCTGTATTCCCCTTCGTCCTCCATACATTCCAGACGCTATACACGTCCTAGTGCTAGGTCACTGTGGACAAATGACTGACAGAAGAGACAATGGAGGGAAGAGGGGGTGGAGGCTGCGAATATGAGTGAGGGGGCAAGATAAGAGGATGGGCAGGGTGCTGGGGGGGGGGGGGGGGGGGCACTGATGTGGTACACCTCCAAGCTTGTGTTGTTTTAACTATTTATTTGGGGGTGTTTCAGTTTTGGATGGCGGAAATGATGGCCTTGTTCTGCTGTGTTAGGCGTTCACTTTTATATTAACTTTTTTTTAAATATTTTATAAAAGTGTAAACCCTGGCATGATATGGGGGAATAAACCTGTGTGTTACATTAGTTTAAGATGCTAACAGAGTTGTATTCCAGAATAAACCTGTGTTTGACATTAGTTTAAGATGAAAGAGTTGTATTGCAGAACAAACAAACACAACGTTGGGTCAGTGTGCGGTTGTCGACTGAAGTTTCTCGTTCGCAAACCTCGATGACTCAATCTCAGCCAACTTCGGCCAACGTTCAACAGTTGGGTGTTGGTGTTTGTTGGGTGGCACTGTGCACCTTAAAACAATACTCACCTGCCCCGGTGCAACGTCAACCACTTTAATTCAAAACCTCCCCTGTCTCCTCCAGAGAACGACAGGCCGACGTCCCTCGCTCCGGACATGATCGACTACAACATGCCTCTGACAACTGCCTACCTGAAGCACATGGAGCTACAGTGTGGGAGCAGCATGGACAAGGTAGGCCCCCCAGAACCCACAGCAGGGTCCATTACAAGTGCCCTGCCGTCCCTCCTGCCATGACCACCAGTGTGAGCCATGTGTGGTCCTTTTTTCCAGATGGTCTCTGGTTCCTAGCCTGAGATCTGTTACAGAGCAGGTCTGGTGTCTGGTTGCCGTATCATTTTCTGGATTGTCAATATCTGCACATTTGCACATTTGCTGCGGTTTAATGGTGCAAAAATACAAACCTCTCTCTCTTTTGCTCTCTACCCCTCCCTCCGCCCCCTCCCTACATGCCTCATGACATGGAGACATGGCTAGTGTCTGTACAATGCAGCCCCCCACACACACGCACACACACTGCCAATCTAAAGCTCTTTGTGTCTATGGGTGGTTGCAAAGGGGGGCTGAATGAAAGTATGTCTTTTGTATGTCTAAGGAAGTGATGGTATGTCGTGTGTGTGTGTGTGTGTGTGTGTGTGTGTGTGTGTGTGTGTGTGTGTGTGTGTGTGTGTGTGTGTGTGTGTGTGTGTGTGTGTGTGTGTGTGTGTGTGTGTGTGTGTGTGTGTGTGTCTTGATAACCAGTGGGGGAATAGGGTTGGGCTCTTTCCAATTAAGCGAGGCCTCTGAGCGTCTAGTTAATTAGCTGAGGACTGGGGGAGACACTGAAGTGCCAATTTACACTGGAATGCCAATATATATCACACACACACACACACACACACACACACACACACACACACACACACACACACACACACACACACACACACACACACACACACACACACCTCTCTGACAGGAGAGCACATACCCGCTGCCACACTCACATGCATAGAGGCTTGCGCGTGAATACACGAGTACATGTGCATAGCATACACATTGGAAGCATACACGCCTACATATACACACAGGAACACACTACTACTGGAAAATAGACGTGCACACGTACAGTAGTGAATGATACTCTGGTTAAACTTCTCTAGTTTAGTGACAGCAGGTCAGGAGCTAATTAGCAATCTGGCTAATTGGCAGGTATCTCGTTATCATTTGTGGTGTTAAAGCGGAATTTAAAAAAACCCTGTCTTTCCTTCCGTCACAGTAAATAGAAAGAACGTAGGTGTAACTAGCTGTCACTGCGAAATCTCCGAGACACAGGTCATACAGGTCAGAATCCGCATTATGTCATACATTATATTTTCTGAAGTCACCAAATTAGGTTGTTTTCTATTAAAAAAAAAAAGTTTCTGATACTGACGACATTTTGGCTAATCTCTATAAACAAAAATCAAAGCTTATGAAAAGCTCAATCATTGTTTTTCTCCACTACTGTTTACCTGCATGCAAATAATGCCCGCTCAAACATGATTGGTTAATACCACTCCAACTACAATCTTCTTGAGCCGTTGCCTACAGATACTACCCTGGAAATCCAGAGTTCTCGCGAAGGCACAATTTCAATTTGCTCAGCGAGTCACTCTGGGAACACGCAATATTCTCACTCCCCGATTCCCCTGGATCCGAACATTAACCAATCACATCAGTGTTTCTGATATAGGCAGGCCAAAAGCGTTGCTGTTTTACCGACCGGATACGGCAAGAGTCTTATCTATTGGTTAGCTCCGCTGGTCTGGATACGTCACCCCTTGTATTCTTCTGATTGGTCGTAGTGTTATCCAATTGCGTGCAGTGATATTTTCAAATGCATGCTTGGGGCCGCCCCTCAAGTTGGGCCATTTTCATTACTCATTGCCAGACCCTACAGCTTTCTAGATGTGGGTCTGGATTTCCAGGCTATACAGATTCTGTAATCATAGGCAGATATCTGTTTACAGAGATAAGACACTCCACTCTGTTCACAACCTGGGTGATCTGGATAATCCAAACGTCTCCTCTAATCAGTCACGTTATCACAGGTGCATTGTGAGTCACATGACCATCATTCTGTGTGTCCAATCAGATCTATTTGTGACGATCACCGGTTCCAAAAAACTAAAGGGACCATGTCATCGGAAGCAGTCAATGTCCAGGAACCGAAGCCCAGGCAACAGAAAAGGCTGGCCATGCAGTGGATCAGATAGCCTGAAACACACAGGATTAGAACAGCCACCTCAGCATAGTGGGTATCGATGCCGCGTCTCGCTGTGGTTTATATATGACAGCTAAGGCACGCCTTCAGTGGATCCTTACACAAGCAGGAGCTCATGCTTATTACTATTGCTTACTATTACCCAGGATGCTTCCTTCTTCAGAGAGGTCCGGGGCATGAGGGGCAGATTGTGTGTGTGTGTGTGTGTGTGTGTGTGTGTGTGTGTGTGTGTGTGTGTGTGTGTGTGTGTGTGTGTGTGTGTGTGTGTGTGTGTGTGTGTGTGTGTGTGTGTGTGTGTGTGTGTGTGGTAAGGGGGATGAGACCAGAGTTAGAGTGACGGGGGCCTTGGGGGTGGGGGGAGGGGCCGGGAGGGGAGGACAGAGGAGTATATGAGATGAAGGGATGGGGGGGCTGGAATGAATTAAAAAATTAGAATGAGGAGGGTTCATTATGTATATTAATGCTCCCCCCCCATATCGCTGCACCTTCCTCCCGAGAAAACTCATTCCATTATTTGGGGAGGAACGTGTGGGTGTGTGTGCATGTGCACGTGTGCGTGCACGAATGAGATGGCTTGGGGGTTGCTCTGTTATAATTACTACAAAAGAGATAAAGAGTGCTTCAGGAAAGGCAAGTTGTGTTGTTTGTGAGCTAGAGGAACTACCACTGAGAGATGGTCACCCTTGTACGGTTTATTTTTATGTCAATGAAAAGTACAATATTTGATGAACCCTTTCCACATCGGGTTATATGTAGCCGATCTCAAAATAGCAATCATGAAAAATACTAATTTGCAACGATTGGTTGAAAACAGTGAGTGTAGCTTTCCTGACCAAACATTAAATATTAATTTTGTTGGTTTAGAACATAGGAGTCACATGACTGTGACGTGCATGAATATTGTTTTGCAGTGCTTCATGTAGCATGCCTAAATAGGTGTTCTCTTGACCTTACTGCAGACTTCATTCGACTCTGTATGGCCTCCCTAAAGGGGTGTGGGTCTATGATGTCGGAAACACTAATGTATGCTCCTGTTTGGATCCTGGAAATTATTCATTAGAACTTGTTACATTCAAAACTATGGTTCCTGATCCTTTTCTCTGTGATCTACTGTCTTCACTAGCACACCTCATTCAAGAGCCTACCGGCCAGGGATTCTGCTGAGATCAGGTGTGAACGACATACTGGGGTTGGAAGAACATTCAGGATTGAATTTAAAACCACTGCATTAAAGTTTCTTGAAAACAGCTATTGTATTTGGATCACAAAGTGACAGTCCTCCGCAACATTTAGGGTTATCTGGATTTGAAGAAGTACAGTCCAGTGGTATCACCATAGACTATGAAAACATGGCATATAGCGACCATAATGGTTAGCTTCATGGTTGCCATCTTGTTGAAGCTGCTTAAATCCATATTTAACTCAAGGCATGCCTCCACACTAAGTTTGTAGTTTTTTAGCCTAGTAACGTTTTAATAAAACCGTTAATTCTCAATGATCATTACCCGATATGCTTACCTATGCTACAATCATATTGAAATCCTATAGCAACATGCAGTACAACTGGATAACTGGATACAACAGTATAAGCTGGATTCTTCCACCATGATGGCTGGCACAACTGATGGGAATCATCAGTGAAAACATTCATGAGCACAGCGTCCATCTATAGGAATGCAGGGGTCAGGATGCTGCAGCTCTGAATCTCACCTGTAGGGGGCAGGTTTGCCATGCAAATACCTTGCTCTACACACACACACACACACACACACACACACACACACACACACACACACACACACACATTCTTGCATTTGTGACCTTTTTAGGACTCCAGGTAGGGCCAATCATTCTGAGGACCCTGCTTTCCCGTCAACATAGAGGGGTAAAAGTGACATCACTAGGTTCAGAAAAAAATCAGTTTGATCATGTGCACTTGAAACTGTGGAAACACTCATGGAAACCAAACCTCACTTTTTGACAGCATGTTAGGACCTCTTGTCGCCGCCCCTCAAGGCGGGGCAAACAAGTGTGTGTATAAAACCAAGTGGAGACCAAAGAGTGGATTATGAATATTATCCACCCTCATCTGTAGTTTTCTGACCATGTAACTGTTATCTCACCTTAATTTCTGTACTACCATAGCCTGGCCAAAGCCTTCCTACACAATTCCGCTCGATTATCTTCTCCCTTCGTAGCTACGTCTGGGATTTCAGCCATTGACCTGGATTCCTCCAGGAGAATTCATGACCTGGCCAGTCAGCTAACGGAGTGAGGCAGCGCAAGAATACTACAGGCTATCAGTCAAGGGCTGATCCAGTCTTTTTGAATGTAAACACCTCCAGTAAACAATCGTTTCTCAATACCTGAATGTCCAGTCCCTCTGTACTGTACTCTGACAGGAACTGACAATTTCACTGCATTCTTTACATTAGTAATCATATGCATGTGACAAATAAACATCCTTGTATCCTTGTATCCTTGTACGAAACGATAGTGTAGAACGAGGGGCTGGTCAAGACCAGGTTAGTACTACCACTAAAGACATTATATTGTTGTGCTTTGTAAACTGTATTTTTATTACACTTTTTCTGTTCAAAATAAAGATTGAAGAGTGCATTAATTACAGTACAGTAATTTCAAGTCAACTGACTTAAAATGAAAATAAAATGCTATAACCCCCCCCCCCCCCTCCCCGACAACAAAAACATGTCCTGCCACCCCCACCACTGATCTCAAAAAGAAACTGGATAGCACATCCCATGGTTTCTGACAGTTTCAGAGTGAGGCCACATGCAAATCGTGGCGGCCATTTTGTTGGGACCACTTTCCTGCTTGAGACCAATGATTATGACGGGCGATGAATATTATATATAAGATTAGTATTTATAATCACAAGTTTAATGGATATTTGCAAGCCAGAACATGAAAATACACACTGTGGGAATTTATTTGTTCCACTCTACACAAATAAACCAATAACAAATAAATTCCCACAGTGTGTATTTTCATGTTCTTTTCCTTATCCTGAAATCACCCACCCCCAATTACATATAAATGCATGCAGTTATTATTTGAAACATGAGACAAAAAATTATAAATTGTTTCATTACCTGAAACATCTGCACTGACTTGGCTCGGTGAAGAGTGCAATAACTTACAGTACAGTACAGTAATTTCAAGTCAACTGACTTTTACAAAATAAAAATGCAAATAAAATGCAATGTTGCCAAACCCCCCCCCCCCTTCCCTGACAACAAAAACATGTCCTGCCCCCAACCCCGACAACAAAAACATGGGGACTGGAGAGCAGATGAGTACTGACAACGAAAACATGTCCTGCCACCCCCCCCCCCCCCCCCCCCCCCCTTATCCCCCCGACAACAAAAAGATGTCCTGCCACCCCCCACCCCCCCCTGACAAAACATGTCCTCATGTTTTCCTTGTGAGAGACACAATCCTATTCCGGACATAGTACTTAACTGCCCTCCAGTCCCTGTTCTTGAGCGCTTCAGGACTCCTTCTGATGCACTCCTCACATTGTTCCTTTCCGGGGGTTGTGCCCTTTGTGATGAACCTTAGGATAGGATGAGACAGCTTCAATATTTCCCCATGCACAACATAGAAGCAACAAGACAGACAGATAGTAAACCAATGTCAAAATTTACGCCCGGACCACCACTGACACCATCCCCCGTCAGAAAATACTTCCAATGTCCCTGTCAACAGGTGTTGGAAACGGTGATTAATGCACATTTTATTTATGTGCATTACCAGGGAATTGATCACTAATTCGCATCAGTTGGATTGAAACGCAACTATCGTGTAGTGAGTGGGCAAGTGGGCAACTTATCAAGAAAAGTTAGAATCAGGTCAATCAGTCAGTACCTTCCCATTTGCGACTCCACAGCAGCAACTTCCTTGTCACTCCATTTTTTTTTTTGGGAACTTGGTGCCGGGTCTGAAAGACACAACATTTAGATAACACTTGTAAATCATGATCACAAACGTTTCACTCTTGCTCAACAACCTTACTGAACTTTCTTTACCTAGTCCTTATTGAAACAACATTACAGTTTACTTAAGATTGAACTTATTTTATTGATCATGTGATTCACCTGCTTTAAAATTTGAGTGACAACCATATTTCAATTGCTCAAACGCATTGTTGAGTAGGCCAAAACAACAAAAACAAAAAATGAATTAAAGGCTTTCTGTGTCTCTATTTTTTTTACACAATCTATGTCTGCAATTCCTAAGCCTAAGAGCACCAGGGTAACATAGTATTTAATAGCAGCACTCCTGACAAAGACCTTATCAGCTTTTTAACTTATAAAGTGTTGATTTGCAGTTAGAATTATCTAACTAACAGGAAACCATGAAGGCAGACATGAACCCTTACATTCCATACCTGAATGAGTTGTTTTAGGCTTCTTTTCTGCTGAACTGGTTGATGTTTGTGAGACTGAGACAAAATGTAGAGAAAAGAATAGTGGAAAGATAATTAATGTCCATATACATTAATTGTGCAAAATACAAACCTTCTTAGGAAGACATTTCCCAAAATACCTCTGCTGTCTGATGATGAAGATGAAGGTTTAAAAGCTGATGATCGTTTTGGGGTGGAACAGCGCTGGGGTCGCACTGATGAGTCTAGAAAAACAAGGAAGAATAACCCAAGTATACGCACAATAGTTTTTCTCAAAAGTGAATTTCATATTAATTCTGTTTACTTTAAATTCTGTGTTCAAAGGAATTTAATTTACAGCACTTTTTTGAGGACAATACCTGAGTCAGAAGGCTGCAGCAAAAGTTCTGAAGATGAACTTGATTCTGACATAGGAAAAGTGCAAGAGAATAAGACCTTCATTAACTATCCACAACCTCACACTAGTTAATTTACAGCCAATCAAAACTACTTAATAATTAACAACATATTAAATACTAAAACAAATGTCAGAAGCAAAGGTCAGAAGCAAAAGAAATTGCTTCCCACCATTCTTTAAGAGGTTGACTAAAAGTCTGCTCCTTAACATTGCATTAAAAATACTTTTGGTTAGGCGGTAGTAAATTAGAGAACACACTTTAAAAAAATATTTTCCTTATCCTGAAATCACCCACCCCCAATTACATATTAATGCATGCAGTTATTATTTGAAACATAAGACAAAACGATATAAATTGTTTCAGTACATTACCTGAAACATCTGCACTGAATTGGCTCGGTGGCACCGATGAGTCTAGAGGAAATACAAAATTTTCAAAATACCCTGAAATGAAAAAACAATCATTCTGTTTCCAAGTACATACCATAATCTTCTTGACTTGTCATACGACTCACAGAGGAGCTGGATCCTGAAAAAACAACGTTCATCTACTTAGAAGATTGTAATCAATCATGTAGACAATATTGGCATTTCCATTCTCTTCTACTGTTGTTATTCTGTTTCAGTAAAGACCTCTTCCTATCCACTACTGATACATTATTTACAGTCAAATACAAATTCCTTACCACTGGCCTCAATGGACTCTTCATTCAGACTCTCTTCTTCATCATCCAACTCTTCTGTTATTGTCTGAACAGTTTCTGGAAAACAGTCAAAACACAAATGAGCCAAAATAAGCACAATACATGGACATGGTCATTTTCCCTACACCCTACACTTCTTACCTCTGGGCTCTATGGTAATCTCTTCCAATGTTTTCCCTTTGAAGTCTGCCAACTTTCCCTGCTCGCATGCCATCAGAATTTTGCTTATTTTAGCTAATTGCAGAGTCCCCTCTGGCAAGCGGTAATACTGCCTGTGGATTCTAATGTCGTGCCCTAAAAACTCCGCCACCTGATCAAGTTCGGTGTCTGTAAGGTTCAGCACCTTGCTCAAGGTGGCCACTTGCTTTCTGAGTTTCGTCGAAGAGAGGGTCTGCGGCTGCTCAGCTCCACATTCTCTTGCGTAGACACGAATGCAGTCTGACCCCTTTAGGTGAGATGCACTGCCAGGCCTGGCGAATAAGAAGTCATTGTCAGGTAGGATCCCGCAATTTGATCTCTCCTTTGCAAGCAGATCCAATGACTTGACCATAGCAGGGGTCAATAGCACCGGCACCTTCCTTCCTCTTTTCCCTCTTACTTCCATGCGTGAAAAGTATTTGCATAGCATTTTTTCCACCTCCGATAAGGCATGAGCGATGTCATCATGTACAGGTGTTGACACCCTGGACAAGTAGGTCGTCAACAACATCTTGGAAACCTCTCCTTGTCGACGCCGATTGAACAGGATAACTTTGGCAAGGATCACTTTGGCGAGATTGGTCCAGTTTCTTGGCGTCTGGTCACCGGAAAGCACGTTGGAGTACTCCTCCTGTTTCTCATCCAGATGAAGGTGCAACTTTTTGACGTCATCAGTAAATGGAATAAGCTGAGGCGCATTCCATTTAGCTTCCTGCAGTGTTCGGTAAGCAGACGCAGAAATGAACTCATTCCACCGTGTTCTATATATCTCGCGGAAGTTTTCAATCAGCTTTGCTTTGTCTTGATTTCCTGATATGAGGGCTTCACATGCAACAAGGTCTGCTACTTTCTTTATGCTATGTCCCAGTTTTAGTGCCAGAGATGACTTTTTGATGGTGTTGGTGTTCTCGTCATAACCTGCAACAACCTTTACTGCTCTGATTAAATGATGGAAATTTGATGGCATGACATACTGCTCAATACTTTTCAGAGGAGTGACCTCCTGTCCAGCCAGCAATAATCTTCCAAGCTCTCTTAGTGTTGCGCGGATATGCTCATCCTGTGACACTCCTTTCTTGTTTAGCATTTGCTGTGCTAATGCAATTATGCATCTGTCTTTTTGAACTGCCTGTGCGATCTTGTCCTGGCACATGTTACTTATCAATTTCCATGCTTTGGTTGTCACACCAGCAGGAACTGGCTGAGCAAATGCACACAAAGACTGAACTCGCGTTTTTCCTGGCTTAGCTTTACCACATTTCTGTGAAAGAGCACACCGTTTCATATGCTTCCACAGGAACTTCTTTTTGAAAAGTCCTTGACAATTGGGACAGTGGTGATAGTCTGAGGCATCTGCATTGGCACCACTGGATTGTTTGCAAGGCACTACCACACCTTTCCCTTCTCTAAGTGCCTCTACGTTATGGGCTCGGTTCCCCCTTTTCCGTAAGTAGTCTAACTGCAGCCTTCTTTCCTTCGATCTTTTTGGACATGCCAGTGCTCTGGCCACTTCTGCCTCATCAGCATGCCTCTGTTCGAGATGGCGCGCAAGCTTTGGGTAACATTTATCACAAAAAAGGCAGTAGTTTCTTTTCTGATGGTACTTTTTTGTCCCATCCTTCAGTTTTTTTACGTTCATTACAACCACGGAAGTACTGCTACTCTCCACTGCACTTTCACTTTCCTCTGGCAGTTGTCTGACCCTCTTGTACACTTTTCTGGGTGGAAACTTGAAAGCAAATCGGCAAGAACAAAAGTAAACTGTAAATTGTGCATGCACATGTGACAATATAGACACATTTTAAATTGCAAGACCATTTGTCATATTCTACTAACAAACTACAAGAGCAGATCTTCACAGTGTGACTTCAGCAGGTAAGACATTCAAGGTTCTCACACATTTAAAGTAACTCACCGGCACTTTGAAAGGCTCTTCATCAGAGGAGCCATCTGATTCCTCAGATTTTTGAGGGACATACTCCTTGTCCTCGTCACTTACACTTTCACTACTGGAGGACTCAGTCTCAGCAATGTTCAGCATCTTCTTGGTTAACTAAATTGATATGAAACCAACCATTTGAATTGTAAAAATAGACTAGACTAGACCCCAACAATAGACTACTTGCCAACACCTCCGACTAACAACTTTGTCACAAACCTTCTGACAAGCAGGTTACTAACCCTGACCTGGTAAAATAACCAGAATCATTCAACTACTACAGCCTTTCTGCAAACCTTCTGTACTGTACACTGTTGATGCTAATATATATATACATATATACATACATATATATATATACATATATATATACATATATATATATATATATATACATATATATATATATATATACATATATATATATATATACATATATATATATATATACATATATATATATATACATATATATATATATATACATATATATATATATACATATATATATATATATATATATATATATATATATATATATATATATATATATATGTATATATATATATGTATATATGTATATATATATATATACATATATATATACATATATATATACATATATATATACATATATATATATATACATATATATATATATACTCTTTATCCCTTTATATATATATATATATATATATATATATATATATATAAAGGGATAAAGAGTTACATCACCAGTTATTTTGAATGTCAAAGAATTCAAACACCACACTTACGAATACGCTGTCTGTCCTTTCTAGAGGAGGTGGCTCTGGCTCTTCCTAGATGAATGGATGTTAAGACAGACAGACAGACAAGTTTACACACACTCACAATGCTATGAAATTAGAATACAACCAACATTTGAAATGACTGTCTATCCACAAGATTCCAAAACACACAGTGATGCATTACAGTAAGCTCTGGTGGCTCTATGAAAGAACATGCATCCACAGGGATACCCCACAGTAGAGCAAAGTTGACAGCTAACATAACAGTAGCTTTTTTACTAGAATAATGTGGATAGTAACCTGTTGCAGGTCTTCCAAAAGCAAACCAGAAGTACTAACAGGTATGCTGTCTTGAACCAAATGATGTCTTTTTGCACACTCATCATGGTGTTGGCGCAATCCATCCATACGTTGTCTCAATCTGCCCAAAGCCTACAATTTAAAACATCCTATGTCAATCACACAAGTTTTACTGAGCACACTTAGTGTTACGGACAGGCAAAGGCTTGGGTCTTGTGTTTGGGTGTGTCTACGTGATGACGTGCACTAATTGGTCACGTGGTGGTGGTGGCAGTAGTGATTTGAAATATCCCCTGTTCACTCGCTAGGTGAGAGTTAGTTAGTGAGTGGGTGATGGGGGAAGCCTACTTTTTGCTGACCGCTTTATGCTTCCCATTTTTGGCACTTTGCACTTTATCCTGCTGGGAGTCTGCACTTGCACTTTATCCTTGCTTATGCACTTTATCCTGATATACTTGAAGTCTTGTTTATAGATTACTGCTGAACCTGTGGATTCTATCGCAACTGTGGATAATATGGATATGAACTGTCTGACTCACTGATGTTTTTAATGCTTGGATACTGTGAAGATTAAATAAAGCAACCTAAACTGAAACTTGATTGTTTGGAAGTTTGCACATCTAGTGTGTCGGGCACGTTAGTTTCCCCTACTCAGCTGCTTGGTGACTGAAATTTGTTAGACAGTCGCCAATACTAAGTATCATACTTTATTAAAATAACTTTAACAAGACAACTAGAGAATACCTCAGCTGAAACATTAGGACAAAACAGATTTGCTTCAGGAAGAAAGAGTCATTTGTTTTTTGTAAAGTTGACGCTGTTTGGGGTGCAGACTTTACAAAAAGCAAATGACGTTTAATGACAACAGTCATAAACACAAAAAAAGTGTCATTAATGTTCATTCTACATGTCATGTTCAGGGATGCGTTTGGCATAGGACAAAAAATATATACGAAATATACGTACTACATGTGCGGCCTGGCAAATTGGGGAACCCCCCAATTTCCTCGTTCCATTGGCACAATCTTTTTCCAGTGTTAATTTTGTCAGCTATTTTAGATTTAGTCTTAGTCTTAGTCTTTTGACGAAAATGCTTAGTATATTTAGTCACATTTTAGTCATTGTTTTCCTTTGTAGTTTTAGTCGACGAAAAGTCCTTACATTTTAGTCAACTTTTAGTCAAAATGTTTTCTCTTTTTAAACTAGTTCAATTAGGCTAACCCTATATAGGCTATATGGACACCTGCTAAGTTGTTCCACTCAAATAGAGTACTAAAGTGAAAACGTTACGTTGTCCTGGCAACCGGATTTTCAGTTCTAAACAACCGAACGAGAGATGGCGTTCTCCATTGCTTCCATGTGTTGTTTCTTTCAAAATTAAAATAAATCAATTTCAAAAGGTGAAAATCACTACCAATCGAAAAATGTCGAGGCGTTCATGTATTCCCCTGGGGTATTAAAAGGAAAAGTTTGTAAACGTTAGTTTAGTTTAGTTTTTTTTTTAATATGAAGACAATCTATTCTCAATATTACTTACATCATTGGTAAAGCAAACTCACAAATCAATTCGCAAAAAGATTGTTCCTTTTCTATAAAAGGTTTGTGTGGCATAGGATTTCCCCTTGTTAATTTGGTATGTGTAGAACCGAAAATCTGTTGCTCTCGAAACGTGACGTCACACTTTAGTACTCTTGTCCGTTCAGCCTTCAAAACGATAGCTGGTAAATTGTGAAAAATGCATTAAACTGTAATCAGAAAACGCGGTTATATGCTATAAACCCTATAGTATCTTGGGTATAAAGGCTGGGACGAATTTCAAAGTCCACCTTATGTTGAAGTATAGACCGTGGCGATTCCCATTGAAACGAATGGCGCGGGGATTTTCTTCAAAACGATAGCTGGTAAATTGTGAAAAATGCATTAAACTGTAATCAGAAAACGCGGTTATATGCTATAAACCCTATAGTATCTTGGGTATAAAGGCTGGGACGAATTTCAAAGTCCACCTTATGTTGAAGTATAGAACGTGGCGATTCCCATTGAAACGAATGGCGCGGTGATTTTCTTCAAAACGATAGCTGGTAAATTGTGAAAAATGCATTAAACTGTAATCAGAAAACGCGGTTATATGCTATAAACCCTATAGTATCTTGGGTATAAAGGCTGGGACGAATTTCAAAGTCCACCTTATGTTGAAGTATAGACCGTGGCGATTCCCATTGAAACGAATGGCGCGGTGATTTTCTTCAAAACGATAGCTGGTAAATTGTGAAAAATGCATTAAACTGTAATCAGAAAACGCGGTTATATGCTATAAACCCTATAGTATCTTGGGTATAAAGGCTGGGACGAATTTCAAAGTCCACCTTATGTTGAAGTATAGAACGTGGCGATTCCCATTGAAACGAATGGCGCGGTGATTTTCTTCAAAACGATAGCTGGTAAATTGTGAAAAATGCATTAAACTGTAATCAGAAAACGCGGTTATATGCTATAAACCCTATAGTATCTTGGGTATAAAGGCTGGGACGAATTTCAAAGTCCACCTTATGTTGAAGTATAGAACGTGGCGATTCCCATTGAAACGAATGGCGCGGTGATTTTCTTCAAAACGATAGCTGGTAAATTGTGAAAAATGCATTAAACTGTAATCAGAAAACGCGGTTATATGCTATAAACCCTATAGTATCTTGGGTATAAAAGCTGGGACGAATTTCAAAGTCCACCTTATGTTGAAGTATAGAACGTGGCGATTCCCATTGAAACGAATGGCGCGGTGATTTTCTTCAAAACGATAGCTGGTAAATTGTGAAAAATGCATTAAACTGTAATCAGACAACGCGGTTATATGCTATAGACCCTATAGTATCTGTGGAATAAAAGCTGGGAAGATTTCGAATCATGTACAATGCATAACGTTAGCTCATAGCTGAGTGGACCATACCTCCCGTTGCCAAGTCGTAGCTAAGGTCCGTCCTATTTACTGGAGGAGTGAACAGTTGCATAAGAACCTTACGGGAGTGTACTGATTGGAAAATATCGTGCATTTTGAATGTCTAAATAGCACACCAATAGCATTTTCGTCCTGTGTTCTCGTAATGTAAATCTGTAGTATGATAAAGTCATTTACAATCCATTAAAACCATGCACAGAAAGCAGCCTGAAAAGATGATTAAAACAGTAGTAATGAAATCAGGGTAAACCACATACCTTCTCTGACCATTGCTGGGAAATTGTGCTGTCATTAGCTGACTCCATGGCTTCTCTGTAACAAAAACGTGCAAATACTATTAATCAACTCGAACTAGTTCATCCGTTTTGGCTAGGCCTACCAGTCTTGAGCTTATAATCATTCGAGGCTATGTTGTTAAAGAAAATTATCCGACGTTTGCATGCAAGTGGGCAAAGCCATCAGGATCGCGCGTGCAAGATGTAATTAAGACGTAATGCTACTTAAAATGACTTCTTTATTATGCCAGAATGTTCCAATAGTGCAAAAGCAAGTTGAAGACGCCGAGATAATCGAACGCTCCACGACAAACATTTACCTAATAAAACTGTCAAAAGCATGAAACCTCCACTTTATTAAAACCGTCTTGTCGGGTAAAATACGCAAAGCAGCAAAGCTATGATCAAATCCAGCAACTAACTTTCCTTAGCGATTTTCAGTAACACTGACTAGCCTCCCTAAAATGTTAAGTTCTACTCGATTAAAAACGTATGAAATAATGCTTTACACGTCAAACACTGTACACATTTTAGCAAAATAGCTGTGGAGAGTTATACAGAAATGGCTTTGGTGAACATTTTTCTTACCTGCATGCATTCATACATCAGTCTTGACCATCCATCCAAGTCTTGTTATCCAAACTTTTGCATTAGGTGAGGAGATATCCCGCGCACTTGCCAGGTTGAAATTGGGGGAGGGGTACATTAAAGGAATATCTTAGGACCATACACCAGTTTGTGTTTAAATGAAGGCGCGAACTAGGATCACGTGTTACAGCAGTGGGTGGTTGGGTCGTCAGCGCTAGTCTATCTTAGGACCATACACCAGTTTGTGTTTAAATGAAGGCGCGAACTACGATCACGTGTTACAGCAGTGGGGGGTTGGGTCGTCAGTGCTAGTCTATCTTAGGACCATACACCAGTTTGTGTGTTACTAAAGGCGCGAACTGCCGTCAGTGAGAAGGGATGCAGAAATACACATGATGAGTTTAAACAGTTTAATAAGGCTATTTAATAGTGAATTATTGTAGCAAGGACTTTTATTCTAAAACAGTTGTAGGCACAGGAAACAGTTGGAGGGAGACATGGTTGATGGCAACTGAGTTGGAGTACCCAAAAAGTACTTGAATTATATTTTGTTGTATTTGTATTGTATTGTACGACGGAGTATTAGGGCCACATTTAAGAAAAAAAAAAAAGTCACAAACTTCGAGAATAAAGTCGTAATTTATGAGAATAAAGTCGTAATTTATGAGAATAAAGTCGTAATTTACGAGAATAAAGTCATAATATTACGAGAATAAAGTCATAATATTATGAGAATAAAGTCGTAATTTATGAGAAAAAAGTCATTATTTTATGAGAAAAAAGTCATAATATTCTAACCTGTTGTTTTAGAGGAAGACAGTTGGTAAAATGGGGGCTGTGGAGGATTTTGTGGAGTTGTACTTTAGGATAGGTTTCACAAACAAGGAGATACTTAATCTCTTGGCACATCAGCATCATATCATCATAAGTAGTATTAGGACTTTAAAAAGAATATGCAAGAAAATGCATTTTTAAAGAAAGAACCAGACGGACTTGGAGGAAGTCGCTGCTTTTGTGGAGGGGGAAATGGCTGGAACTGGTCAACTGCAGGGTTATCGGTGGATGCATCAGGGGGTCATTCAGAGGGGTTTCGTGGTGTCTCAAGAAACAATCCGACTGATAATTAAGATTCTGGATCCAAAACTGGACACTCTGTCTACGCAGGACCCCCCACCACGATTCTATCCGCCGATTGGCAGTGCTGCATCCATAAATGAAGCTCCCATCTCCCGCATGATGATCCGTGTGATTCCTCCGCAGGGGGAATCAGTGATTCCAATGATTCCTCCCTCACGTGTCCCTCAGCCGCTGTGGACAGCCTCCAATGCGCATCACAGTATTTATGAAGTATTCAGCTATTACCATGGGGTTGCTGTTAGTTGTATATGCCTCCATCCACATTATGTGGCGACTAAATTTGTCAATGCAGCCGTTAATAGCAATGCCATAGGGCTTTAGTTTATCATAAGAATCCATGTGCCATAAGGCGTTGGGGCCTCTGCAGGTGTATTGCCGGAGCTCGACTCCCTCTGGATCCAGAATCTTAATTATCAGTCGGATTGTTTCTTGAGACACCATGAAACCCCTCTGAATGGCCCGCTGATGCATCCACCGATAACCCTGCAGTGGACCAGTTCCAGCCATTCCCCCTCCACAAAAGCAGCGACTTCCTCCAAGTCCGTCTGGTTCTTTCTCCGGAAAAGATGCATTTTCTTGCATATTCTTTTTAAAGTCGTAATACTACTTATGATGATATGATGCTGATGTGCCAAGAGATTAAGTATCTCCTTGTTTGTGAAACCTATCCTAAAGTACAACTCCACAAAATCCTCCACAGCCCCCATTTTACCAACTGTCTTCCTCTAAAACAACAGGTTAGAATATCATGACTTTTTTCTCATAAAATTATGACTTTTTTCTCATAAATTACGACTTTATTCTCGTAATATTATGACTTTATTCTCGTAATATTATGACTTTATTCTCGTAAATTACGACTTTATTCTCATAAATTACGACTTTATTCTCGAAGTTTGTGACTTTTTTTTTTCTTAAATGTGGCCCTAATACTCCGTCGTAGTATTGCCTATTTACCTCCAAAGACAACACTTCTTGAGACTTGGGAGTGGCATAGAGGATGGGCGTGGAATGGGTGTGGTTTCAGAATTTCATACACACTGCAGTACCACTAAATGACCAGAGGGGTCCCCATTTTGGGGTCTCCACTTTGGAGTCAACCAGGAATCAACCCCTACACACACACACTTCGACAAAAACACAAGATTCTGAAGACTTCTACATTTTCATTACCTAGTTCCTACAGACATATAAGCATGTCATTACAACCCCCCCCAACAGCTTTTCCTTCTTAGGACCATGGTCTAGGTCTCAACTTTGTCTTCAAGTCCTAATATGGAAGGTATTTTTACAACCGCGAGTCTTAACATGGTCACAAAAACAAGAGCACACACACACACACACACACACACACACACACACTCTTTTTCTCTCTCGCGTGGGTACACAGGGGTGTGTGTGTTCTCTGTACCAAGGATGGAGCGTATTCAGACAGTGTTTATACACTGATATATACAATTATAAGATCTACATATTTATTACAGCTCAATCTGTTGACTTATCTGGCCTCATCCTGTACATACTCAGGACCCTCAAGGGAAAAGGATTATTTATACAAATGGTCAAATAAAGTTGTGTGGATTTATGTCTCATTCACAAAATCCATCGCCTTACTAGCTATAGTTTTGTCCTGTGCAAAGATAACGCAGCCTACCATTCCGGCACATTAAAAAGACCACCCTGTGTGCTTTTGATTAAACTGGTCGGCCAACGATTTTTTATTGTACAATATGAAGCATGTTGTAGCTGCATTAATACAAAGGCCTTACTGGTGGCTATCGCTTGCAGCTAAATATTATTCTGTGACCCTTTTTTGTGCACGCATTTGTCCATTTATCACCCGAATGTCTGGCAAATGTGTTGTCTTTTCATTTGGAATGATTGGAAAATGCATGTGGCATCGGACGGGCGTCCATTCTGTGTAATTTGCATGGTCGCTTACAATGTAATGTCCCATGGGCTGAGCTAACAAAGAGAGGAGGGGGTGGGTAGAGCAGAGAGGGGCAGGGTGGGCTTGAAGGAGGATGGGAGGGGGGTGGGGGGTGTTAGTGGCCTCCACAAAGCCGGCCTATCCCAGTTTAAAATGGATTTAATGGCCCACGGTACAGCACAGTTGCAATTACAGTCCCTGCATCTCCCTCTCTCTACCCCCCTCGCTCTCGCTCTCTTGGCACGGGGTATGACGTCGTCTCGCTGGCCCCGCCCCCATCTTCGGGCTGGTTGCCAGAGAGAATCTTGAGGGGGTCTGCCGTGTGCTCGCGCTGCCTCCCCATATAGAAGGATATGTTGCTTCTTTGAAAAATAAAAACATAAATGAAATCAATATCCGATAATAGAAAAGAAAATAGCATCGGGGGAATTGTAAAAGCGTGAGGCGGCCGACATTCATGGTTACAATCTTGACGCGAAGGTAAGAAGGCGTTTTTCTAATTTACCAATCAGCAATTGGAGTAGGCTCTATTCTTGTTTTTGTTTTTTTCTTTTAGAGTATTTGTGTAGGCTGCGTTGTTTATCCTGTTTCCATGTTACTAATTGAATGAGACGAAACAGGCGAAATAAACGATTCTGTTCCCTGCGGTGAAATCATACATGAGACACGCTGCCGGACGCTCTATTGATAGGTGTTAAGATTAATTATCAATGCAAATTCATACGACAAACCATAACGCACACTTCGGGATACAAATTATAGTCGTACAATCGAAACGGCTTTCCTGATCGGTATCACCGGGGGGGATACCCGGTTTGTATTGAGTTGTCATGTTGATCTATTATATGTGCACTAGGCTAGTAACAGGCTCCATCGGAGGGCACTGGGCTCCCTCACAGCCTTCGCTGTACCAAGTGGACATGGCCACAGCGCTAGCAAGCCGGAGAGCCACACAATCCTGCTGAAAGTGCCCCTCTGTTCCCCCGTGAATTCGCTGTTATTATTCCTACTTCCTAGTCATGTTGTGTAATTCAGAGTGCACTAGGCCAGTGTGCCTCTGACCGCACATTGTTCCGTTCCACTCGGGGCGCGCGTGCGTGTGTGTGTGTGCCCGTGTGTGTTTATGTGTGAGGGTCTGCGTGCGCACGTGCTGCTGGGTGCGCTTGTTATAGGCGGGCGGGGTGGGGAGAGGATTGCTCGGGTGGGCGGGATGCGGACTGACTGGGCATGGTGGGGATTGGGGAACAATCGCTGGCGCGTGCCATGAATTGGCGCATGCCAGCGCACCCCCCCCCCCGTCTCCTCTCTCTCACCTCTCACGCGCACACACACACACACACACACACACACACACACACACACACACACACACACACACACACACACACACACACACACACACACACACAATTGGTGACTTGGTTTTGGCAAAACATTTACATATAAATATAAGACGAAACAGGCTTTCTCGTTGTTTAGTTCAATAATGAGAAGCCAGGTAATATATGCTTAAAAATGGCCTTTGGTTTTAATAGTGGCAGTAGCCACAGTATAAGATGCTTTATGTTCTACTCATATACAATATTTTTGACTTCATAATTCAGCATATCTTCCACTGTGGTAAATGCCAGTATCCTGTTTCTTCTTATATATTATAATTTAGCTTGTTCGCAACAAACTATTGCTGTTGCAATCACCATAGCATCATTGCATAGAATCCAAATTCAGTGTGGTGTACTGCTGACCCCATTAAATGTATTGTTATGGGTGTCTCTTGGTACCAAATTGTCTGTATCCCTCATGTGGGGGACTCTTTGGGTCAATCCTGTATGCCGAACAGTGAACGCTGTTGGAAGGCATCTGCTCTGTTTTATTCAGATGGCTATTGTGATTGTAAAAGTAGTAGGGCATTTTTAAAGTTTTTACTTAAATATTAAAATTGGTTGATTTTCTATATTGATCCACATTTCTATTAGCCTGGAAATCAACAAGTAATGAAAATGGCCCAACTTGAGGGGCGGCACCAAGCATGCATTTGAAAATATCACTGCACGCAATTGGATAACACTACAACCAATCAGAAGAATACAAGTGGTGACGTATCCAGACCAGCGGAGCTAACCAATAGATAAGACGCTTTTGGCCCACCTATATCAGATACACCGATGTGATTGGTTAATGTTCTTGGCCAGGGGAATTGGGGAGTTAGTATATTGCTCGTTCCCAGAGTGACTCGCTGAGCAAATTCAAATTGTGCTCTCGCGAGAACTCTGGATTTCCAGGGTACCTTTCTATCCCTATCTATCTATCCCTATCTATCTAACTCCATACCTAGCCCAATTTTAGTTTTACAATCTTTTCCGTTTGTTGTTTAATGTTATAGTCCATAACATGGTGCTGAGGTTATTATTGGCCAGCTATTAGGGGTAAATACATGAAAAATGTGTAGTATGTACACTGTATTATGATTAAATATATATGTAATATCACAGTCAGCTTTGTTTTCCTTCAAATTATTTAATTTGGATAAAGGGGAAAAAAAACAACAGTTAATATCTTCATGTGTTTTATGTCATGTGGGCTCCAACGCTTTGGAAAAGCCTTGTGTGGGTTCACCGTCGCAACTTCAGTGTGTCTCTTGGCTGGCTTATGCTCCTTTTCCTCCTTTTTAAGTATAAACGTACCAAACCATACCCTGCAGAGGCAGCGAGAAAGGCGATTGAAGAACCTTTGACGCACCTGCAACTCTTAGAAGTATAGATGTGAACATGTGGAGCCATTGTCCCGCTGTCACCCGGCAAACACCCCGATGACAATGCGTCATCACGTCTTCACCTGAGTACACCTGAGTATTCAGTATCAGAGGCTCTGATGGTGAATGGGTTAGGGATTCTGTTACCTCTGGAGGGAACTACTCACAGCTTGCTGTGGCGCTCAGCCATGTTGCTCCAGGCATTGACATTCTCATGGTTCAATCGACGATGAATAGACACCAGCGTTATATGAACTTGTGCATTTAACTTATGCATCTTTACTGAGCTACATAATATTTAATGTTGTTTTTTGTGGTGGGCTAGCGATCCCTGGCAGGTATAGTGTAGTGTTTGTGTGGGGAGAGTGCAGCCGTTGGGTTTAAGGAGTCCCATCAGCGGTCTCGTTGTGCGCTCCCTTTTCCCTCCTCTGTGCTACGTTATCTCTGTCTCACACACACTCACACCCATGGCCCATAGGAAGAAACTACTCCAAGTGCGCAGCTTGTCAGATTAAAAAAATAAACCATAATGTTTTGAAACGTCTGTCGTGACATTTAAGCACCTGCTAAGGTAAAGGAAAAAAAACGAAATGCTATCATTGCTGTGTCCGCTCCAGGCTGCAGGAAGAGACAAGAAAAAGGTTTTATTTTAAACCGATTCCAAAAGACGATCCATTTCCATTTTAGTTGAGGTGGTGACGTTACTACTGCAAACCAAAAAGGTGAATCATGTGGTGTTTATTTAGAGGCTATGAAACTAGGTGATTGCAGTCTGGACAATCACATAGAGCGCAGCACCCCACGGACTGTGGTTGTTTGTTTTGGTTTACTTTTGATTTCAGTACATCGGTGGTGACGAAGTGTGGCGTGCCTTAGCTATATAGATAGATAGATAGATAGATAGATAGATAGATAGAGGTTGAAGGACAAGTTGTAGGCACATATCGTGTGAAAGTGCATCCATAGATCAAGCCGCACATCTAGAAACCCAAACACATATCTACAGCCGTGGATCAGTGAAATATCGGTCAACAGGTCATGAGCTGTAATGCCACAATCCTGAATGAAAAGAAGCCTTGATGGAGCATAAACCATGTGTTCTGAGTGTGTTCTGAACGATGCCCTCTCAGTGATTACGAAATCCTAGTAAACAGTTATTCTAGAGCCAACGCAACCAAACTATTTTAGCCAACGCTTATACTTATTTAAAGGCTATTATTTTGATTTTGATTCTTGTTGTTTAATGAGTGTAGCATAGATTTTCACGTGAACGAGTGTTTCTTGGATATAAGGCCTCACGGTGTTGTGCTCCTAGTCTCACAAATCAGACTTTAGATGAACTATCATAACTGATACCAGACTACCTCTAATTGGTGTGTGAAAGGGCCATTTCACAATCTTCCGCTCAATATTTGTCTTGACAAATCATGGTGCTGGAAGCTAAGTTTCTCTTCGGTCCCTCCCCCTTGAATAGGAATGCTGGAGCCAAGATTATTTTGGTCCTGATTTTGTCTCACGATTTGGGTATCTCTGCCTCATCTCTGTTATCTCTTGGTTATGTCTGGGATCACCAATTGGTTATCACTTGGTTATGTCTGGGATCCTCACTTGGTTATCTCTTGGTTAGGTCTGGGATCATTACTTGGTTATCTGTTGGTTATGTCTGGGATCATTTCTTGGTTATCTCTTGGTTATGTCTGGGATCACCAATTGGTTATGTCTGGGATCATCCCTTGGTTATCGCTTGGTTATGTCTGGGATCATCCCTTGGTTATCTCTTGGTTATGTCTGGGATCATCCCTTGGTTATCTCTTGGTTATGTCTGGGATCATCCCTTATCTCTAGGGCATGGGGCAATGGGCACTGCTCTGAGCAGTGGGCCAGTGAGTAAAAGACAGGGATAAATATCCACTCAATTATTTCTTGGCAAACAGGACATCCTGTGGTGTTTGACACAAGGAGAAAAAGCAGCAAACTGCTTACTCCATGGTCCCACCAGTTGCATTATCAAGTCCAAAGAAGCTTACAGATGCAGTAACGCTCAATTTCCATATGAACACAATTATTTACAGCCTTGTACATTCAAAACAGAATTTTAGGCATATGGTCACTATCTACTAACATAGTAAAAAAAAACATTTTACTGAACTTTTCTGCCCCTGCTTATGCTTATGAAGTTGGGTTTATCAAGCTTTCCTTAAGTAAGAAGAATATTTGCATGTTGGCAAACTGTGTCCGACTTTATACCAGCAGGACTTTGTGTTGGACCGCAGTATCCCAGCAGGTCTGTGTTGGTAAACTGAGAAAGTAGCCTGGTCGACCAATGACCTTTGCCTGCAGTAATCTGCCCTGGGTTTTTCTGGGATTGCTTCATGTAAAGAGAAAGAGGTTAATCGCCATGCTTGTGGCAGATTTGTGGCCGTGGCTGGATTAAACTAGGCTCGAACCGTTGGCCACTCCACTAATCTGTAGCTCTGCCAAAATAACTGGAGGAACGGCTCACTGGTTGACCAGTAGTCGCTGGCCGACTGATTGGACGGTCGTCGTTGACCGACCCATCTTTTTCAACTTTGCGTTCATGGCCCGAGAGATATGTGCAAGTTTATAGTGTCATGGCCTAGTGAAGAACCTCACTGTTGATTCAAGCGTTTACAACAGAATTTCCCTCACACCCCTGTGTGTGTGTGAGTAAATGATTAACTTGAGGACGACCACACTGAGCTCACATTCATTGCAACAAGCTCTCCTTCACACACCATGGCTGATTTCCCTGACCTGGTTAAGACAAAGCTTTGGCTTGAGAACTCCATGTTTATTATTTCCTTATTTATAATCTGCAAAACGTACCTCCTTTGTAATTGAATAGGCTGTATGTTGGCGATAGTGTGACACATCCTCATCGCCCTAGACAGCCACACTGCAGTATCCCTAGGAAATCTTCCTTTGTGTTTTACAGGTTTACTTGTAACCCCAGACACGTGAAAGTAGGTCTATAGATATTACACAATATTGATGTCTGAGATGTATAGAGCATAGTTCACTGGCTAAACTTATACATAAATATGTACAATATTCAGTGTTTATCAAGATCTGCAGAGAATAAGCATTTTTCAACCCATATTTTCAGGTAAAAATGTATTCACATTTGTTACATTGACAGTTGCCTTGAGGTTAAGACACTTTAACATAAACAAAATCCAATGTCACTTGATGTCTCTATCAAGTGATATCAATAGTTATCAACCCATTTACGCCATCTAGTCCTATCAAAAGGGACTCAAGGCACAAATCAGTTAAGACGGTAAAGAGAGAAACCTTGTTTAAAAAACAGTCCATCTATTGAGTAGACCAATCAACCTCACTAGTTTGATGTCCAGCCAGTAGCCAGCCAGCCAGCCAGCATGTCCATTAACTAATTGACAGCTAAACTGTCACACACGGAAGCCTGAGATAATTGAACATGAGCCAATCACAGCTTAAAAAGATTTACATCCACAAAATAATTGCTTGCTATATCCTGCACAATGCTGTCCATGCCTGTCAAGCAATAGGGCCATGTCTCTCTGGTAGACAGTTTGTCAGTGATGATCTTGGTCTGACAGCCAGGTAATGGTTATGTCCGTCACATATACATGTGGAACGGTATTTACATTTATAAAACATAGACATATGTGCACCGGCATACAGAATGCTTAGAGGTAGAGGCTCTGTAGAGGGAAAGAGGATACTCTCGCAATGCCAGACAATCTATATAAGATCTCGCCGCCTACCAAACATCTTGGGATTTCTAAATGTTAGTTGTTGAACAGCGGCTAACAGACCTATGGCCCACGTTTGACATGAAATTACATTGTTTCCTGTGTTTTAGCAAATCCGCTTCAGGTGGAGTCAATATAATCCCATGAGAGAAAATCAACTTCTGCAGTAGTTTTGTGCTGTGAAATACGCATGTAGATTTTTTTTTTTCTTTGCTGTGAAACCTCTGAAACACAGAGCCTTGCTGTTCTGCCTCCAATCGCTTTTCAGACAAGCTACAGCTGAAGAAAATCATCAAGTGGATTATCATAGTGAAGACAAAATGTGTGAGAGCAGTCTCACATACGCAAGCAACTGCGCACATGGTGTTTGAATGAGTGCTCTTGTGCGGACATCACATGATCACAGACACACAGACACACACACACACACACACACACACACACACACACACACACACACACACACACACACACACACACACACACACACACACACACACACACACACACACACACACAGGGCAGTGTGCATATCTAATATCAAGACAAGGTCAGTTGCTGTGGAGTGGAGATGAATAGTGATGCCTTCTATCTGTGTCATTGTATCTTTCTTATTTTTCTGTTACTCTTAATTAATTTAAGTCAGCCGTATTATGATTAGATATGTTTCGAAAAGACTATGTTAAATAGATTTATCCTTTCTTTCTATCACCCTTTTTAGTCTTTTTTCATTTGGTTGTATTTCAATTTATCTTTATTACTGCCATTTTGTTCCCTGTCCCTGACTGACTTTCTCTCTACTTCTCTACCTTTGTTTCTGTCTGTGGTCTGAGCTGAGCGAAAGCTTATTATGCTGCAAGTTTGGAGGTTTGATTTTTACATTTGAGCAGGATTGCAGTCAGAGTTAATGTCCTGGGAGTCAGGGTGAACTTCCTGGCCTACAGAGCTTCAGGATAAACGTCCTGTCCTACAATGAACTTCCTGTCCTACAGAGAGTCAGGATGAACTTCCTGTCCTACAAAGAGCTTCCTGTCCTACAGAGCTTCAGGATTAACTTCCTGTCTCACATTAAGTCAGGATGAACGTCCTTCCTGCTACAAACTTCCCATTCTACAGTGCGTCAAGGGGAACTTCATGTCCTAGAGCGGGGTTGAGCAACTCTCATGTTAAAGCTCACCATCAGAGGGCCACATGACCGCGCTCTTCACCTAATCGTATATGAAAGAAGCTACAAAATAATTTAAAATAGGGACACGTTATGTGTAGATATGTCTGTATCAGTGGTGGCTGGTGATGAAAGTTGTTGGTGTGAGGTAGTCATGGACATGGGGGGTCTGTGGGTCCTACCACAACAGCCACATGAGTGATTCTTATTTTTTTCAGTGCAAAGGGCTCACATATATCATCATTCAATGATGGCACAAAACTGAAAATCAGTGGCCCAATATTAACTAGCATTATATTCAGTGCACTTGTACTAGTGGCGACTTAAGTTGAAATCTTCATGACTGATATTGTTTCTAAGCAAACTAGACACATGGGTTTGTTTTTGCATTCTATGAACAGATACTCTGCTACTCATCTTGACTGAAAGGTACGGTTTTTGTTGATCAAGTTTTCTGTCTCGATCAAAATTATTATTCTTTTTTTAAATCTTCAATTATCTGCGGGCCTCACTGAGTGAGGATGCGGGCCGCCAGTTGCCCATCCCTGTCCTAGAGAGTCGTCATTAATTTCCTGTCCTTAAGAGAACTTCCTGTCCTACAGATCGTCAGGATTAACTTCCTGTCCTAAAGAGAGGTCCTGTCCTACAGAGCTTCAGGATTAACTTCCTGTCCTAAAGAGAGGTCCTGTCCTACAGAGCTTCAGGATTAACTTCCTGTCCTAAAGAGAGGTCCTGTCCTACAGAGCTTCAGGATTCACTTCCTGTCCTAAAGAGCCTAACACCCTCAGAGACAAACTGAGGGTGTTTCTTCAATTTGTGTGTCTCTATGGTGAGAATGTAGCCTTTGGGACATTTTTGCTCCAACATTTTGGTCTTTGCCATGACATTTTGCTCAAAGTGCGTCTCTTTGACTTATTGACATGCCCTGCTAATGAAGCTACACTGTTAAAGTCTGAGTGAGAATAAACTAAATATAAACAGGTATCATAACAGAGATGCAGTAGCAGCAGTCAATAGGTCAACTTGTAGCTTCCGATAATTGTACAGGTAACAACTCACAGGCTAATCCCACTTTCAAGAGTGTGTGTCGGGCGGGGTCCACTGTGGAAACGTGCCAAGAGTTAACCTCCCCTGCTACCATTTAATTTCATGTCTGATTTTCTCCATTTGACATCATTCATTTTGATATATAGCCTTCTCTCACTGTCCCACATTTCATCCATTTTCTGTTCTTCTTTACCCCCCCCCCGACCCCCTCCCTCTTTGCCTCCCTCTGTGATCAGCGAAGGTCAGTGCCTATTGATTATAGCCTGGGTCGTGTATGAGGCTTTTTATAACCTGAGACACAGACAAATCTGTCTCTCTTCCCAGCCATCAGTCTAACTGCCTGGCTGTGTCTGTAATCCATCTTAACTGGAGATCAATGGGTGATTTAGTCCAAAAGTTCCCCAACTTTTCCAGAGGCCCGGGAAAATGACCCAATCTAGAGCCAACATTGAATGGGATCCGTTACATATCATCGCACACGCTTATTCAATATAAATTATCTAATGTTATTTTTAAATTTTTGGCAACCCTGTTTATCCTCTTTGTCTATCAAAGCGTATTCAGCAACCTGTCTGTCAAACGGTTTGTTTGGCTGTCTTCCTTTATCCCGTCTCTATCTGTTTCTCTTCCTATCAGCCAGCCCCTCTGTCCGGGTGTCAGTCTGTCTTGTTGCCTGTATTCAATATGTAGTCCAATGGTTCTCAGGGGCCAAATCATGCATTTTGTTTGGATGCTTCCAGTGGGTACTACATGAGGGCTGTGTGTGTAGGTGTGGTTGTGTGTATGTGTTACTGTAGTGTAGTGTAGTGATACCCTCCTCCCTCACCGCTATATATTTTTTTTCAGCGATCAATATTCTGCAGTGCTCCATAGCCTTCAGTGATTATCTGCAGTGTGTGTGTGTGTGTGTGTGTGTGTGTGTGTGTGTGTGTGTTCACGCTGGTCCCTGCTCTGCCTCACCCCTTATCAATAGCCTCACCTCTGGTTCCCTGTTTGTTTTACTCTGTTTGTTCTGTTGAGGAAAGAAGATGTCTATGGGCACTTGGCTCACGGCCCTATATGGTGCCCTTGCTGTATTCCTGGGTGGCTGGGATGTCGTTCTTGGTGGTGACCATGTTGTAGATTATGTTAGGGATCATGAGTAATATGCCGCTGCTATGTCTCCTCTCCTGTCTCCCTCGCTCACACTCAGCCAACGGTGATCCCTGGGATGTGTGTCACACAAATCAATCAACTTTCTGTGGCCAGACTCTCTTAATTTGTCTCCACGGGAACCAATAAACATGGGAGGCTTATGAGGGGGACAGAGACGATGTATATGTATAAATATGGATAATGCGCGGATTACACAGTAATCTGTTCTGTGATAGCATGACATTTTTGGAAGTATACTTTCCTGATAACGTACACCCTTCTATTTATCGTAGCTCTATAATTCGCCTTAAAATGTCAACTATTACATTAAATTAAAAGCCAGCTCTATTCAGTGCATCTAAAAATGGCCTGTTAAAGGATAATGGTGGCCAGGGACGTATCGCTGGAACAGACGGAGAGACTGGAGGCAGGATGAGGCGTACAGTAGATGTGGTCTGAAAGGAGACAGCAGACGCAGGGGTGAAGGAAGTGGGTGAGGGGGCTGGGGAAGATGGAATAAGAGTGTGGAGGAGGAGAGGATGAGAGGGACGGAACAGTGCACAGAGAAACTCTCTTCTTCCGCCTGTCCGGTTTCTAACTAGATTACACCGGCAACGCCACATGTTCAGATCCGGCCTCACTGCTCTGGGAAGTCACACCCACCCTGTAATGTAATGTAGTCTCTAATGTATGTCTACAACAACCTATAGAAACACATTTAATGTAATGTTATGTAGTCTAATGTATGTCTACAACAACCTATAGAAACACATTTAATGTAACGTAAGGTAGTCTAATGTATGTCTACAACAACCTATAGAAACACATTTAATGTAACGTAAGGTAGTCTAATGTATGTCTACAACAACCTATAGAAACACATTTAATGTAACGTAAGGTAGTCTAATGTATGTCTACAACAACCTATAGAATCAACACTTAATGTGGTCGAATGTATGTCTACAACAACCTATAGAAACACATTTAATATATTGTAGTCTAATGTATATCACCTAAAGAAACGCATGTAATGTAATGCATATAACCTATAGAACACATGCACATGTCATGTGATCTAGTCTAATGTAAGTCACCTATGTTACTGCAATGCAATATGCATGCAATATAATGTATTCTAATGAATTGAACCTATAGAAACAAATGCAATATATTTCAATGTAGTCTAATGTGTGTGTAACCTATAGAAACACATGCGCATGTATTGCAATGTAGTTAATGTGTAGAACCTATAGAAGCACATGTAAAGTATTGTGTGTAACCTATAGGAGCATCATGTATATCTACCACCATTATAGAAACACAGGCACAGGCATATTTTCGCTCCAAACTACCATAGGTGCGTCTCATCAACGTGATTTGCATGTCGCATGCAGAGCACATGGCACCGTTACGTTTACACAGCGCTCTCCTCCAACACAGGGAGAAACATGCACACCCAGATCATGCAGATCAGCGGATACCTGACCATGTGGGCGCAACCAGTTAGACCAGGCCGAGCCCGCCCCAGCACCGGGCAGGCCCTCCACCCCTGCTGTTTAATAATGAATACGGGGGGTGGGTTGGTGGGTGCTTAACCACCACCGTGTCGCGCTTCCCCAGCGGGAGGTCAAAGGAAAACCTGGAACACGGAAAAAGGGAATTGAGCACATGCTGAGGGACGACGTTGTAAGAGTGCTCCGACTCCTGCTTGTGATTTCTTCACCCATAGGTGCTGCTGGGAGGGCTCATGTTGTACAGGCGGAGGGGCACGGGTTGGACCTGGCTAGGGGAGGAGGAGAGGAGTAGAGGACCAGGCTAGGTGGGTTAGACCAGTGATGTGGAGTCCTTCTATAGGTTATAACCAGTGATGTGGAGTCCTTCTATAGGTTATAACCAGTGATGTGGAGTCCTTCTATAGGCTAGGGTAGGAGTAGGAGTAGAGGAGCAGGCTAAGGGAGGAGGAGAGGAGCAGGCTAGGGGAGGAAGGGAGGAGGAGAGGACCAGGCTAGGTTAGAGAACAGTGGGGAAAATAAAAAGACGGTATGATGATTGAGGAATGATGGATGAGACATTGACAGGGGAGGCTGGGTGTAGCCGTATTCGAGCTGCTTTTGCGCGAATGCTTTTCCATTTAATGAAGACTGCGATGCTCCAGAGCACTTTGATCTAATGGCCACCATAGGTTCTGAGGAGCACTTTGATCCTCTACCCGGAGCAAAACACTTCCCTTTAAGTAGCCACTGAAGAACATGCACAGCTCAGTCCCAAACCCAAATCCCAGAGCAATTCAACGCAACGTTCATAAAGTTTCTTCAACGCAGACGAGTTGCTGCTTTGCCTTCTTTGAAATATTTACAACATAATTAACTGTTTAATTTGAGTTACTGCACACATGTTTTTTTCACTTCAGTTATGGCACAATTTAGTATATTTATTTAAGTTGGATTACTGTGAATATAAATCATCTCAATGAGTCCCAAATAGAGAAAGTACTCCAAACTCTTATCTGTAACCTTTAAAAACATATTATATAGAATGGTTAGACCAGTGATGTGGAGTCCTTCTATAGGTTATAACCAGTGATGTAGAGTCCTTCTATAGGTTATAACCAGTGATGTGGAGTCCTTCTATAGGTTATAACCAGTGATGTGGAGTCCTTCTATAGGTTATAACCAGTGATGTGGAGTCCTTCTATAGGTTATAACCAGTGATGTGGAGTCCTTCTATAGGTTATAACCAGTGATGTGGAGTCATTCTATGGATGGGTGATGATGGTGAAGTTGAAGCTGATCTAGCTCTTCTGTCTGAGCTCTTCTGGGTGTCCTTTCATGCACGTTCATGAGAGCAGCTGTAGATCTAGTTGATAATCCTCTGCTTGTCTTCAATGCAATCCTTTCTTTCTCCCTTTTCAGCGAGCTGCCCCAACTCTTGACAAAGAGCTGTATGCTAACCAGCTAACCAGGTTTTTGAGATTGTAATTGAAAAGGCAAAAATGTGCTAGACAGTGAAGGATGAGTGTGAAATTAAGAGGATATTAAAGCAAGGTGCTAGTGGATTCTGGGAGTTTGGTTCTGTTCTGCTTAATTATTTCTACACTACTGTATATTCTTCAGTTCACTAGCGTATCTTTATGTTAACTGAAATGCCACTTACACAATACAGTTTCTACTTCAATGGTCTACGACAGTATTGTGTTGTTTACGTTCAGATGAAGTTAATTTATATTTCCCCGTGTGTGAAGCGGCTTCATGGTTCTGCATGGGTAGATTAAACGCTACATCACATTGTTTAATTTACCGTGATGAGGCCGTCTATTCTAATATTTTCTTGGTCTTGATCCTTGTGGACCTTTTTACACCTTCTACCAAACCTACTTTCATACAATGTGTTGATTTGACCATAATCCAACTGAAAGCATTAATAACGTACATGCAAGCCCACACATGTACACACACACACACACACACACACTCAGGCGTATGTATGCAGTGCATACATCGTTTGTATGCAGTATTCTGTCACTAGGGTCTCTGAATGCTTATGGCTATTCTCCTCACGTAGACCTTTGCAGATATACCTCATCTGCAAATTCTTATTCTCGTCTGATTTGTTCTGCACAAGACTGTGTGTGTGCGTGTGTGTGTACATGTGTGTGTCTGTAGGAGATTGATGTTTGTGTGGTGCAGGCTAATGGTAGCTGTAGTACGCTGGACATTATTACTCAAAGTGCTGGACTCTTTGGATGCTAGAGAGCCTTGCATGTGCATTCTGGATCACTCATTTGTCTTTTTTTCAAATGGTTGACTTTCTAGATTTTTGTGTTTCTGTTTTTCCTCAGTGAAAGCTTTTCCTCAGCTTGTTTTGTTTAATAAAAAAACACATGAAAATCCATGATCCCACAGTCTTAAAGTAGTTTATAAACACATTAGTCCTATCTTCCTACTTCCAGCAGTAGCAGAGTGTGTCTCTATGTCCAATATTAAGCAAAGTCAAAGGGTGTGTGTGTGTGTGTGTGTGTGTGTGTGTGTGTGTGTGTGTGTGTGTGTGTGTGTGTGTGTGTGTGTGTGTGTGTGTGTGTGTGTGTGTGTGTGTGTGTGTGTGTGTGTGTGTGTGATGTATGTGTATGTTCCCCGTAATGCGGTGCGTGTGTGGCTGCTTGGAGCATAGCCTCCAGCGATGCTCTGTGCTGGGTAGCATGTCATGTTCCATTTGTACCTGTTCCAAATCACACAGCCACACTGATGAACTCTACACTACACCTAGCAACACCTGTTGCCTGTTCAATATTATATATCACATGCCAGCAAACTAACACACTTGGCATTAGGGTGTCTTGCTTTTTCTGCTGCAATTCAAATGTCTCTCTCTCTCTCTTTCTCTTTCTCTCTCACTCTTGCTCCCTCTCTCTTTCTGTTGCTCTCTTTCTCTCTCTCTCTGTCTTTCTCTTGCTCTCTTTCTCTCCCTCTCTTGCTCTCGCTCTCTCTCTCTCTGTTTCTCTCTCTCACGCTATCTCTGTTTCTCTCTCACGCTCTCTCTGTTTTTCTCTCTCTCTGTTTCTCTTGCTCTCTGTCTATCACTGTCTGTCTTGCTCTCTCTCTCCCTCTCTTGCTCTCGCTCTCTCTCTATTTCTCTCTCTCTCTCTCTGTTTCTCCCTCTCTCTGTTTCTCTCGCTCTCTGTCTATCACTGTCTGTCTTGCTCTCTCTCTCTCCCTCCCTCCCTCTCTCTGTTCTCGGTCCTCCAGGATGACAGCTTGCTGAGCAGTGAGGAGGAGGACGAGATGAGTGAGTCCACGTGGCTTGTGGCCGACGCGGGTCCAGCAGACAGGATGAGCCATAGTCCCCACCACGCACACGGCAAAGACGAGGATGGTAGGAGAGAAACACACACACTAAAGGGACACTCCAGCCAAAGGCTGCGCCTCATTATTTGACTAATATCTTTTGATGAGTTTGCCTCCAATAATTACATTTTTGGAAAAGCATTTATTTCAAGGTGGATGAATGAATGTTTAATTTAATTTCTGTCTCGATTTGTACATTCCATACATTCCTCACCTCACTCAGATTGAGTCCAGATTCACCCACAGCATCTTTGAAGAAAGTGGTCCCTCTGGAAGGGTGCAGCAATGACCTGTCTCTGTACCGAGTGGTCCGTGTCCAGGCCTGTTGTGTGTGTTGTTCCTCACTCTCATGTGTGTGTGTGTGTGTGTGTGTGTGTGTGTGTGTGTGTGTGTGTGTGTGTGTGTGTGTGTGTGTGTGTATGTGTGTGTGTGTGTGTGTGTGTGTGTGTGAAATTAAAGAGCCAGGCAACAGAGGTTCCAGCAATTCTCTTTAACTCATCCATCTCTTGCTCAACGTCTCGCTCTCTGCCTCGCTCTCTGTGCTTTAATGTCTCTCACTCCATGCTGCTTTTAATTTGTTTCCTATTACCATCAGGCATAGAAACTGGAGTGGGGGAAGTGTAGGGGGTGACGGTGTGGAAGTAAAGTACAGGGAGCAGGTTGGTGAGAGAGAGGGAGTGGGAGAGGGAGAGGGTGGAGAGAGTGAGGGTGGATGGGGGAGGGGTCAACGAAGAGGGTTGGTGAACCAAGCTGGCATGAGGTGTGTGTGTGTGTGTGTGTGTGTGTGTGTGTGTGTGTGTGTGTGTGTGTGTGTGTGTGTGTGTGTGTGTGTGTGTGTGTGTGTGTGTGTGTGTGTGTGTGTGAGATACCATATCCACTACAACATACGTTCAGCTGGTAGACCGCTGGGTACCACACACAGTTTATCCACTACAACATGCCACTGATAACTGAGTATTTATTAGGGGTATATATATAACATGGTACATGTTGAGCACTTATTACTTGGTTTTGTTGAATACTCTATTCTGATTTGACAATTACGGCATTCTACGTTCTGTTATTTATGAATAGCAGAGCACTGCTGTTGCTATGGACCGATTGCCTGACTAACAGTCAGCCATATGATAATTTTTAAATCAATAAAATAATTTGTAATTTATATATTTTGTGTCAAATTATGGATTTCTAGTAGTCTAAATAGTCGTGCAAAAAGCGGGATAATGTCCAGCAAGCCTGTCGTTATTGCAAATGAACCCTGACAGGATGATGCAGGAGCATATCACTGATAATTGTTATAATGGTTTATAATTATGGTTGAATAACATGGTTATTGTTAGTTATTACACGGCTCTTCTCAATGCTGTGGAACGCTCCGTTCACTTGCATGGGCCTTCCCGACTTCCGGTGGTGAATTATTTTTCAATAATGACCGTTGCTAAGCATATAATGACCGCTGTCTAGGAAAGTGGATTTTTTCACATCTTTCGTATCATTCCGCAAGTAGTCCAGTAACTTATCAACCCCAGCGGATTCGGTTGCTAAGCAACGTCTTTGGCAGACTATTTCTCAACTGATCAACACTACGAATGCTGGTAACAAATAAATTGCAAAAAGAAAAAAAAGTTATTTTTTGGTTTTCGCCCTGTCGGGGCTAATTTCCAGATTCTGACCGGCGTTCTATACATTATCCCTTACATAACCATGGTGATTAGATATAATCGGAAAAAAAACACACAATACATGCAATAATGTGGTTAATATATATTATAGTACATTCAGCTCATGCTGTCTGTGGCTCTAGAGCGCTACATCAGGTCATGTTGTCTGTGGCTCTAGAGCGCTACATCAGGTCATGCTGTCTGTGGCTCTAGAGCGCTACTTCAGGTCATGCTGTCTGTGGCTCTAGAGCGCTACTTCAGGTCATGCTGTCTGTGGCTCTAGAGCGCTACATCAGGTCATGCTGTCTGTGGCTCTAGAGCGCTACTTCAGGTCATGCTGTCTGTGGCTCTAGAGCGCTACTTCAGGTCATGCTGTCTGTGGCTCTAGAGCGCTACTTCAGGTCATGCTGTCTGTGGCTCTAGAGCGCTACTTCAGGTCATGCTGTCTGTGGCTCTAGAGCGCTACTTCAGGTCATGCTGTCTGTGGCTCTAGAGCGCTACTTCAGGTCATGCTGTCTGTGGTTCCAGAACAACAGCATTGATCTGGGAAGCCAGGCTGTTGGCAGGGCGGTATCAATACTGTCTGAGTGGAAAAACACATGAGATAACCACCATCCAGCCTCGAGACTGTTATTATCATACCTTCCATGCATAAGGAGCTGTTGTCGGCTACGGAACCAGCGCCCTGTAGTCTCACGAATCAGACTTTATATTATCATCTGGAGTCTGGTGGTAGACCATTTTGAAATGGTAGACCATTTCAAATCTGTGTGAACGCTGCGTTTCACCTTCTTTCGCTCCACATTTGTTTCAACCAATCGTGTCCTTGGGGGGCGGGGTTCTGTAGGCGGGCGTTTGTAGGCAGGCCGAGTGGAAACGACCTGACTCAGGTGTGAACGCCGGTCTGAACCATCAACGGCTCCATGTTGACAACGAGCAGGGCAGTGTGTAGGTCAGTGCTGTCCGGTAGATTGACAGATAGGGTAACTAATGTAAAGGGCTAGCTAGCACAGAGCTGCCACTGTTAATATATCTATCTCGTGTGTGTGTGTGTGTGTGTGTGTGTGTGTGTGTGTGTGTGTGTGTGTGTGTGTGTGTGTGTGTGTGTGTGTGTGTGTGTGTGTGTGTGTGTGTGTGTGTGTGTGTGTAACCAGGACTTATTAGTGAAGTATTTATTGATTTTAGAGGCTGAAATGTGTTAAGTAAAAACAATCTTTCTACTTTAGGGAACAATGAGATGATCCCCTTCATGGGAAAACAGGGATCAATGCCAGGGTAAAATAAGTATTATCCTAGTCATTTAAAAGCATCCATTCCGTTTATCCAAAGCATCCCCCTAATCTGTCATCTTATACAAAACGTTCAGGAGATAGACTGGCTGCAAGAAACGGCCTCATTCATTTACAGTACGACAGATGTGTTCAAGATGTGTCCTAGAGAGTACTGCTACAGTACTACAGTAAAGCAGTGATATACAGAATGATTCACTCACATGTATGCATGCTCACACACACACACACACACACACACACACACACACACACACACACACACACACACACACACACACACACACACACACACACACACACACACACACACACACACAGAGGAGCCTTTAGGTCTGTGGACCACATGGTGTCATGTGTTGAGAAAGTAGGACACAGGGAAATAAACATTCACTTTCCTCCTTTCTGCATCCTACGCCCCCTCTCCTGTCCTCTCCCCTCCCCCCTGGAGGAATGGGAGAGATGTGTTTCAGGGTAAACGGGATGGACAGATGGAGGAGGGGATAAGGGAGGATGGAGATAACCAGTAGAATACCCGGGGTTAAAGAGGGAGGCTCTTTTAGGGGTGGGGTCAGTGAACGAGGGTAGCTGAATATAGGCCAACAGATTAACATGTGACTTATTTTACGCTTAATACACAAGTTATTCCTGGTTGGAAATTGCCTGTACGTTCCTGTGAGTGTGTGATGACTGTAGTGTGATGGAATGAAATGAAGATGTGGCAAGTATTAGTACTATGAAATACAACTGGAATGGATTTCATTTGCTAATAAAGTTGGTGTTGTGGATCAGCCAATATTGCCCTCTAGCTGTTGGGTTTGCACTCATTGGCCATTGTTGTTGTCATGTTGGGGGTTGGAGGGGTTAAAGTAGTACTGTACTTGATTAACACTACTGATTAACACTGAGATGACACAAGATGAGGCTATCATTGTATCATTGTGTAGGTTTCTATTTTTTTTTCTTGGTTGTTTACCTTAGTCTTGGTCAGGATAGCTGGAACTGTAAAAAGTGTAAGTATCTAAAGTCAGATAAATATCCTATCATATTAGGCTGGACTTGTTTTGCTCACAGCAGGTAGACATGTGTCGTCATACAACCAATATTTTCTGACTTAAGCTTGTGATTCCCCAGCGATGATTGATAAAAATGTGTTTGAACGTGTCAGCAGCGCAGCAGAGTGGATGGGCTGAGATCTAAGTCTGTCGTGTCAGTTGACATGCAGGCCATGCAGGGTCTGGTCTAATGCAACGGCCCCTGTGCTGGATCAGCATATTATCGTATGAAGAGGCGAGCGGCTAATGCACGCTCTCTGCTAACACACCTGGCAGCGGAACAAGGGATCTCACAGCGTGATAACCAGACCTGGAGATCAATACGTCTCATGGGGTTTTCAGATGACAGTTTTTCCGCATAGGAATTCGGCCTCCGATCTGTTGAGATTCTCGTGTTGCCACTGAGTACAGAGAGATCATCCGGGCTTTGCTTTGTATGGACATGTGTGCCTTTGTGACGTAGCACATGGACTGCGGGGTTATCGATGCAGTAGTATTATAAGATGAATAGTATTGGTTACAAAAGGTGGAACCAGGTAGATCTACTTGGTCAGTTCTACTGTAAACACTAATTGGACTTCCCAGCTTATCCAGTCTGAACCACTTCAATAGAGTTACACATAATGATATAAAAAATGGTCCCCTGGTATCAACGTTATCCTCGTATGTTTAGCTATGTCTCATTAGTTGGTCACACACACATACACACACACACACACACACACACACACACACACACACACACACACACACACACACACACACACACACACACACACACACACACACACACACACCCTGCTTGTAGAGGTCTGTTGGGGTTGCAGGAGAGGTGGCAGGCGCAGAGGCGGATGACCCGTGGTGATAGAAGCATGGGGCTACCTTAATGGGAAGCCCATTAAAAATGTAGAGCAACATTAACATATGACATTTCCACTGTATACACTCTGTGTGGCCCAGAGAGAGCACGCCCGCATCATACACGCATGCTAAAGTGGTCGTGCTGCTTCTTATATTATCATACACTGTTATCTATTGTTGAATGAGTCTTTTTTTGTCTTGTGATGCTTCTGAACTTGTGTCCGTTGTAAATGAAACGCAAAATGTGTCTGTGAAGCTTTCCTCTTTTACCATTTTAGTCCCTCAGATGAGAGACTTGTGTTTCTATTAGGGGCGGGGTCGGACGCGTAATTGTTGGATGTCTTATTCGTATTCTGCCCAGAGTTTATCTTTCAGGGATTGATTGTGTGTGTGTGTGTGTGTGTGTGTGTGTGTGTGTGTGTGTGTGTGTGTGTGTGTGTGTGTGTGTGTGTGTGGTGTGTGTGTGTGTGTGTGTGTGTGTGTGTGTCAGTTGTTTGTAATCGGGTTTTGTAAGGCATGAGGCGTACGGTAGCATATGGCTGTTTGCTTCTAGGTGGATGTATATGCATATATTTGTATAGATTTTCTATGTGGATGATTATGCAAGTGTCCGTCTTATGCAGCATACCACCACCATTTTGTGCATCTCAAGTGTATCTATTTGCGTGTATGTTTGTGTTAGTTTAGGAAGTTTGTGTTTGAGTGTCTGCCATTACGCTGTCTGTTATACATGTAGGCAAATGGTTATTATTGTGGTTTGTGGTGTATCACTGATCATATTCATCTGCTTCCATTAGGCTTATCATGAAGCCACTTTCGTCACGTGTACGCACAAATATACAGTATATCCATTGTTGTTATTCCTGAGCTAATAGATTACTCGCTGATGCCGCCGGCGTCAGACATATTCAGATAGCGGTGCATGTCTTTGTGTTTTTTATGTGAAGTGCTTATTGGTCTCTTACAAGTGGTGCTCACGGTCATTTGATTTACCTGAAATACCGCGTCTCTCTCGTCATGTCTCGTTCTTATTTTCTTTGTCCTTTTTACTTCCTTTATGTTTTCCCTCTGTGTGTCTGTCTGTCGGCCTCGCTCTGTCTGTCCGTCTAGAGAATAGATAGGCTTGCTCTCTACTGAGTCGGGGTCCTTAGCTGCTTAATTATTGACAGAACCCCCTCCTTAGTGTGTCGCACACACACGCGTGCACACACACCATCTCTCACACACACACACACACACACACACACACACACACACACACACACACACACACACACCATGAGACACACTGACGATACATTCTAATGCACTACAGACATGCACACTCAAGCCATTGTGAAGAGCATGGGGACAGCAGACGTATAAGTATTATTTGAGGGCTGCACAGACACACAAATGGCGTAGGAGGTTGAGGAGTGTGCCCCCCCCCCCCCCATTTCTTAGAAGTGTGTGTGTGCGTGCATGTGTGCGGTTGTTAAGGAAAGGTTTGAAGCGGGGGAGGTGAAGGTATGGGGTATGGCTCCATCATAAAGTGTCGGTTCCCAAACTGAAATTTGTACCCTTGCGTATCAGTTAGGTCTTTACTGGCGCCCTATATCTCTCTCTCACACACACACACACACACACACACACACACACACACACACACACACACACACACACACACACACACACACCCTACATGGTGAGAACGCCAGTGATACACATTGTAGTCCAGATTAGATAAGGGAAGGTGAAGAGGTGAAGAGCACTCGCTCCAGAACCCATTGACTCGGCTAGGGGGCCATAAAGGGTGTGAGGGTGTTTTTTGTGGCACTCTCTTTTGTGTTTCTTAATGTGTTTGACGTGCCACAGCTTAACATGGGATTGACATGTCTGGTCTAATGAGTTATGTCCCGGTGTATAGTGCTGTTGTGTATTTAAATGATATTTTAAAGTGTAGCTGCAGGACGCTTATGGCCCATGGTGTGACTCACTTCCAGCGCTGAGTGACAGAGTTCAGGTGAAGGAAGAGGTGGAGGGTTGTGGCAGCGAGAGAGGAGGATGATGACAGGGAGAGGAGTGGGGGAGGGAGAAGGAGAAATGGTGGTTAGTTGGTGCCCTGAAGCTGAACTGAATGAGACAGCTGTTTAGATACGAGTGCTATTGAAATGAGCATGAAATTCACCCAGTTTAAGCCTTTCTTTTTTCTGACCGAATGAACATCAGCCATCAGTCTGTCTCTCTAGCTGCTATCTGCCTGTCTGTCTCCCTAGCTGCTATCTGCCTCTCTGTCTCTCTAGCCCTCTATCTGCCCTCTATCTGCCTGTCTGTCTCTCCATACCGCTATCTGTATCTATCTCTCTAGCCCAATATCTGCCTGTCTATCTGTATCTGTGACTCTTTAGCTCTATGCCTTCGCACATAAGCACACACACACACACACACACACACACACACACACACACACACACACACACACACACACACACACCCTCTTTCACATATACATTTCACATACAAATAGTGCCGTTCATGCTAATCTGATTCAGTTTACAGACAGTATCCGAGATTCTGTCTAGTAACAGTGGTTTTGGAATATTATGATAAATCGTTTTTTTACTTTTTGATTGGCCTTGTTCATCACTTCTTATTTACAGTAACATTCAGAGTGAGGGAGGTAGATCATGAGGTGGTGAGGAGATGAGTGTAAAATATCATCTCGAACTAGCGCTTAAGAGGAAATACCGTTTTACGTGTGTGTGTGTGTGTGTGTGTGTGTGTGTGTGTGTGTGTGTGTGTGTGTGTGTGTGTGTGTGTGTGTGTGTGTGTGTGTGTGTGTGTGTGTGTGTGTGTGTGTGTGTGTGTGTGTGTGTAAAATAAAATTGATTCACGTAAGAATCTAGTTTATTGTCGTCTATGATTCTCAATGGATTCACAGCTTCCAAAAATAGATTATTCTATTTTTTTGTCTCTTTTCTATTTCTCTTCCCTTTGTGTGTCTCACAACTATGTTCTGAAACCATCATCGATTTTGAATCAGGAGTCTTTTTGATTTGAGTATCAATGCTAACCTGAATCTAAGCCCCAAGTATCTCATTCAAATTGAATCCTGAAAAGCATTCGGTATGTAAACAGAAGTAAGGGAAATGTATGTGTTAGTAGCAGGCATGTGCATTCCCATGTTTGTGTGCAACTTCAGTGTGTGTGTGTGTGTGTGTGTGTGTGTGTGTGTGTGTGTGTGTGTGTGTGTGTTTCAGTGGCAGCTGCTGGTCTTTCAAAGAGGGGAAGCTCATTTTCGGCCTACATCATATAAATTGTCAATTTATGTATATGTAAATTATCCGCTCTGTTCCTTTTCAAGGAAATGCTCCAACCAACTAGCTGTCTTTTCCAGTGTCCTCTCAATGGCCAGCAGAGCTAGGCTGCTTAAACAGCCATGGCCCATTGTGTTACGGGTGTAGGACTTGAGCCGCTTTAAACAGGAAAAGCTCCTTTATATACCTGCAGATGTAGCTCCAATTGTTGCCACTAATGAGAACAGTTTGTAAAGCTGAGGCCACTGTCCAACTCCATGTCTTTAAGGAACACCAAGAAATCACACAGCTTTCCCCTGTCACCCTGTCCTGATCTGAATACAGGACTTGAAGTTCAGACCTCAGGCTCCCTGAATCAAAGTGATGGCCAACTACCAAAACAATATTAAAATTGAACAAGGAAATGTGGGAATTATGTTAAACTGAAGCAAGGAATTGTGTGAATAAGTGTATGAAATGTAAGATGAAAATTGTCTAGCAATTTCGCCAAGTAAATATCAAGAAATAGGTTTGTCTTTCGACTCGCTTGCAAAATCCGCGATGGGACTGAAGAGAGCTCCGGCGACTTTTTATAGTTCAAAATCACTGTCAATCAAACGGCAACTCAGTCTTTCGCAGACTCTCCAATCATCACGCAGAAGCCCAGCATCCAGGCCAGCCCACTCCTCCATTCACCCCCCGAGACGCTGAGCGTCCGTGGGAGGGACATAATCGCAGCGTCGACTTTCGACACACTAAAAAAAGCTGTTCTATGCAGCCCCATTGAAGTGGATGGACGCTGAGCTTCAACAGGCAAATGCACTGTGACGCTACGGGAATGTATGAGAAGGAAATTGAGTCAGTCGACCTGTGATAAGCAGCTGATTCTGAACAAACTCGTCTTGGAGATGGACGTGTTCTAACACATTTTTAGTCAATGAAATGTTAACACAACAGTATATATTTGACCATTTAATTTTGGGAATTTTAGGGGAAGCTGAGCTTCCCTTGAAGTCTTGGAGAAATCACCACTGGTGTGTTTGTGTGTTGATTTTACATTGTTAGACGGGTTTGTGCCTCAAATGTGTACATGTACATAATCAGTTACCTGAGATATATACATTGTGTACGTGTGTGTGTGTGTGTGGGAGGTAGATCGAAACCAGACTCTAGGCATTGTCTTTCACCTCTCAAGGCCACAGACATACCCTCAAGCTAACACACACACACACACACACACACACACACACACACACACACACACACACACACACACACACACACACACACACACACTATAGCAGCTAAGTGGTTGGCTGGAACATGGGCAGATGGTATGGATTGTGATGTGTGCATGTATCACGATGTGTACCGTATTGTTTCACAAAAGAGGAGGAAGGAGGCGAGATATAGAGAACAGGGGGTGGTGTGTGAAGAGAGCGGAGGTGAGGGAGCTAGAAGTCAGAGGAGCAGAGAGGAATAGATTGAAAGGCTAAGGTGGAGACTTGGTTTGGACGTGGACTCAAATGGATTGCTAAGTGAGTTAACAGAACAGGCAGGCAGCAAGAGTAGGCAAGTAGGGGAGTAACGTGAAAATATGAGAGGAAGAGGGAGCGGGAAAGAGATTTGGATTTGATTTGGATCATGGGTGGTGATGACGGATGTACACTTTGTACCGTGTTTCTTTCTGGGGACCTATTGGAGTTCTGATATACAGCATGTAAGGTTTTTCTTTCTGGGGTATTTTAGCTGTAATCCCCACCAGACTAATGGAACGAATCCTGGCCCCTCAGAGTGACAACTGGTTCCTACAACCAAAGTGAAGCTTTAAGAGACTGATGCATACCTGTCTAATTACTTTTGGAGAGGGTCTGTCATCAGGCCCTAAGCAATCCAAAATAGGCAGTTTGACAAGATCCCACCCTGTATTCCTTAAATATGTTGTTTAGTGTCGCCCTATTCCCGTGGGCGTATAAAAAATTCACCACTTATCTTTACTGAACGCGTTCACCTCAACTTCTGCAAATTACTCCACTTGAAGTCAAACATTTCATTAAATACTCTTAACCCTCTGGATTCTATTGCTGGTGTTTCACGCGTCCAATTAATCTGCTGTTTCTGATGAGGTCTAGTTCATGGGCTCTATATCCTATAGAGCCCATGGTCCCAGAACAGGACGGGTATGTAGTATCGACTCTCTCACGGTTGGCTAAAACACTCGCCAAAACACTAGAAAACGACCCTGGATACGATATATTAACTCACTGCTGTTCCACACACAGAAGGGAAGCCTTCACTGTGCCTCCTGAGTGCCGGCTGTGTCCCAAGTATTTTGTAAAGTGTTTTGTAAACACATGAGGGTGGAGGACGAGATCCCACAATATAATGAAATATTGCGTGGAGAGAGTGCAATATGACATGAGATTCAAAGGGAAGAGAGGCAAATAGAAACAAAGGGATCTAATGGAGACCTAACTATTTCAGGATGTTAAATTACACACCTTGGTGCAAACCCTCTCCCAGCCCCGTGGCTGGGGGAAACGCATTACGTGAGGGATAATGTATAGAATGCCGAACAGGATACCGACACGAAGCGGAGGTGTCTTGCTTCACCCTGAAGGGGCTTATTTTAGATAACGACCAGCGACGTTCTATCAATAGCGTACCGTGGGGTTTAAGTCAGGGCCTTCAGTAACGAACTCCAACACCCAACAACAACCCCCCCCCACAGACATGCCCACAAATATCATATTAGGTGCCGATACAGCCAACAAAGCCATATGTGCATCACACTATGCGCTACTACATTACAAGAAGACCTTCCTGATCTTCAACAACAACAGCGCACACGCACACCACTGTGCTTTACCGCAGCTAGACTTAAGCAGCATCACCATCAGATCTTTCATTATGTCACTCCGCAACCAGATTGCACATCACACACATGACACAAAAACAAGTTTTCAGAGTTATTGTTATATTGTTCACCGGATGCTTTCGCAACTTCAACTTCAATGGATTTAATTAAGTATAGCGACAATATTACAAGTGCACCGCCTCCAGCCCAGGAGTAGTTGACATAGGCCTACTTATTAAGCGGCATCACTGCATTACCGTTTAGCCTACTGCCCAAATTCCAGCAATATATTTATGTTTCCAATCATTACAAAAAAATGCTTTATAAACTAAAGTAGTAAGTATTACAACAACATTATCGCTCCTCCTACACAGTACAAAGTAACACTCACCCATCACTTCGGATCGGTGGAAATCCATCCTCTGATCCTTTCAGGGAAAAACGTTAAATGACCTCATGCAGTCGGGCGTCCTGCTTTAGTTTCATGAGCAGCTCCTTCTCGATGGCAATAGATGCCAGAGAGTCTGGTCTGTGAGTTGAGAAAGATCGCTTGAAATTAACTCTGTCTTCTCTCCAAACGATTGCCTTGAAAAAGGCAAACGAAGGAGATCAGAAACAGGATCGCTAGGTGGTGTGAAGACGGTGGCCATAGTAGTTCATATCAACTCTCTCTCACTACCCGCCAACATTTCAAACTTCCCTGATGACATCACCGGGGGCCAGCACCGGCATATTGCTGGGCCCGGGGGTTCTATCACTACACATCAACATTTGATTGGCTGATGACACACGTCAGTCAAATTTATTATCCAATGGGAGGTGGAAGCTTCAGCAGAAGGCTAGCAATACTTCTAGTGCTGGCCCCGCTGTTCCATGTAGCTGTGATGCGTTATTCAGCTGAGCTCAGACTTACAAAAATAACCGTTTTCCTTCTGGAATTATATTGTAATGTAATGAAATAAATATGGAATTAAGATGCGTTCAGACACACATTAATGTAATAAAATAAAATTATATATATATATATTATTTAGATTTTGACAGGGCCAGCAGAGAAGGCCCTGCTGGCCCTGACGGCCCACCACTGCGTTCTATACATTATCCCGCTTATTACACGGCTACTTGCCAAAACGAAAAAGTAACTTCACACGCCGTGTCTTTCTACAATTACCATTTGTAGTGTTGATCAGCAGAGAAATAGTCCGCCCAAGACGTTGACTTTGCTTAGCAACCGAGTACGCTGGGGTTGATAAGTTACCGGACTACTTGCGGAGTGATACGAAAGACGTGAAAAAAATCACTTTCCTTGACAGCGGTCATTATATGTTTAGTCATTATTGAAAAATAATTCACCACCGGAAGTCGGGAAGGCCCATGCAAGTGAACGGAGCGCTCCACAGCATTGAGAAGAGCCGTGTAATAATGGACAATAATGTCTCTCTTCCTTCTCACTCTCTTTCCACTCTCCCCTTCCTCTCTCCCTCTCCCCGGCCTACATTCACTAGGGTTCACCTCCCCATCTATCTTTCATAGCTCACCCCCAAAACATGTAGAGCAAATCTAATACATCAACACACCTACTCCGACTGGAGCTCGGTGTCTCGCTCTCTGTTAATCTCTCTGTCTCTGTCTCTGTCTGTGTGTATGTATGTCTCTGTCTTTCAGTCTCTGCTATAGAGAGAACAGCACACAGGGTTCATATAAACTAATTCTGTCTTCACTCACCCACTGTTAATTAATTTTTCTTCTCTGTTGAGCTGCCCATTTAGCTCCATTTTAACATGTATCTGTCGGTGGTATTTAGGCAATTCATCCAGATTTAGTAATGGTTTCCCCCATTCTGTGAGTGCATATACGTGTGAACATATGGAGGAAATGGATGGGTAAACCAATATTATTTTTACTCTTGCAACAATTATTTTTATATTGTCTCACTGTAAGTCTGTCTCTCTGTCTGTTGGCCTTATCTGTCTCACTGAGAGTCTTTCTGTCTCTGTCAGTTTGTGTCTCTGACTGTCTGTCCGTCTGTCTCTTTGTCTCTATCAGTCTGTCTGACTTTGATCGTCTTATTTTGTTTTTCTGTTACTCTTTCTCCTCTTTCTTTGAATCTCTGATCACTTCAGATATTGTCTGGTTGTGTGTAAGTGGTGAGGGGTGTACTTGGTCCATGTAAACATGGATGTGTGTGTGTGTGTGCGTGTGCATGCGCGTGTGTGTGTGCACATCGTAGTAAGTAGGTCAAGAGGGTAGTGCTGGCCATCATGGCCTCTTGGCCTATGTGAAGCAGCTTACCCCCCTCACTATTATTAGACACACACACACAGGCACACACAGGCACCGACACACACACAGGCGCCGACACACAGTCAGGCACCGACACAAACACACACAAAGGCACCGACTGACACACACACAGGCACACACAGGCACCAACACACACACACACACACACACACACACACACACACACACAGGCACAGACACACACACACACACACACACACAGGCACCGACACATAGGTTCACCCGATGGCCAGGGGATTAAGGAGGGAGACACATTGGATGCACAGTTAATGCATCAAACTTATGTGTTGCTGCTGGGATCATGTCCTCCCCCGGCGTGGCCCCTGGACCGTGGCGTAATGACACAGCTGTCAGGCTGGCGGTCCCGTAGACCAAAACCATGGAGCTGCTGGTCAACCTTCAGGGAAACAGAATCTTGTTTCTGTGACCAGAGCAAGATGTTGCAACATCTTTAAGGATGCTACAGAACAGAGACTGTGTGTGTGTGTGTGTGTGTGTGTGTGTGTGTGTGTGTGTGTGTGTGTGTGTGTGTGTGTGTGTGTGTGTGTGTGTGTGTGTGTGTGTGTGTGTGTGTGTGTGTGTGTGTGTGTGTGTGTGTGTGTGTTCACGACTCAAATGCTGAGATACATTGTCTAGCTTCTTTGTGCAAGGTTGTTGGACGCTTCGTCTCTGTACGGTGTCGTTGAGATGATTTTTGTTATGAACGACCTCGCCACTCTTTGGACACGCATTACGTTGTCTGTCTGAGTGTGTGCATGTGTGCCGTGGTGCGTTTGTATGGTCTGTATGTATGTAGGGGTGTATTTCTTTGTCTGTGTGTGTTTGTGTGTGCCTTGGTGCAGTTCTTTTGTGTGTGTTTTTATCAAGTGTTGGACAGCGGAGATGGCATAGCGTGTGTGTGTGCGTGTGTGTGTGTGTGTGCATGTGCTGTTATCCAGGGCCCGACACAGCAGAGATAGTGTGTTTTATTGTGCCGTAGATTCACTCTGTGCTCAGTCAAGGCTTTTAGCCGCCAGTATCTGCTCTCTGTCGGCCCTGAAAAAGGCATTTGCTCTACACTCCCCTATCCCCTCTCCCTCTCCCCCTCTCTCCCTCTCCCTCTGCCTCGTCTTCTGCCTCTGTCTCTCACTCTCCTTCCCTGCCATGCCTCCCCCTATTCTTTGTCGCTCTTTCCTTGAACCATCCCCCCTATCGCTTCTTGCCTATATTGTCAGTTCATCCTTTGTCCGCCCTCTCTCTCTCTCTCTCTCTCTCTCTCTCTCTCTCTCTCTCTCTCTCTCTCTCTCTCTCTCTCTCTCTCTCTCTCTCTCTCTCTCTCTCTCTCTCTCTCTCTCTCTCTCAGGCCCCAGCAGTGTCTCTCTCTCGATGTCTGTGTCCCTGCCTGTCTGTCTTGGTTTGTCCCTCCCTCTGCCTTCTACCTCTCTGTCTGTCCGTCTGTCCCTCTCCCAGCCTTCTGTCTGTCTGTCTGTCCCTCTCCCAGCCTTCTGTCTGTCTGTTTTTCCCTCACTCAGTCCGGCTCTCAGTCTGTCTTCATGGTTTTCCCTCCCTCTGTCTGTCTGTCTCTTGAGTCAGTAGTCTGTCTGTCTGTCTGTTTTTCAATCCCTCCACACTATCTATTAGTCTGGCTTCCTGTCTGTTTCTCATTCTGTCTCTTGGTCCGTCTTCTTCCTCTGAATGAAAGATTAGCTGATGTAGTGTGACCGAAGTACTGGCACAACAATATATAACTTACATTAATTTGAAGTACTGATATTACATCAAAGTACCGGTATTAATAGCATTATGGCATAGTATCATAATTATGCAATAGCATAGTACTTCAATATAATCATAGTACAAGCATAATACCATAGTTAGTAGAACATAACATACCATAACATCATTGTTTTCATGTGTTGGCTACGGTTGTGTGTGTGAGTGTGAGCCTGTGCAGTGTGAGTGACAGGCAGGTGTTATAGGAGGACGTTTGAGCTTGTCTTCCCACCAGCGACAGGAGAAGTGTTAGTTTACCAGTTCTGGCTGAATTTGTGTTTGTTGTTTGCCAAGGGATACCGACAATGGGAAAATTATGCTGTCGTTTCAGTTCCTCTTCTGAATCTGAGATTGATGGTCAGCCAGATCACGTTTGTTGTGGTTTCCAGAGCCGTTCCATGTAATGGGCATACACGGACCCAGGCCCCCTGCAACATGATTGTTGGAAATACATTTGAAGTGAAAGAAAATAAAATGTCCTGTTTACCCAGGATTGAGCTTGTCTGGGATCAGGCTTTAGATTTTAATCTAAATCTGAAGTCTGTAAGTGAGACTATTGAGAGAGAACGGGGAAATGAGCCCTTTGGAACTAAGATTTGAAAAGGTAATTTTCCAATGTAGCATTTTTAATTAGAGTCTTCACCACAAAACAAGTACAGGTAAACTTAAAGTAAACAATAATTAATGTATTCATATTTTTGCACCAGAATTGTAATCAAAATTGTTGCAGCATTTCACTTTCAATCTAGATTGCATAAACAATTACAATCAATCTCATGTCCATGTTTAATTCCAAAATATTAAATTTAGCCATTGAGCCATTATGTCATTGTTGTCTCCTGTACCTTTAACAAAGCAACTCCCCCTTCTATATATACAGCTATATTATATTCTATATATCTTCTATCTATTTTTTATTTTATTTTTTATTTCGCACTTCATAAAAGACATGAATATAGAGAAGAGACAAAAAAAAAGATCAGTGCAGGAAGAGACAGAAAGCCCAAATTGGCTTATATGCCTCCTAAAACAGTAAAATAAACCATTAAATTAAATTTAAACAAACAACAGACAAACAAATAACAAAACAAACAACAACAGCAACTACAAAACATATCAAAAAATAATAATAATAAAATAATAATAATAAAAATATATATATAAGTTGACTTTTTTTCAAGGAATGAACGCACTAAGACAAACTACTTTGACAAAAATCCTCAAGAGAACTAGCTATAGACCAGCGATTAAAAGAGCCTTTAGGCATCTTTTTAAATGTTTAATAGTAAAACAATTCAAAGCCAGATGTGAAAAATGATTCCATATTTTAGCACCCCTATAACGTATGGAATATTGAGCTTGACTAGTTCTAAATTGGGGAGGGTGAAAATCAGCAGCTTGCCTCGTTGCATAAGAATGAACCTGTGAATTTGTTTTAAAATAGCACATAAAGTGCTCAGGAATATTTCCTTTAAATGTATATATTTCATAAACAAAAGCACAGGTCTGAAGTATATTAATATCATGAACAGTAAGGATTCCAAGTTCTTTAAATAAAGGAATGGATGCAGCATACGATTTAGAACAGGTTACAATTTTAACAAAACATTTCTGAAAGACCAGTATTTTGTGAAGGGTAATAGGAAATGTACTTGCCCACACTATGTTACAGTAGGAGAGATATGGGTAAATTAGACTATAATAAAGAGTGAGGAGGCAATTTCTGGAGACGAGATGACTAATCCTCCTTATTATCCCAATTGATTTATTTACTTTTTTGCTAACCCAATCTATTTGATCCTTCCATTTTAAGTTTTCATTAACAATAATTCCCAAAAATCTAGTGGATGTAACTTGAGGTATCTCTGTAGACTCAATTGTGATTTTACAAGTCTTTAGGGTATATCTTTTTACCTCCAAAAATAATAAAATTAGATTTTTTAAGATTTAAAGACCAAACCAAGTGGCATATGCAGAGAAGCCAGCATTTGCCTCTTTCATCAGAATATCGAAATTTGAATGTGAAGTAATCAAGGTAGTGTCATCTGCAAACATAATAGGAGAAAAAACATTACAAGCATTTGCCAAATCATTAATATAGATTAAAAATAATAAAGGTCCAAGAATAGAACCCTGTGGAACCTCACAGGGTAGTCCAGCCATGTTAGAATTGCAAAATTGCTGAACACAAACAAACTGCTTTCGATCAGATAAATAATTACTTAACCACTTATATGTAAGATCATGAAAGCCATATTTATGTAATTTTCCCAATAAAATAGAATGATTAACAGTATCAAATGCTTTTGACAAGTCTATAAAAAATACTACAAATAAATTCATTATTAGTTTGAGCCAAAGTAACCTTTTCTATCAAGTGGAGAAGTGCCATATAAGTTGAATGATTTTTACGAAAACCATATTGATGTTTATACAGAATTGCATTAGAATCTAAATGTAGGATAATCCTTCTGTAAATCAATTTTTCCACTATTTTTGAGAAACAAGGCAAAATTGATATTGGTCTATAGTTATTAAAGCAACATGGATCATCTGTTTTATACAAAGGAATAACCTTGGCAATCTTTAAGTCCTGGGGCACAGTGCCTGTTTTCAGGGACAAAGAGAAAATGTGGACAAGTGGTTGCAATATTATTTGTTTCACCTCCTTGACAAGAAAAGTTGGAATGTTATCATGACCAGCAGATGAGGTTTTTAGTTTATCAATTATTTCACTTATTTCCTCAAAGTCAGGAGGCTTAAAAGATGAAATCTTTGGATATATCTTTGGAATAAAGTCCATATCCTTGCACCCTGCTTTCCCCACATGTTCCCTCTGCTCTTTCTTGTTCTTTTCATCAAGTAGACTAGTATAAGGGCTTCTTGTTGTAGAAGCTGTTACATTCCCTTGCAATAATGCCCGTTCAATTTTATTCTCCCTTGGTTCATGTGCACTTCTTCGGCTCTGCTTTTGTGCTTCCTTTCCCGTCCCCAGTCCCTTCACTTCTCCTCTCCTCTCCTCATCTCCTGTTTCATCGTCTCCCCTCCTCTCAGTTGGTTTTCCTGGTTTCAAAAGTCTTATTGGTGTCAGACGTTCATGCTTTATTGTTGGTGTAAGCCCAACACAAATCCCAGGGTCTTTCCTACTATTCTGACCCAGTGCCCCTGCATCACACGTCAGCTGCTGGAGTACAGTTCACCCCTCTATGCCTGGGGCCAGGAGGAAGGATAGACAAAGATCTCACACACACACACACACACACACACACACACACACACACACACACACACACACACACACACACACACACACACACACACACACACACACACAGATAGACATAGACACACAGAGATAGACACACACACACACACACACACACTGACTTTCGGATGGGATCTAATGTCGCTTTTCCACCGACAGTACTAGCTCAACTCGACTCGGTTTGGTTCCAGGCACGTCGCGTTTCCATCTAAAAAAGTACCTCTTCAATGTGGGCGGGTCGTAGAAAAGAACCTCTCCAAAGTGGGCGGGTCGTCATTAGGTTTTAATCACGGGAGACGTGATTCCCGGGAAATCTGAATCTGATCAAGACTATTTCCTGATTCCCGGGAAAGGTTATGATGGGAAATAAAATAAAATAAAAAGCGCAATGACTGCGCGTCTATTGTTGTCATACGGTAACGTTGATGGAGGCGAAACTCGAGCCCTGGGAAAGGAACAACACTAAAAAGAAACAGCGAAACGCTGATCCTCCGGAGCCGGTCCGTGGACACCAGCCACGCCGGACACACACAACCACGCCAGACACACACAACCACACACAGCCTAGCCCCGGGAAAGGAGCGACACACACGGCGAAACGCTGATCAGTGTCCCCCTCGGGAGCGGGTTCGTGGACTCCAACCACACCGGACACAACTTAACTTTGAGTGATTATTCCCATTTACAGCCGCTGGCCAATCAGTTGCCAGCAGCCTGTTTACGTCACACAAAAGTACCTACTCCGCTCGCTTGGAACCTCGACGGAGGTAGTACTAAAAAAAGTACCCGATACTAGGTACCGGGTACTTTTTTTGCCAATGGAAACGCAAAAAAAGGCGAGTCGAGTCAAGCTGGTACTGTCAGTGGAAAAGCGGCATAAGTAACCCTCACTCCCATTGTCCCAGTCCTTGTTAAATGCATGTTCCAGCCTGTTTTATAATTGGCTTTGATGGCATGATGGTAAATAGTGTTAGATTCCCCATCCCAAATCAAAGGCACATTTGCGCATGCAGTTGTCGACCTCAAAGCTATGATGGTGGGATAATCAAGGGTGATTCTGGATGGATGGAAGCAACAGATGAGCTCTGTGACTTGGACAGGAGCCTACCTGGCATTCAGAAGTCCTTTCAGAAACCCCAGGCTTGTCCTTGAAAGACTTGTCCTTGTGCCTTTAGAGTGAGACTATGTAGCCTATCAATGATACTGTGGGTTGAAGGATGCAGCAACCCACAGCTTAAAGTGTTTGCACCAATGGAAGACGCAGCACACAACTGATCTGTATAAAGAGGAATTTGATTGGTAAATCATGTAACTTTTCTTTTGTTTTCAAACACATCATTTTTGACGTGGGTAGTGAGGCTACTTAGCAAGCATTAAACGTGCTGTATGTATCATTGAAGAGCTATTATTCAAGTGTATTTTGTCTGAAACTGCACAGCCGTCTGCTATTGTTGGGTGAAACAAGCTCTGAGAATATCGGTTTTGAGATGACTGTGTATGAGCTGTCAACTCCAAACGTGTACAAGACCATTTTGACTTTAGACCGCTCCCGGCTAATCTCTGACCAATCAGGGCATCTCTTCCCTGTTTGGCGTTTGGGTTGGGGCGTGAAATGTAACTGTTCCCACCGGAAGAAGAAAGAAGAAACGTAAGGAGGGAGGGAACAGAGAGCGAGGGGACGTTTCTTTGTTTAGTTTCAGAATGTTCTGTTCATGCTGTTTGCAACTCTGCAAGTCTTCCCTACAGCAGCTTTAAGGCATAACACGAAGCACCACCGCATAAGTGAATACTGTAGAAGTACAGCCTTGATGTCAGTGTTTCCAGGTACCAATCAATGGGCATATTATGTTGAAACACATCCCTCCTTGTTGTAGTCTTGACAATACGGGGGGGGGGTATTAATAAGTGACAGCCTGTGACAGCAGAGTCTTTGTTGTCACTCTGCTGCCTAAAGCCCCCATTTACTCGCACGCATGCACTCACGCACACACACACACACACACAAACAAAACACAGACATGCGCCCATCGCAATCTCTCCCTCCTCTATTCCCGACTAGTTAAAACCAGTTTCTTAACAGATGTGCACTGTACCCTTCTTCCCCCAACGGTCCCAGTATTAAATACCAGTCTCTCGCTCTTGCTCTCTCTCTCGTTCTCACTCTCTCTTGCAACAATAATTTTTTTTCTTTCTTTCTTTCTTTCTCTGTCAGTTTTTGTATATTTTTTGTTATATTTTTTGTTATATTCTCTTTCCTTAATACTGACCTGACTACATTGTAATCCATTTATACTGAGAGGGGAGTCCAGTTCAACAAGTGAGCTTGTGTGTGCAGCTAGCACATTTGTACCAATGCTTGGGTTAAGGTGGTGTCCAGATGGTACTGTCAGTAGAGGACACACACGTACATACATGCACACTATACAGGGAGTTGTTCTCCATCCTTTATCTTGGTTCTCCTTACATAGATGTGTGTGTGTATGTGTGTGTGTGTTTATATGACCCCTGGTGTGTTAATCCGTCCAATGAGGTATAGGTCAGTTTCACTGCAGAAACCTGGGTGGGTGTGTGTGTGTGTGTGTGTGTAGGGGGGGGGGGTTTGCTAGGGCAATACCAGACGGTAGGACCTCACTGTAGTAAAGCCAGACGAACAGACAGATTTGTTAGAATCACAGGCTTACATTTGGGTAGATTCAAAGATTGCTGCCAGACAGGCAGGCATGGAGCTATAGCCGTTTTATCCAGATGTTAATCTCCTCACGTTTCACCCTTCCACACCTTCCACCCGAGCCCTCCTCCCTTCGCGCCTTCAGCCCCTGGGACAGCAGGGGTCCTGCCGTGGCTGTGTTGGGGAAAGGTGGAAGCTGGTGTGAGCCTCTGTCACCACCTCACTCAGGTGGGAGCAGGAGATGGGGGTTGGTGGTGAGGTTGTGGGGGGTCTGGAGATGTCAGCATGCAAATGAAAAATGGCAGGGAGTCAGCCGTTAGTGTCCACCTCTCTGTTCCCTCCATCTCTTCATCTTTCTGTAATGCCCTCCTTCCTTTTGTTCTTCCCCTTCATCTGCCCTTCTCAGTGTCCAGTTTGCCCTTCTCCCAGAGAGAGAGAGAGAGAGAGAGAGAGAGAGAGACGAGAGATGAGAGAGAGAGAGAGAGAGAGAGACGAGAGAGAGAAGAGAGAGAGAGAGCAGAGAGAGACGAGAGAGAGAGAGACGAGAGAGAGAGAGAGAGCAGAGAGAGAGAGAGATAGAGAGAGAGAGAGAGAGAGGAGAGAGAGAGAGAGAGACCTTGAGGCTGCTGTTTATAGGGTGGCATTCATTTATTCATCTCATTATGGAAACAATGTGTTTAATTAATCCCTGTGCTCCTGTCCGCACCTCCTTCCATCCGTGGGAGTCCCTGGCCCCGCTGCAGCCCATACATCAACTGAACCGCCGCCCGCTGTTGCCTCAATCCTTTGCCCGCTCTTGATTGAGTGAATGGATAACGTGCATACTTCTCTCCAGCCGGTGTGTTGCTCTGAGCATGAAGTCGTATATATCTGGTGCTCCATTAGAAACGACTGCCACAGAAAGGACTTCATCCACAGATGGTCAGGGTAGCGGCTGGCCCAGCACTGTGGAGACATTCTGATGTCCGCCACATACAGACGTCCACGTAAAGCGCATACGCTGAACTGAAGGTTTCCTTTCCCCTTTTCTGTCCTGCTTAAAGCAGCATGAATTCTGTCGGCCGGAGGGCAGAAGCAGACTTTCAGAGGAGTTTTGTGAACAAAGTTTCCGCCTTGTGCGTGGCTTACAGTGCTCCATGTATCTTCAATCCAGAGCACTTGTTCTGCTGTCACGATGGCCGTCGACTAAAACAATCAGAAGTCATCGGTTTTATACCCTGTGGTGGTGTTGTCCTATCTCAAATCAGAGAGATTCAAATCAGTTTGTGTCAGTGTGTACAAGGACACACACACACACACACACACACACACACACACACACACACACACACACACACACACACACACACACACACACACACACACACACACACAGGGATCAGAAAAAAGACAGGATATAAAATGAAGTAGGGGTAACAGGTGAGTAGCAGGTGACTGCTCTAACTGCCGTCTTGTCTTCAGTAATAGCCTTGTTATCCTGCCCTACTGTCCTTGAGCAAGACATTAAACACACACCCCCCAGACACACAGATCCTCTTGTTCCGAGGTTTAAAATGGCTGATTGTTCTTGTGGGGTTTCACCTCTGTCCTCTGCGTGTCTTAGTGCCCCAGGCATGACCTTGGTGTAGGGAAGCCGTTACTCTGTTGATGCACAAACCCTGT
>NC_140280.1:12303783-12396283 GCF_964030765.1 Micromesistius poutassou
CACACACACACACACACACACACACACACACACACACACACACACACACACACACACACACACACACACACACACACACACACACACACACACACACACACACACACACACACACACACACACACACACACACACACACACACACACACACACACACACACACACACACACACACACACACACACACACACACTGTATCCGCCTTCCCGAAAGGAGCGCGTGAGGAATGCGCAGGTGCATCCACAGCGGAAGACGCCAAACAAAAACACAACTTTTAGCGGCTGTACCCTGCATCCACCTTGCCTTTAACTTTTTTTTTCCTGTGTGAAAGTAGACCTGGATGCAAAAATACGTTAACCGCAGTAGATTTGAATGGATTGAAATGTTGCGGAGGTCTTACAGTCAATGTTAAAACGCTGCTATTTTTCGGGGGGTTCGTGAGGCCGACCAGTGTGCGACCCGCAGCGACTACTGTCCCGCGACGTTTCCGCATTCCCACAGCCGCAAGACTCCCGCGGCCGCAGAGCGTTGAGCCATGAGCTCAACCCCCCCCCAAAACCGGTTCCTCTCGCTTTTCCACCGAGCCACTGCTGGCGGTGCACTACCGTCCGACACAAGAAGAGGTAACGAGTGGAGCGGAGGACGGTCGTGACCAGCCTTGATCGCGTTTTTATCTCCAGGGCTGGGGCGACAGCGAACCGCGTTGTTGTACTACTCGCACTCTTTATTTGTTTAAACCGGATCACTGGGGAGTCCTTGATGCTCCGTGATGGAGGACTGCTGTCGCACCTGTATGCCATGTCTAGGCTGTATGTGGAACTGTATATGGCCGGAATTCCGTTACCCCAGCGTGGCCGTCAACGACAATGGCACCGGCACGACGCGACGTCCCGCGGAGATCCGGACCATCTCCGGTGACATCAGCGTCCCGTCGCCCAAGAAGCGGCCGGTGCAGCTGTACGCGGCGCTGTTCGACTTCGAAGCCCGCAGCGAGGAGGAGCTGACGGTGAAGGAAGGCGACAAACTCTCTGTGATCGAGAAACGGGGGGACTACGTGCTCGCCAAGAAGCTCACCGGATCTCTGGAGTCCGGGTTGGTCCCCGCCAACTACGTGGCCATCCTCCAGGACGAGTTCGCCAAACACAAGTGAGTATCGGTGTGGTCTGACTCCTGGCAGCCGCGTCTCCCTGCGCGCCTCGACGCGCGTGACCACCGCGGTCTCCTATGGGGGTCTTCTTATCAGCAGGAGGGGTCTTCTTATCACAACAGGAGGTCTGCAGTGCAAAGTCTGCCGCTCGTCTATTGTGATTACAATCATGTTATGAGTTGTAGGCCTGGTATCTGTTCCCCGTGTTTGCCTGTTCTTTCCAAGTCTGCCCGTCTCTCGGGTGGACCTGCTGACACACTGTTTTAATGAACCACAAAGCCCCCTGGATAGTGTTTGGCTGAGGCTCACTGGCCTATTCCACACACTGTTGTTTGGCGACAGACGCAACTGTAATAATCAATTCATTAATTGGAGCTTGGTTTCTTCATCATAGCGCACCTGTGTCATTAAAGTGTTGTTATTACTCTATGAGTTTGTCATAATAGACCATTGCTGAATAATATAATATAATATATATATAATAAATATTAAGGTCTTTAAATAGAATGATGTAACAAATAATAGGCTTCAGTAGAACTGTTGTTATGAGGACGAATTATCAAGCTATCAAACGCATTGCGATATCGCCATTCAAAGCAACCCGCACCTTGTGGGTTTCAGTGAAACTTGACCGCTGTCGAAACGGGCCAGAGCGAGATAGAGGCGCGCCTCGCCCTGATAAGAGTAAATAAGGGTTAATTTTAACTTTAACCGTGGGTTCAGGCCGTAAGGTTATGCCCTAACCAGTGTTCACATAGTCGACTTCTAACATATCCAGTAATCACATCGGCTATCCCAACGGTGGCTGAAACTTTATTGCAGCTCTTCACTGACACTAGGAGAGCTGTCTAGAACCGTTTTCGCTTCTCCCACGTTAAAACGCTCTGCTGTGTCCACGTAGGCCTCTGTCCATGTCAAAGCATGCACTCATCAGTCTGTCTGTTTTTTTTTCTCGCCGTTCAGGTGGTATTATGGCAACATTAATCGTGGGAAAGCGGAAACCCTTCTTTTGGCCCCTCAGAACCAAGATGGCTCTTTTCTGGTGCGAATCAGTGAGAGCCATAGCGACGAGTACACCATCTCAGGTGAGTGACGTGCAGATGTCCCGCAACCTTCCCCATGAACCTCCATCATCCATCACCTTTCATCCCGTTGTTCTTTGTTATAGCCTTCTCCGTCGACCCATTCCTGTCAACTTTTATACTGCTCCATCTTTCACATCTTCCAGTGTTCTGTTGTCTTGATGCACTCACATTTCTCACCTTGTCTCCTCTATTATTCTCCTCGCCTATTTATTTTGGCCTTACCCGAGGACTATTCTTTGCGCTCCTCCCCCCCACACCGCCTCCCTCGCCCTCTCTCGCCCTCTCTCCCATGGAGAAGACAGGCTGTTCGACATTTTCTGCTGCGTTGCTTTTAAAATATGCATTATCAGACGCATGTGTGTGTGGGGGTGCAAGAGGGGACGGTGCTACATATAAATAGAGTGTGTGTGTGTGTGTGTGTGTGTGTGTGTGTGTGTGTGTGTGTGTGTGTGTGTGTGTGTGTGTGTGTGTGTGTGTGTGTGTGTGTGTGTGTGTGTGTGTGTGTGTGGAGATGCCAGTGTTAGAGGAAATGGATAGGAAAATGTGAGTGTGCTGGTAATGAATGGACAGTTGGATTCCAGTCCAGGCCTCTGTAGTAGCAAGAGACAAACACCCACTAAAGCAGCAACAAATTTATGTAATGCAAAGGAAAAAAAAAATCAAGCGCACACCTTACCAAACGTATTTTAGCACTGATTTTCTAATGGATGCTGATCGATCAAACAGAAACTGTATCGAGTATCAAACAAGTTTGTCTGCAATGAATTTATTTTGGGTGTCTGCCAGCCCAGAAACATGTTACCGCCCTCTTTACCTGACTGCTGTGTAGTGTGTATTCAGCTAGCATGTAGCCACCGCACTCGACCACACGCTTTGAACACCTCACAGACCGACCACAGACCGATCCGGGGTTGTAGGCATGAAGGTTCCCCAAAATGAAATTGGGGAAGCCGCCTTCATCTCGTAGAACCTCCAGCCCAAAGCTATCAGAGAGGTGGACTCGGCTTAAAACAAGTCTACAAAGATGGCATATAATTACATAGTTTATAGTTTTTATTTCCTACTCCTTACTTTTTTCTTTATTATTCAATTTGTTTTTCTTATTATTGTGTGTTATGTTTGTGCTGAAGAATGGCACTTTGAGCTGCACAGTCTACATGAAAGGTGCCATATAAATATATCCATATACTGTATATAATATTATTCATATTCATATCATCATTCCCTGTGCAGCCCGGAGCGAGGGCAAGGTGTACCACTTCCGGATCCAGCGGTCTTCCATTGGGGCCTACTTTGTGTCTGACAAGCTGTCCTTCGGCACACTGGGAGAGCTGATCAACTACTACCAGAACAATTCCCGTAGCCTGGGGGTGCCACTGGGCCTGCCCTGCGCACAGCAGGTAGGATATGCACACACTCACGCACTCACTCACACATATATGCGTCCATGATCTCACATAACACAGGCACGTGCACAAACACACATACACATGCACACACTCATGCACTGGGAAATGGTCCGGGAAATCTTGGTGATTCCTCCTCTTCTCTCTTTCCTACCAGGGGAGATTGAAAACCTTGCTCTGAGGCCATGGAAAAGCCCTTTGACCACACACACATACACATACACACATATAATCTACGCACGCACGTACGCACGCACGCAAACAAGTGAAGTTCTACTGAAACGTTGGTGTTTGTACGGTGATGAAGAGAAGGGGCTTCTGGGTAATGGTAGCTTGCAGCAGGTTACGTAGCGATGCGTGTGCACATTGCCGTGTCTACAGTCGTCTTCTGCCAACAGCCCTCATTGGTTTAGAACGGAAGGCTGTGCCCTAGCAACACAGAAATGTAACTTTAAACAGTGAGTTATAATATTTATGTTTTCCCTTGGATCAATAAGTAGTCTGACTACTTGTTCCCTCTTCCAAATACTACAATTAAAAGTGAGGATATGAAATGTTCTCTGAGTTAAAGTAACTGTGAACATGTATCACTAACATAACACAAGACAGCACACCACATATATCCACATCTCCCCACATGCCTATGAATGCAAACTCTGTGATTTAAAGCACACACAAGGACACCTGCATCTCACGGCTCCTACTGAGACTCCCACAGGCACCGTACACCAAGGCTACACTGTTTCTCCACACGGGCAGCAGACATATCTGCATGCACCTATGGGTGGACACTTCAGGCACATATGCAAATAAAGAACCTCTAACAGAAACATATGCATGAAGTAAATAAATCCATAAAGTACCCACACTGCAGTTATGTTACACATATTAATGTTGTCACACAAACACACGCACACTAAAACATAGATGTACATCGCACTGTTATGTTGAACCTCATTTTGTACTGGCATCAATCAAAGAAATGAAATGCTTTCATGCCACTGTAAGTGATGAGTCTGTAATTCAAGACTGCCACTCATGAAAATGACTGAATCGGTCAAAATATCCCACTGATACATTTCAATAATATTCATGTTTAAATATCCCTTTCGATCAATTATTCAGCCTATTGCCATTAATATGGAGAAATCATCGTTTTAGGTGAAATCATTCCAGTGTCTAAATTATTTCCGTCACTTTGTGCCACAAATTCCAAAGAATTGCCACGAAGAGTTGATGTTTAATTTTTCCTGTAGTAAAACAGATGGATTAAGAACAGGAGCTTTGTAGCTGATAAAGGAGGATGCATAAGTTTTACGTGAATCAGTGAATATGGTGTGTGTGAACATGGAAGGTTAGAGAACCGAAATTCTGTCTATTTTAAGCAAATCCCACACAGTCTCTGGTATTGATTCTACCCGTATTTAACTTGCGTTGGCGTGATGGTTAGTCACACAGTGGTGCTGCTCTCAGTCCAGCATCCTCCCTACTAAAGACTGTTATTTAGATGGGGAGTAAAGATATCTATGAGCTTATCTATGGGATCATGAGTCAAACTGTAGGGACTGTGACTTTTGTTCAACTATCTTCATGGTCTTTTCATGCATCTATTCAGGCGATCAAGATTATTTAAACCGCAACTTTTTTTTCCATTTTATTTTTTAAATCGATTTCTGTGACTTGATATTGACATACAACATATTTTGTATGAATGAAAGCACTTTGTTCTTTTACTTGGTTTTCATTGAAGAACCTGATTATTTTTAAATAAAGTATTTGATTGATGATCTCACCCATTTCTTTATTTTGCCCACAAGTCAAATTCATTCATTCTGGTTTTCAAAACCAGTACATACTCAAAGCTCAAACATGTTGCATGAATGATATGCTCTTTGCTCCATTTGTATATAGTGATTTAAATCATAATAATCCTTAATGTAATCACTGCTTTAATAGAAAGTGAGTAATTATGTTTGTGTGTGCCATTTTTATGTACATTCGTTATCGTTTTTTTAAGTGAGTTCCCAAAATCAGTTTGTTTATTAATTTATACTTTTTCACCTAATTCATTATATTATTTATAATTTTTGAATCTGTCTTTCTAAAATAGGATCCACCAGAGGCCAAAGCAGTACATCAGTTAAAAATGCTTCAATTTCTAACGCTAAAATCTCCTGGTTATCCCAGTGCAGCTGTGAGCTGGTGTGTAGAGGGCTTACCTCTGAAGGCTTGAGAGAGTTAGAGATGTGTTGGAGCAGGCTGTGCTGCTGTGTGACTGTTCCCCTGTGAGAGAGTTAGAGATGTGTTGGAGCAGGCTGTGCTGCTGTGTGACTGTTCCCCTGTGAGAGAGTTAGAGATGTGTTGGAGCAGGCTGTGCTACTGTGTGACTGTTCCCCTGTGAGAGAGTTAGAGATGTGTTGGAGCAGGCTGTGCTACTGTGTGACTGTTCCCCTGTGAGAGAGTTAGAGATGTGTTGGAGCAGGCTGTGCTGCTGTGTGACCGTTCCCCTGTGAGAGAGTTAGAGATGTGTTGGAGCAGGCTGTGCTGCTGTGTGACCGTTCCCCTGTGAGAGAGTTAGAGATGTGTTGGATCAGGCTGTGCTGCTGTGTGACCGTTCCCCTGTGCGCCCTGTGCAGCGGGAGCTGTTTGACATGGAACCCTGGGAGCGGCCCAGGGAAGAGTTCCAACTTCACCGGAAGCTGGGAGAGGGCCACTTTGGAGCGGTGTGGGAGGCCACTTGGACCACGGAGCACAGGAAGGTCGCCATCAAGATGCTCAAACAAGGTACACACACACACACACCTACCCACACCTTGACCTTCAGGGGCTGGGGTGGGGGGGGGGGTGGCTTGGTAGTGAGATGGATGGATGGGAGGGATGTTTTGGACGTGGGGAATCTGCATCTGGCACAGTGTTCCCCCCCCCCCGTTATTGCAACACAGTTGCAATAACGTTGGTGTGACCTCACCGATCAGAAGTGTAAAGGTTGTATTCCGCACGGCGTACATAGACCACCCCCGAGGGATTAATGTACAGACAATGACGTTGAACGTTCCTCTGCCCTTCAGCGGACAGACGGCAGCCATGATGAGCGTTACTAACTGATACCCCTCCCCCCCCCCCCCCCCCCCCCTGCCAGAGGACACCAAGCAGGATGAGTTTGTGAAGGAGGTGCAGGCACTCAAAAGCCTCCACCATCCCAAGCTGATCCAGCTGCTGGCTCTGTGCTCCAGAGGAGAGCCTGTCTACATCGTCACCGAGCTCATGTCCAAGGGCAGCCTCAAGGCCTACCTAGCCTGTAGGTCACACACACACACACACACACACACACACACACACACACACACACACACACACACACACCCCAAGGCCTACCTGGCCTGTAGGTCACACACACACACACACACACACACACACACACACACACACACACACACACACACACACACACACACACCCCAAGGCCTACCTGGCCAGTAACACACACACACACACACACACACCTCTATTTATTTTTTAACATATCAGGTTGTTATTAACAGCCAGAGGACAGACAGAGACACGAGTATCACACACACAGATGCACGCAGCGAACAATAGTCCACTTAGAATCAGAGGAAGATGGAGACAGGAGTATCCAGGTCAGATGAAACGATAGGCATGAGTCATTCGAGACGGAAAGGTAACATATTAATAATTGAATGTGTTGAATGCACAATGTAGGCTATGTCTGTGAAACAGACCAAGATACTGCCTCTCTCCCCTTCCCATTCAGAAAGCATTCATCTGCAGAGCGTTTCTATGTAGGTTTCCATGTCACTACAATTACAACGGCGGCCATTGTGAAAGCCCCCATCAGGATGGTGTTGACAGAGCAGGGTTTAAGTCCCATTATCTCAGTGTGTTCGAGCGCAAACACACGCATCGAATTTTCTGTCACACGCGCAAGGCCTACTGAGCCAGCCCTACTGAGCCAGCCCTCCACTGATTGTATAGGGACAGCTGGTTGTATTGGGCCAGCTGGTTGTATTGGGCCAGCTGGTTGTATAGGGCCAGCTGGTTGTATAGGGCCAGCCCTCTGCTGGTTGTATAGGGCCAGCTGGTTGTATAGGGCCAGCCCTCTGCTGGTTGTATAGGGCTAGCTGGTTGTATAGAGCCAGCCCCCTGCTGGTTGTATAGGGCCAGCTGGATGCATAGAGCCAGCCCTCTGCTGGTTGTAAAGGGCCAGCTGGTTGTATAGAGCCAGCCCTCTGCTGGTTGTAAAGGGCCAGCTGGATGCATAGAGCCAGCCCTCTGCTGGTTGTATAGGGCCAGCTGGTTGTATAGAGCCAGCCCTCTGCTGGTTGTATAGGGCCAGCTGGTTGTATAGAGCCAGCCCTCTGCTGGTTGTATAGGGCCAGCTGGATGCATAGAGCCAGCCCTCTGCTGGTTGTATAGGGCCAGCTGGTTGTATAGAGCCAGCCCTCTGCTGGTTGTATAGGGCCAGCTGGTTGTATAGAGCCAGCCCTCTGCTGGTTGTATAGGGCCAGCTGGTTGTATTGGGCTTTCTTATGTCGTTGTGCTGCTTTGATGATGGTGCAAGGACATCCCGGGCCTTACGTGTGTGTGTGTGTGTGTGTGTGTGTGTGTGTGTGTGTGTGTGTGTGTGTGTGTGTGTGTGTGTGTGTGTGTGTGTGTGTGTGTGTGTGTGTGTGTGTGTGTGTGTGTGTGTGTGTGTGTGTGTTAGCCCCAGAGGGCCAGGTGCTGAAGTCGGCTCACCTGATCTACATGGGCAGCCAGGTAGCGGAGGGCATGGCCTACCTGGAGGACCGGCACATCGTGCACCGAGACCTGGCGGCCAGGAACGTCCTGGTGGCCGAGGACCTGGTCTGCAAGGTGGCCGACTTCGGACTGGCCCGCATCATTAAGGTGAGACGTCACTCGTCACGCTCAGAAGCCCTGATGATCCTCTTCTGGCCTACGCGGCTATGACCTTAGACCTCCTAGCTTCACTGTTGTCGTTTTTACACTGGGTAGCTACCCTGGAAATCCAGAGTTCTCGCGAGAGCACAATTTGAATTTGCTCAGCGAGTCACTCTGGGAACAAGCAATATACTCACACCTCGATTCCCCTAGATCCGAACATTAACCAATCACATAGGAGTATCTGATATAGGCGGGCCAAAAGCGTTGCTGTTTTATGGCACATTTCCACTGGCTTCGGACCCAGCAATCCCATTAGTGAGGGTGCGGTAGAGCCCAGCTCAGTTACAGCTCGCGTTTCCACCACCACCAGGGTAGTACCCTTATGGCGGGGTTTAAGCCGGACGGCGATAGCCACAGCAGCTACGTAAGCATTGGGACCTCATAGCAGCCCAACACAGTATAGCCTGCTAATAAATCCAAGGAAAAAGAAGAACGCACACAATGTACAAAAAGCAACAATGTAGGATGTCCAAGAAGGACGGCAAACTTTTGTGCAACATTTTCTTCAATAAACGAATCTTTCGTCGTTGTCCAGAAATACCTTGCGGGTAATGTGTTTGTTTGTTATTATCCCCGTTGCACGGAAGGGATGATTCTGTCGACCAATCAACAGACGGCGTGTGTAGCTCAAACTTGCCGGGACCCTTTCAGGCGTCTCAGTACCCCAACGGGACGAGACCACTTTTGGCGGTGGAAACGCGACCCGTGCCGCACCTTTGCAGACTGAACCGACCCGCACCCTGGGGTGGAAATGCACCATTACAGACTGGATACGGCAAGAGTCTTATCTATTGGTTAGCTCCACTGGTCTGGATACGTCAGCCCTTGTATTCTTCTGATTGGTCATAGTATTATCCAATTGCGTGCAGTGATATTTTCAAATGCATGCTTGGTGCCGGCCAGCTTTCTAGATGTGGGTCTGGATTTCCAGGCTACTGGGTAGCAGCCAGGAAATGGAAAACAAACCCCTGAGATGATCCACATACCTGTGTGTTGGGCGGCAGGGACTCAGGAGGTAGAACGGGTTGACTGGTAACCGGAAGGTTGCTAGTTCGATCCCTGGCTCCTCCTAGCGGAGTCTCGAGCCTTACTGCTCCTGACGAGCTGGCTGTCGCCTTGCATGGTTGACTCCGCCGTCGGTGTGTGAATGTGTGTATGAATGGGTGAATGTTAGGCAATAATTATAAAGCGCTTTGAGTGGCCACTGGTTAGAAAGGCGCTTTATCGATTCAGCCCATTTACCATGGACCATTCACCCCCTCAGGACAGCGTGTACACAGCCAGCCGCAGCACCAAGATCCCCGTGCGCTGGACGGCGCCAGAGGCCGCGCTCCACCAGCGCTTCTCCGTCAAGTCTGACGTCTGGTCGTTCGGTGTTTTGCTTTACGAGATGATGTCACGAGGGAGGATGCCCTACGATGGTAGGTTACCTCCCACCAGGTTAAAGGTTACCTCCCACCAGGTTAAAGGTTACCTCTAGGGGTGTAAATATTAATCGATTTATATTGATTAATCGATTATACAGCCGACGATTCGATGCATCGATTCGTCTGCAACGTGCAAGTATCGATTATTAAAAATATATATATATTTTTTTTTTTACAGTGAATAGGCCATTTGCCATACTAGACCTGCACAGTAAGCACTACAGTGTGTATAGAATACTGTTTCTGTATTCTCATTAAAAGGCAAATGATAATTTTTTTTGTTGATTTATTTGATAGATATATTATAATATATCTATATAATATATGCATAATGTAAAAAATATTGAGTATCTAATCGAATCGTATCGTGGGGAATTCTGAAGTATCGAAAATAATCGAATCGTTGGCTTAAGAAATCTGTATCGTATTGAATCGTCATGAAGACTCCGATTTACACCCCAGTTACCTCCCACCAGGTTAAAGGTTACCTCCCACCAGGTTAAAGGTTACCGCCCACCCAGGTTAAAGGTTACCTCCCACCAGGTTAAAGGTTACCTCCCACTCAGGTTAAAGGTTACCTCCCACCAGGTTAAAGGTTACCTCCCACCAGGTTAAAGGTTACCTCCCACTCAGGTTAAAGGTTACCTCCCACCAGGTTAAAGGTTACCTCCCACTCAGGTTAAAGGTTACCTCCCACCAGGTTAAAGGTTACCTCCCACTAGGTTAAAGGTTACCTCCCACCAGGTTAAAGGTTACCTCCCACTCAGGTTAAAGGTTACCTCCCACCAGGTTAAAGATTACCTCCCACTCAGGTTAAAGGTTACCTCCCACCCACATTAGAGGTTACCTCCCACCAGGTTAAAGGTTACCTCCCACCAGGTTAAAGGTTACCTCCCACTCAGGTTAAAGGTTACCTCCCACTCAGGTTAAAGGTTACCTCCCACCAGGTTAAAGGTTACCTCCCACCAGGTTAAAGGTTACCTCCCACTCAGGTTAAAGGCCATAGATGATGATTTTTATTAACATGAAAATGTTCAAAACTGCTGCTTTATAAAACAATGTATAGACATCCACCTGTCGCTCTGTGCCTCCTGCAGGGAAGAGCAACAAGGAGGTTCTGGAGCTGCTGGCGTCGGGCTTCCGCCTGCCCAGTCCCGCGCGGTGCCCCCAGAACATCTACCGTATCATGATGGACTGCTGGGCCCCCGAAGCCCTCAAGAGGCCCTCCTTCCACGCCCTGCACAGCCAGCTGGACTCCATCTACGCCCGCATCTACTTCAAGACCATCGAGGTGTAGAGGACCACCTGACCCGACGCCAGCTCACTTCCTGTCTGTTCCTCTGCACTAAAGAGGGGCTGAGGAGGAGACGATGAAGAGGGGACAAAACAGGGCAGACCCTAGAGAGAAAAGACGTTTTCTTGGGTTCCTACCACTGCCTCAAAGGAAACACAAGCCGAACACTCTGAGCACTTTCACACCAACCGTAAAGAGTTTTGTACACCGTTTGTCCTTTTTGATATTGTATTGCTTCTATAAGTGCCAAGTGTATACGTGTACACACACACACACACACACACACACACACACACACACACACACACACACACACACACACACACACAGGTTGGGCTGTTGAAATAACGTAAGAATCAGGGCCAAGTGCAATAATGAAGTGCACGCATAAGTTCACTGCTCCATAGCCTCCGTGCTATACAAAACAAACTCTTGAGGACTGGAAGGGGCAAACGTAAATCCTTACAACCAATATGGAGGCGAATCGCATCGAGAGTGCCTACGTTTACACTACGGACTGTTCTTCATGGACTACAAAAATGAAGACGCACACAAGTACGGACGGATTGCACAGAGAATGCTGAATGGAAGATGATGTTGGTGTTGTTGAAATAATGCAATTGACAAAAAAAATCTATTTTAATCATTTTTGGTCTTTTCTATGCATGAAATTCAACAAGGAACAAGAAAGTAAAGGAAACTTGAGCCATGACACCATTTGGCAGTAGCCTAATATATACTGTGCGTATCAAGTTAATGACAACAGCCAGGTGAATTTAACAAAGCTATTGTGTTAGCTTTATTCCAACAACCGGATCGTCCTGTTACACCTGTTTACGCACCTCTTTCTTGACGGGAAGTCTTGTAGGCTAGTAGCCTATTTAGTTCCATCTAGAGGGACTGATATACAATAGCATGGGGCTAGCCTTGTAGCTTTTGTTAAGATATTGCATGACCAAACGGAACAACTTTGAACTCAACAAACTGTGCCGTCTAAAGTTTAGGCAAAAGCCATAAATTCATAGTCCATCACCATTCTTCAACTGGGATCCAATTAAATCATAATTAACAATAGTTCCACAACTTTTCAATTCAAATCACTTAAAAAAATAAGTAATAAAAGAAAGTAGGCCTACTTTAAAAAAGAAATCAATGAAGAAGGTACATTTTCGAGAAAAGCCATTATATTTTTTATTTGGGCGCCTTAATGCTATGAGGTCCTGGCTGCATCAGTCTCCATATCGACGAAGCCAAAGCTAATTCCATCACCAGATGACAATATGTGACGCATCCGCAGGTATCGGCAATCGGTTTCAAGGCGGAGTCTTACCAGAAACATGTTGCACTTTGTTTTGCTCCAGTAAGGTGACATGCCAAAGCGTGTGGCAATTGTCACAACTCCAGGGTGTGCTCCCGGGCATTGGTCCCGTCCAGGATCCTCTCTCTATGGGGGGATATTGTTGCAAAGCTTGCCGGTGTCGGAACATTTTTTGGGAAAAGATTTTCGGGGACATTTTCGGGGACAAAAATGTCGATAGGGTGAAAGTAGAGCAGCCGGAAAGGGATGCAGAAGTTCCAACCAGGGACACGAACATAGATGGGTCTTTGATCTACAAGGCGCTGTTCCCTTACGAATCCCGGGATGACGACGAATTGTCCTTCCAAGAAGGAGATCTTTTCCATGTCATCACTCGCGACGGCGACTGGTGGACCGTGCGCAAGATAGACAAGGATGGGTGCGTTTTGGGTTCTGGTTTCGTCCCGTTCAACTACCTGGAGAAGGAAGAGTCAGTGGACGCGCAACCGTGAGTAGTGCCATGTCTCTGAGCTCTCACTGGTCACAACCACCGTTCAGACACTGACAATGTACCAAGCAATTACTTGAAATCACAGCACCGTTCACATAAACTACGGGATACATTTTACATTATTATTATTTTTTTTAATTTGCTTTCTATTTGTGTCTCGTTGAGAAACGTGACTCTCTCTCTCTCTCTCTCTCTCTCACACACACACACACACACACACACACACACACACACACACACACACACACACACACACACACACACACACACACACACACACACACACACACCATGCAATGTCAATCACTCTGTCTATAAATAATGTATGTGTTACTGTCTTTTGATGGTTACAACAAATCGCTGTACTGTTGGCTTCTCTCATTGGCATGTGACCCAGCTGGTATTTTGGGAAGATGAGTCGTTTTGAGGCGCAGGGCCACCTCATCGATCCGAAGAATAAAAACGGGGCTTTCCTGATCCGTATGAGCCCGAAGGACAGCGTTGGATACGTCCTCAGTGGTGAGACAGAAGTAGTGCACAAATTACGACCACTGGCCAATTTCACGAGGAGCTAATTTCTGCCACAGGTGGATTCCATTGCAGAATGTAGGCCTACTGGATGCAGTATTGCATATTCTGCATACTGCACTGGATATAGAGATAGGGGCTGAGCTGTACAACGGTATCCTCTCAGTTAATCTGTAATAGCTCTCTGTGTAAAATACAGAAGAGAAGTTGTTTGTGGATAATAGCTCTCTGTGTAAAATACAGAAGAGAAGTTGTTTGTGGATAATCAGCTGGCAGGCTTCCCAGGGCTCGACATTAGCCTGTCTCCAGGACAGGTGTCTGGTTATGGGATACACAAATGCTGACATTTAATTATTTTTATGTGCTGTCAAGGGCAGAGCAAATGGTGGCTTTTGGTTTGAAAGGTTAAATCGTATTTGGTAGAGTAATCTGAAACATTTTATACATATAATTAGTTTATGATTTGTGTCTAAACATATTATTATATCAATGTTTGAGTGTTTGGTTGGGCTTAGCCATGATGCTGAAGGCTGGCCAATCCAAGCAGCCGCCTGACTTCAGCACGAGGGCCTCGGATTTATTGAGTAAAGTGGAAAAGGTAATACTGATTCATAAAGCGTGAGAGATCGAATATTCTACGTCCCCTAACAGCGCTGAGGTCGTCCGGAGCTTCGCCTCCGAAGAGGTTCTGCCTCGGACGAGCTCCCGTGATTTGGTGCATGAGAAACTTATAGTATCTTTCATGGCCAGGTGTGTGTGCTAGACTTTGTGTGTGTTATCGAGGGTTCTCTTGTCCCTGAGCCTCCGAGTTGTTTTGTCTTTCTGTGTGATATGTGTGGCCTCGCCATCTAGCTGAGGCAGCCTAACATCTCGCTTGGCCGGGTGTATGGGGAACCACGTGGGAGAAACGCTACTCATGCTTCGGACATGAGTATGCCATACACACCCCTCCTAGGGGGTGGCATCCACCCCGGCCTTACATTGCATACATCCCTTTGCCCAATGACACGGAGTGTCCTCCGTAGACTAATGGGGAGAGGGCTCGAGGGTCATCTTCACCCTCTTGAATGTGTGGTATGTTGTGTTTATTAGATTTGGGCCCAGGGTTGACTATATTCATAATGTAATGTCCGTTTAGGTTATTTTTGCCCATCTGTGTGTGTGTGTGTGTGTGTGTGTGTGTGTGTGTGTGTGTGTGTGTGTGTGTGTGTGTGTGTGTGTGTGTGTGTGTGTGTGTGTGTGTGTGTGGAAGCATATATTTAATATGGAAATATGGAAAATCCATTAATATGGAAGCATAATGTTGCAAAATTCAAATGGCAATGCAATTTGCAATTAGCAATTCAATAAGTCATTGCATTATCTAATTGTCAATTCATCATGCAATTTAATAATGTAATTTGAAAATACAAAGTGTATTTTAATATGCAAAGTGACAATGAAATCCTCAATTCAATTGAAAAAAGTTATAACAATAAAAAGCGCCCCCGTAATTGGAATTCACTTTGCCACGCTCTGTGTGTTGCAAAATTCAAATGACATTTCAATCCGCAAAACGCTTTGCAAAACGCTTTGCAAAACGTTTTGCAAAAGATTTTGCAATCTATCAGCGAATCGTGTGTGCACGGGACCTATGTCACTTCCTCATAATTTACTTGTTTATGTTTGTATGGGTCAGCAATGGAGGAGATTGTCGCTACGCTCCGAAGTTTGGCAGATGATGTGGAGAACAATCGTGTTGAAGACACAGATGCAGTTGATAGAGTGTGTGCTCTGGGAGATAGGGTATTACAAGGAAATTACGAGAAAGTGACGTAGATCCTGCCCACACACTATTCGCTGATAGATTGCAAAATGTTTTGCAAAATGTTTTGAAAAGCATTTTGCAAAGTGTTTTGCGGATTGAAATGTCATTTGAAATTTGCAACACACGGAGCGTGGCAAAGTGCATTGCAATTATGGGGGCGCTATAGCTTTCCATTTGAATAAAGGCGACAAAATGTTAATTCTATTTTTATTGTTATAACTTTTTAAAATTGAATTGAAGATTTCATTGTCACTTTGCATATTAAAATACACTTTGAATTGCACTTTTGAACGAATTTTCAAATTACATTACTAAATTGCATAATGAATTGTCAATTGCATAATGCAATGACTTATTGAACTGCAAATTGCAAATTGCATTGCCATTTGAATTTTGCTACATATATGCTTCCATACATTAATGTGTGTGTTTTTGCATTAATGTGTGTGTCTGTGTGTCTTTTTGCATTAATGTGTGTGTGTGTGTGTGTGTGTGTGTGTGTGTGTGTGTGTGTGTGTGTGTGTGTGTGTGTGTGTGTGTGTGTGTGTGTGTGTGTGTGTGTGTGTGTGTGTGTGTGTGTTCCAGTGAGGCAGGGGAGCAAAGTGAAGCACTGTAAGATCGGTCAGAGAGGGAGTGAGTTTGCCCTGGAGACGGACCATACGTTCAGCTGCCTGGGGGACATGGTGCTCCACTACCAGACACACCAGATCTGCACCCACCAGCCACTGGGACAGCCCTGCACGAGGGTACAGGGCTGTGTCTCTGTGTGTGTGTGTGTGTGTGTGTGTGTGTGTGTGTGTGTGTGTGTGTGTGTGTGTGTGTGTGTGTGTGAGAAGGTGTATGTGAATCTGCAGCTGTCTCTGCTCGTCTTCCTCTTTTTGAGAGAAAGAAAAGGAACTACAGACAATTATACACATTGTTTAAACCATAATAATAATTTTAAATAGATGTGGTCTAGAAACAGACACCTGTGTGTGTATCTGTGTATGGGGTCAGTTCAGTCTCATTAATAATGAATGCACAGAGAAGGATTCACAAATGTATTTTGTGATTTATATATATATGACTCTCTTCTCACAAATACATTTCAATGCACACACAAATGGATATCGGTATGTATAAATGTAAAATAAATCCATAAACAAAAATAAGTTTCACAAACACATTTCTGATCCACACACAAATGTGTCTTGTTTTAAATAAATGTAATATAAATCCATAAATATATTCATTAAAAATATTAATATATATATAATAATCCAACCCTCTGGTACTTCCACAACAAGTGAAGACTTGTAGTGGGGGTTATCTCGGCCATGGGGGAGAAGGAATTGGGGGAGAAGGAATTGGGGGAAAGGAACTTTGGCTTTGACTCTGAACAGCGACAGGAGGAGAAAGGGATTGTTGTCGTATGCAGACTCCCGGAGGAGCTCCACCCGCCGATTGATACATTAACGTTACGAGTTCAGTCAGAAGTCAACAGCTGAAATATGGATGATGAATCGTTGATCATCGATGTGGAAAAACACTGTGTCCTGTCCCGTGACGTCTCAGCCAGGGACGGCACTACACCGGGGCTAGGGGGTGCTATAGCCCCGTCAAAAATCTGTGTAGCCCCAGTTAAGCTCCTGTGTATCATAGCTTTTATTGAAAAAAACTGGTCTCAGCCGTAATGTGTCCGGACCGCTTCCAGTGGGGATTGCAGTACGGAACAAAGCCACTTCGCTGCCGTGACGCTTCTGTGACGGTTCTGGTGGAAATTGGCCTTGAGGGACTGCAGTCATGTGATTGGCTGAAAACGAGGGAGGCATCTGATTGGCTACAGAGAGTTCCTTGTTGAAAAAAATGCATTCGTGAATCCAGCCACGTCAGGAGAGTCTCAAAAATCCACATATAAATACAGACCAGTTGACACACAAATGCAGACAAGTTCACAAATGAAAAGCGTCTTGTAAATTCAAGTTTAACAGTTTGTATATAAATGTAACAACATCCAACTGCATTTTTGATGAAAATTGCAAATATATTTTTAATTAATATATTTATGGATTTATATTACATTTATTTAAAACAAGACACATTTGTGTGTTGATCAGAAATTTGTGTTTGTGAAACTTATTTTTGTTTATGGATTTATTTAACATTTATACATACCGATATTTGTGTGTGCATTGAAATGTATTTGTGAGAAGAGAGTCATTTATATATGAATCACAAAATACATTTGTGAATCCTTCTCTGTGCATTCATTATTAATGAGACTGAACTGACCCCATATCTGTGTGTGTGTATCTGTGTGCGTGCGTGCGGAGTGGGTGCGTGCGCGCGCGCACATGTATGTGTTCCCGCCCGGTATTGCCTACGTGTGTGTTCCCTATTGTGCAGGGGGCTGAGGGACTGTAGGATGTGTTGTGATCAGGGTGTCTCCCCCGTGCCCCCCAGAGAGAGCCCCACCCTGCAGACCTCTCCAGGGCCACCGTGGATGAGTGGGAGCTCCCCAAGGAGGAGTTCACTCTGGAGGAGCAGCTGGGCAGCGGCTTCTTTGCCGACGTGTACCGCGGCCGCTGGAAGAACCGCATCAACGTAGCCATTAAGATCATCAAGAGCGGTAAGCTGTCTGGTGCCGCAGTAACGTTCGCAAAACCATGCAAGGGTTTGACACCCGCGAATTCTAGAACATTCTAGAATTCACAACTCAAATTTTTTTTTTTATACACAGTCATTTTTTACTAATCTTAATGTAACACTAGATAAGGTTATAGGTATAGTACCATAGTAGCTTTCTATAGTGATATTATATAACCATAGTAACATTGTTTTAAATCGTAACATTCTTTAATCATAGTAACATTCTAGAACCATGGTAACATTCTAGGACTATAGTGACATTTAAGAACCATAGCAACATTCTAGAACCATGGTAGCATTCTAGAACCACGATAGTGTTCAAGATCCAAGAACACCAACCAAGTTCAGCCCCTGAAAAATTAAAATATATTAAATGAATGAAAATATTTACAGAAAGTATGTCATGGCAGCCCATCACCTTCTTGAGGCTCCTGCTGCACATTAGTGCAGATTCTATATTTACAGTAATTATTACCGACTTGTTAGGGTCAACAACTCTTCACACACACACACACACACACACACACACACACACACACACACACACACACACACACACACACACACACACACACACACACACACACACACAGGTAAAAGTCAAGTAGAAACTTGACTTGACTTGGCTACGAATTTACCAAAGTGACCTCAAATTACATATTATTATATTATAGTGTACTGAAGTTGCTTTTGGTGTGTGATCCCAGACGCATGTAAACACATATACAGTATCTCACAAAATTGAGTACACCCCTCACATTTTTGGAAGTAGTCGGGTGTGGTAGTCAGTGTGCAGCTTTTATAAAAGTGTAAATGTACTGTCCCCTCAAAATAACTCAACACACAACACATTAATGGCTAAACCGCTGGCACCAAAAGTGAGTACACCCCTAAGTGAAAATGTCCAAATTGGGCCCAAAGTGTCTATATTTTGTCACCATTATTCACCAGCACTGCCTTAACCCTCTTGGGCATGGAATTCACCAGAGCTTCACAGGTTGCCACTGGAATCCTCTTCCACTTGTCCTTGTCCTGTTAGAGACCTTGCGCTCCTCCACCCTCCGTTTTAGGATGACCTCCTCCACCTCCACTGTCTCTTCTCCGGAACCTCCACCACCCCCTCCTGCCATTCACACATTCTCCTCATTCACTGAAATCACCCCAGCAGACCTACCTGCCATACTCACTGGCATGAAAACCTCTACCTGCATCCAGGACCCCATCCCCTCCACCCTAGCCATGGCCTGCCTCCCCTCACTCTTGCCCCTGATCACCTCAGTTATAAACTCCTCTCTGTTCACTGGCCTAGTCCCCCCACCCTCAAACTCGCTGTTGTCACCCCCCTACCTAAAAAACCTGGACTTGACCCTGAAACACTGAGCAATATCCGACCCGTCTCCAATCTCCCCTTCCTCTCAAAGATTTTAGAAAGAACCATTGCCTCCCAGTTAAAATCACACCTCGACTACAATAACCTCTACGAACCTTTTCAATCCGGCTTCCACTCCACACACAGCACCGAAGCAGGTCTTTTAAAGGTCCCATGACATGTTTTGAAAATCTGTCTCAGAAGTGGGCGTGTCCACCTAGATGTGTGACGGATAGATGAGCACCGTTTGCTACAGTCCTCTGGGTAGGCTGATAGACTGATCTATCCATTACACATCTCAGTGGACACGCGGGCGTCATTGATAATTGTAGTGTAGTGAATAATTGCACTGAAACCCAGTGGTATTTCCGGAAGAGAGAGGAATGCCAGCCCTGTTCTAAATACCTGAGTTCAGCACATCGAGGCATTCCTTTAATTATAGCAGCTTGTTTACCATCAGCTGGCCAAGAGCAAGTGCAGAGAGCAACTAGTGGAAACACAATCCAAAGACATCATTAATTGGAAAGGTATTGTGGCGACCCTTGTTTGATGCCCTACCAAAAAAGACTCTCTGAGATCCGAAGAAATACTTATAACGTATGTATAAGTAACTTATTACTGAGAAAGTATAGATAATTAGAACAGGAGTTTAATAGTTATTGAGTGTCACTAACCATATTGACGTGACCCAGATCTCAATCACACAAAAACAAATAACATTACAATCCCTAACAAATAGCAATGTAGTGGCGATTTGAGCAAGCTGAGAGCGATGAGGACGCCAGAGTTAAACGTTCTGTGGAACAGAAACTTCAGAGTTTTAAAACCACATTTGGAGGAAAAAACCTGACTCCACAAGATTATGATGAAGCAGAAAAGGCAATCATTTGTTTTGTTCAGAAACAAAGGTTTGTGAGTGAAATCGCCTCATTGAAAGGCGACTCAAACGTATCCAAGGACAGTCCTCTGTACAAAGGAACTACAGCTAGAGAGACAAAGGAGATGAGGCGGCAAGTTCCCACTGTTGCACATTTGTTTTATATTTGTAAGTATTCCGCCGCCGCTGTATTGGAAAACAGCAACACTGTTTGAGTGCTCGAGGCATTGTTTCACACTGTAAGCAAGTTGATGAGTAAAAAAGTCGGAAAGTTTACGAGCCAGTAGGATGCGCATGGTGATGCGCAATACGTCACCAGAGAAACTCATTCATTAAGCATTCATTCATAAAAGTGCTGATGCAAAGCCAGATGTCTGATGTGTGACAAAAGTCTATTCTGTTTGAAGAGGAAAATAAAAGGTGCAGATTAAATGAGTTTGAAGCGGATTTGAGACAATATGGAAATGTCCGACGCTGTATTAAAAGCAAAAGGTGACACGACTTCCGTGTCCGCTGCACCACGGAAGTTTACAGCCAAAGGCTTGGCATTTCATATTGAAACGTGCCAAATAAAGAGGTCTCTGAAATGAAAACAAGCAAAAAAGTACGTGGACAAATATGTTTCTTGATGAAATCCACTGACGATGTGAATGCAGTGCAATCTCAGCTGGGTCAGAAAATTCAATGCTATGAGGAAGCAAATGAAACACAAATCTTTTGTGAATCTAAACCTGCCCAAGAGTGAAGTTGAAAGACCATGCAAAAAATAAAACATTTTGTGATTTTACAGAAGAAGCCAAGAACTTAGGTTATCTGATGTAGGTCACCCATATGTGCAAACAAAAGAAAATGTTAATGAACCTCCAGACAACCAAGGTGTTGCTTCTGATGGGATTAATCTAGAGGACAGTGTTTCAAACATTTCATGTCCTAAGGGACATGAATACAAAGCCTATTCTCATGTATACAAAGCCTCATCATCCACTTCCTCTGCAAGAACTTTGTCTTTCCTGGAGTTCAAGACAATCCCTCTGGTTGAACTTGAAAAGATAATAAAGGCATCGAAACCAACAACCTGTATGTTGGATCCTCTCCCTTCCAATGTTCTTAAGGGCCTGCAATCCTCTCACTTATGAATCTCTCGCTTTCTAGGGGAATTGTTCCCTCTAGTTTCAAAGCTGCAGTGATAAAGCCGCTACTCAAAAAGCCTGGTCTAGATCCTGAATTAGTCAGCAACTATCAGCCTATATCTAACCTCCCTTTCCTGTCCAAGGTACAGGAAAGGATTGCAAATCGTCGACTATCTGACAAGGAACAATCTCTTCAAACCCTTTCAGTCCGGGTTCAGGACTTTCCACTCAACTGAATCTGCTGTGACAAGAGTGGTAAATGATATCCTTCTTGCTTTGGATACAAATACGAGCTTCACCGTCTTCTTCACTGTCTTGAGCACTATGTTGGCTTCAAGGGTACGGCTCTTTGCTGGCTTGTATCTTACCTCACAGAACACGATTTGTGCTCTATGAGGGTTCAGAAATCGAAGCACTGCAAACTACGCTTTGGTGTACCACAAGGGTCGGTCCTTGGTCCATTGTTTTTTGCAATGTACATGCTTCCCTTGGGCGACGTTATACGCAGCTTTGGAATTAGCTTCCACTGCTATGCGGATGACACCCAACTCTTTATTCCTGTAGAATCAAGGGACTCAGCCAAGATCCAGAAGGTTGAGTCCTGTCTGGCTGCAGTGAAGAGGTGGATGTCACAGAACTCCCTGCAGCTTAACACTGGGAAGACAGAGATGATAATTATGGGCTCAAAACTAGACCAGAGAAAATTGGAGACAGTCTCACTGTGGTTGGATGGCTTGGCCATCCCACAGAGTGCATGTGTCAGAAATCCTGGTGTCCTGTTCGACCCTCTGCTGTGCTTCGACCAACATGTTAGAAGCACTAAAATTGCTTTCTTTCACCTGAGAAACAACAAAAATCAGACCAATGTTATCTGCAGCAGATACAGAGACACTGATTCACACATTTATATAATCAAGACTGGATTATTGATTAATTAATTAATTCAGTGTTTTCGGGTCTACCTAACTCTACCACGAGAAGTCTACAGCTTGTACAGAATGCTGCAGCTAGACTACTGACCGAAACGAGAAAGTTTGATCACAGGGTTAGTGGACAGTGGAATATCGGATGAGAGTACACCTGTTTGGAGCAGTATCATCCCCAAGTTGTGCCAACTATGCCTTGAGAGCTGCTGAGGACAATGCATCTGATTTCCCCCCTGAAGTGATAAGCACAGTCAACTACAGCTTCTATGTAGATGACTGCCTGAAGTCCACAGCCTGAGAGAAAGACGCACTCTTTAACAAAGGTGGATTCAGCCTCCAAAAATGGGTGACAAATAGCCGTTCGGTGTTGACGTCAATCCCAGGTGACATCAGATCAACAGAACTGGATTTGGACACAGACCAGCTTCCAATGGAAAGAGCACTCGGATTGCAATGGTGTGTTGAATCTTACCAGTTCAGCTTCAGGGCTGCATTACGGCAACGTCCACGGACAGGCATTTTGTCTGTGGTCAGCTCCCTATATGATCCATTAGGATTCTTGGCCCTCTTTATCATGCCAGCCAAGTTGATGTTGCAGGAGTTGTGCAGAAGAAACTTGAAGTGGGATGAACAAATCCCCCCCCTATTCTTTAAACAATGTCTGATTGGCTCAATTATCTTAAAAAAATGAGTGGATTCCAAGTGGAGCGATTCATTAAAGCCCAAAACTTTGGAACATCTGTGACGGCACAAATTCACAATTATTCTGATGCCAGTGAAGCTGGGTATGGCACAGCGTCCTATCTGAGACTGGAAAATGGAACAAATGTGCATCTGTCATTTATTGTGGGAAAGGCCAGAGTAACACCCCTAAAGCAGGTCACCATACCTCACCTGGAGCTCACAGCAGCAGTCCTTGCTGTCCGGATGGATTTAATGCTTCAAAAGGAACTACAGATGCAAAAAAGTGGCCTGTAGCTGACATGGATCCAGCTGTGATTCCTGCTGATGACCCAGATGTAAAAAGAGAAACCAGAGTGAATACCAGCGTCTAAATACTCAGATAATGCCACAAACCACTTCAACAACTACTTCTCATCATGGAGGAACCTTAAAGTGTCTGTTGCCTGGTTCCTTCAGCTTAAAAGAGTTCTGTCGCTTCTGAGCCAAAAGAGGAAAGAACTCAAAGCCGCTGAGAGCGATGAGGACGCCAGAGTTAAACGTTCTGTGGAACAGAAACTTCACAGTTTTAAAGCCACATTTTAACCTTAATTTATAATACAAACGAGAAAATAAACATAAAATAATCATATTATTTTATATCAAGCAAACAAACTAAATAAATGTTTTAGAATCAAATCTTACAACTGCATAGCTCCAACAAGCAATATCACAAATACGTATAACATGAAATCATTCCTTGCTCCTACAGGTATATTATATATTAACATACTCAAATCTAGCCCAAATTTTAAGAAGTAATATAGGCCTATATATACATATTATATACTGTATATATCTATATATCTATATATATTACTATGTCCATGTACGTATCTATGACGATGTCCATGTACGTATGTATGACGATGTCCATGTACGTATCTATGGCGATGTGTATGTACGTATCTATGACAATGTCCTTGTATGTATGTATGACGATTTCCATGTACGTATCTATGACAATGTCCGTGTACGTATCTATGATGATGTCCTTGTATGTTTGTATGGGCGTGTCTCCTCAGACTCTGAGCTGAACCATAAGGAGTTCCAGAGGGAGGTGCAGATGCTCAAAGCCCTCCGTCATCCCCACCTCATCTCGCTGATGGCCGTGTGCAGTGCCTCCCCCCCCTACTACATCATCACCGAGCTCATGCAGAAGGGCAACCTGCTCAGCTTCCTCCGAAGTGTGTGTGTGTGTGTGTGTGTGTGTGTGTGTGTGTGTGTGTGTGTGTGTGTGTGTGTGTGTGTGTGTGTGTGTGTGTGTGTGTGTGTGTGTGTGTGTGTGTGTTACCCCTGTGTAATACTTTTTGTATTACGTAATTTTTTTAAGGGTTGGAAATACCTTATTTTCTATACGTTGCATGATGGACCAATATTCAATGACTCCAATGAAGAAGAATTGGGACCTGCTTTGCAAATTAGTAGTTCCCAAGTTTAAGGGCAATTACATTTCTTAAGAGCAAAATCCCCCAAGCCCCTGAAGTGTGTGCATGTGTGCATTTCATGAGTGTGTGTGTGTTGGAGCACCTGTTTTTTTTTTTTTTTCTTTGTAGTTTCGGGTTCAAGTTCTAGAAACGCATGACAATCACCCATCCTAGAAACGGTGATTGATTTGATTGCCATTGTGTTGATTGATTATATATTTGCTTGTTTGTGATTGGCCCCAGGTACAGAGGGGGGGGCACTGGAGGCAGAGTCTTTGATTGACATGGCTGCCCAGGTGGCTGATGGGATGTCGTTTCTGGAGGAGAAGAATAGCATCCACAGAGATCTGGCGGCCCGCAACGTCCTGGTGGGAGAAAACTACATCTGTAAGGTGGCTGACTTTGGACTGGCTCGGATCATCAAGGTACAGCATGTGTGTGATCTGTCTGTCTGTCTGTCTGTGTGTGTGTGTGTGTGTGTGTGTGTGTGTGTGTGTGTGTGTGTGTGTGTGTGTGTGTGTGTGTGTGTGTGTGTGTGTGTGTGTGTGTGTGTGTGTGTGTGTGTGTGAGTATGTGCACATATCTCTTGAACTTAATCTGTATAGTCTGTTTTAAAATGTATGTAAAGTGTCTTTGTGGGTCTTGAGAAGCACTAAAATGTAATGTTATTAACATTATTATCATTGGGTGAGCAACGTTCTGCAGCTGCTGAGCTACTTGTGTTGCTTGAGTTGCTTGTGTTGCATGCTGTCAGTGGGTGGGGCTCTACTTTGAAACAACTGAGCTACTTGGTTGACACAAGTCTTGGTTTTACTCCAAACTCTGCCAAACTCTGTTTTCCCACGTGCCATCCACCCATTCATCCATCATCCCTATCCCTAACCCTATCCATTATTCATTCATCCATCCATCCATCCTCCACCATCCCTCCTCCTGGTCCCTCTCTGGTGTTCAGGAGCCCTTCTACATCACACTGGACCGGAAGATTCCATACAAATGGACCGCCCCGGAGGCCATCAGCCACGGGAAGTTCTCCAACAAGTCAGACGTGTGGTCGTTTGGCGTCCTGCTCTATGAGATCATGAGCCACGGAGGAACTCCCTATCCAGGTCGGTGAATGGAGGGGGAAAACCGTGAGCTTGAATTGGATTTGGATCCACCAATAGTGGCACGTCTGATGGAAGTGTCTGAGGGCGCACTCACACTAGGCCATCTGTACTGTGCCCACGTACGTTTGCCCCCTAAAATCTAGATTGTTTGGCTAGTGTGAGCACGCCATCTGTACTCAAGTACAGTTAAATTCCGTGGCCTCAGTACACTTCGGAGAGGTGTGCTCAGGCCACGGTACAGTACGGATACGCAACGTACAAGAGGCTGAGATTGCCTAGTGTGAGCACAGGCCAGCGGCACAGTGTGAGTGTGAGTGCGCCCTAAATACCCAGGATTGTTTTTCAGATGTGGTTCACAACAGTTGACTTTTCCTCTCTAATTCCTGTTAAGTAATGGGTTTTGATTACGCTATGTTCCCTGAACTAAGTATTGGGTTTGCTAAAGAAAACACAATAATTTTTTTGCTTGCTGCCAGATCATGTTGTCACATTTACTTTTTCCTTGTCGCCGTGTTAATTCTTGTTCCTCACAGCCCTCAGCAATCAGGAAGTGTATCAGAAGGTTGCCACCGGTTACCGGATGCCCACCCCCCCCAGCTGCCCTAGAGCCATATACAGCATCATGACCGAGTGCTGGCGGGCAGATGCAGCCTCCAGGCCGGACTTCAAGGAGCTCTGTGTGCAGCTGTGCTGCAGCACTTATGAATTTGATTGAGGCTCTGGCGGTAGTTCTTGTGTGCAGTACCAGGGAACAGACTAGACCTGAATAGAAAACATGGTCGCTGTTCAACTGAGCCATTATTTTGGTTTCATGAAAAATGTAAACAAAACAGAAATCAATGTTTTGGGATGGAAGAAGGGAATGCAACATGAAAACGTTCTGTTTCTGCCTTTGTGAAGTTTGGCTGTGTATGGTTTTTAATTGTTGATTATATACTCGTCAATAGTCTTGGAATAGCCTTGTAAACAACTGATCAAATTATGGAATTCTCTGGAATTCATCCTTTGGGATGAACCAGCGGCTATTCCAGATACCAGACGGGTCAGCTGTGACTTTTCAGGTGTTTTTTTAGGGTGGAAAACTGGCCATAAATATGAATCAAAATCAGATATGCAACCTTATTAGTGTATATTAGTGTACATACAGTGTATCCAATTATGTTTGTTTATTAAATCTGTTTCTGAAATATGATATCCATAATGGGTATCAAGGGCTTGTTCATGTTAAACGCCACGCTCACTCAGTCAGGTATTCAGTGTTGCTTCAACAGCCAGACATCCTATACATGCAAGCTGCCTCCAGGGTTCCATGCAGAGAAAGCAAGCGTCCCCAGGATCTTCCGTCCAGCCTTATTCCTTCTGAGGACCTCTTGTTGAATCTGAAGTTGCTGAAGAAAAACCCTTGCTGAAGAGGCCTTTGATTGGGCTAGTTGAGTTATCAGGCTAAAGTTAGGCTTCTTAATTTTGACTTCTTACGCAGAAAATGTGAATTGTATTATTTGTGTTACACACCATATCGTACATTTTGTATTAAGCCTATTCAATGACAGGCCACACAATGAATGACTATTTGTGATTATATGTTTTTCTATTCAAAGTAATGAATCAAATTGTATTAAAAAGTGTACTCGAAATACTGAAGCCCTATATTGAATATATTTTGCGAGGATGGTTTGCGTCCGTCAGTGGGATGTCATAGCTAGAGTTTGAACACAAGGGCGCAGCAGAGAGAACGTAATCATTTGCAACACTGCCGATAAAGGCGCTGGCATGCAACCTGTTTAGTATCGTTACACACCATGCGTTTTTTTGACACCATATCACCCAGAAAGTTCTTGATATACTTTATACATGCATTTCATTTGTTTTGCCCTAGCCTACATTTTAAGATGAGTTAGTATAGGCTTACATAATATTGATAACAATACATTATATTTATATAGTAAATATAAAAAAGTAAATATAAAAAAAGACTATTAAACAAAGTTTAATAGTCAAAGCCGAATAGACAAAAAAAACAACCAAACAGGGCTGGAGATGGGGGAGGTATGAGGGTGGGGGTGGACAGTGGAGGTGATGGGGGAGGTAGGAGGGTGGGGTGTGACAGTGGAGGTGATGGGGGAGGTAGGGGGTGGGGGTGTGACGGGAGGACGTGCGGTAGGGAGATGGGAGAGGTAGGAGGGTGGGGGTGTGACGGGAGGACGTGCGGTAGGGAGATGGGGGAGGTGGGCCTGGGCCAATGTGTCTGGCTGTGATGCGGCCTCATTATTTATATGTAGTTGTAGGCAACAACATGCAGGCCTAAGGCACTGATGAAGAGATAGTCAGGATCTGAAACTGGACCAGGGTGATCCTAGCCTACATTTTGTTGAAATACCGCTCAAAATCTGACTGGGCTTTCTGATCCTTGATCACAAAACATTGGATTTCCAAATCGAATCTGATCTGATTGAGAGTAAAAGTTGTGAACTCCCGGGCCAAGGCGAATGGGTTACCACATCGTCCAATAATAGCATGTAGACCTAAAGAGTCCTCTGATACAAACCAATCTAAGTATGTCCTCCATGGGAATTCATGTTAGATATTTCCTGTGAATAAATACTTCTACAGATGCTTTATGTTTTGCTAGGTTGAAGTGTGTCCCCTAATGTTCGTGCTTGTACCATTTGGTGTTTATAAGTGTTGGGGGGGACTCTTGTCGGCAGGGGGTAACTGTAGAAAGAGCACAGCTTGCCCTGGACATAATCTGCCTGCATAACACACACTGCCCAAAATGGTAGCAGAGAGAGAGAGAGGGTGAAACATGGTCGTAACCTAACACCCTCACCTCAGTCCCCTTCCACCGCGGCTCCCTCACACACACACACTCACACACACACACACACACACACACACACTCACACACACCCCGTCCTGTTGAACTATGGGCAGGCCAAGCAGTGGGTCACTGTGGTGGGAAAAGCCAAGTGATTAAACAATGTGAGACAGCAGTTTGGGGAACAGCAGCGAGCAGAGACATGACAAAGAAGGAAACAGTGAACCGCCAGAGCAAAGACAGGGATTTAAAACTTATGTGAAGACTGGAGAAGGCGACCCAGACAGGAGAACCAGGAAGGGGGGGGTTCACTACCGTGTTGGAAGAGGAAAGATCAGGGGGAATCACTGCTCTGCTGAGACTGGTTCCAGAGGCTGACGGTCAGTAGGCTGGCGTCCACACTGACTCGGAGTTACTGAGTTAGTGAGGGGTGTGTGTGTGTGTGTGTGTGTGTGGTTGTGTGTGTCTGCACCAGACAGGCCACAGCATGGCTCTGCCCGTGGACCTGAGCTCCCTGCAGGGTTTCCAGGGGGTGGAGAGGGAGGCAGCCCTGGGTACACTGGAGAAGCAACTGCTGTGTCCCATCTGCCTGGAGATCTTCACTAAGCCTGTGGTCATCCTGCCCTGCCAGCATAACCTCTGCCGGAGGTGTGCTAACGAGCTGTACCAGGTCAGCCCAGAGTGCCATGCATGTGTATGGCATGCACGTATGTGTGTGTGTGTGTGTGTGTGTGTGTGTGTGTGTGTGTGTGTGTGTGTTTGTGTGTGTGTGTGTGTGTGTGTGTGTGTCTGGTCGGTTCTGGAGAACATACATAGTTTAGGTTTTTGTGTGTTTAACCATGAGCTGTGTAGTGTTGTTGAGTTGTGTGCATAGCTTTCCAGGTGAGTGTGAACAAGTATGTGCACACACTTGTTTGCAACTGCTGACAAACTCGCCGGCCCCCCCTCTCCCCCCTCTCCACCTCTCTCCCCCCTCTCTCTCTTGCTGATCCGTTAGGCCCAGCAGCAGCTGAGGCCTATTAAAGACAGCTATTTCAGGAATATCTCTCTCTATCTATATTGCTAACTATGTATCTATGCATCTATGTATCTATCTATTGTCTACTATTATCTATCTGTCTACTGTGTCCATCTACAATCCATCTATCTATCTATCGATCTATAGATGAAATTATCTATCTATCTATCTATCTATCTATCGATCTATAGATGAAATTATCTATCTATCTATCTATCTATCTATCTATCTATCTATCTATCTATCTATCTATATAGTCTGCCTGTCCACCTGCCTGTCTGCCTGTCCATCTGCCTGTCTGTCTGTCTGTTTGTCTGTCTGTCATGGGAAAAGCGCAGTGGCTCCTGGTTGAGTTCCCTGCTGACATGTACCTCACCGTGTTGGCCGGAGAGAGGTGTGTGATTGGTGAACTCCCAGAGAGGTGCAGCTGTTTCTAACCATATTCCCAAAGTCACGCGGGGCGCAGGACATTAATCTAAGCTACAGGCTATTCCTGTGTACTGATGACATTTTTCTGTGTATCTGTGTGGGTGTGGTGGTGTGTGTGTCTATATGTCTATTATCAATAATAATCTTCACTTCAATAATCTTCACACATCTTCAAGTTATTTGTTTCTGTGTGTGCGTGTGTGCGTGTGTGTGTGTGTGTGTGTGTGTGTGTGTGTGTACACATAAAGCCGTCCCTGTACCAGGCTCGGACCACCATGTCAGTCAACAGCGGTCGCTTCCGCTGTCCCACCTGCCGACAGGAAGTGGTGCTGGACCGCCACGGCGTGTACGGCCTGCAGCGCAACCTGCTGGTGGAGAACATCATCGACGTCTACAAACAAGAGCTCAGCGCCACCACCAGCACCGCCACTGCCAGGTGGGAGGGGATTCATGCTATTCAACGTGACATATTATACCACCAGGTGTGAGTGTGAAAATCTGCCTCTTCTGACATCACAAGTGGGCAGGCGTTGTTTATGTCACCTTTAAACGTCCGCTGTTGACGGGGTGGGAGAGGGAGATGTTGATGCTGTCTTCCTACTAGCTAGAGGAAGAGCCTCTTCACTTCAACTCCATGCTTAAAGGCGCAACGTGTGAAATTATAACCAGCTTGTACCTTCAAATAACCTGGACATATCTGTAGCCAATAATTCTCGCCATTAAATCACATACTATAACTGATATATTCTACAAAAAAAACTCAACCCCACAAAAAAATCGTACAATCGAAAACCCCTCCCACTCACCCCACCCAGCCAGCCGAGCTCCGGTAGTCACAAACCAGTATCCAATTGTAAAACTAAACCCTACAAATAAGACACACCGTTTTTTATGGTATTTTAGTGCTTCCTCTATTTTACATGAATATTAATATGCAGAAATTATCTTTTTTTTCAATAGCTTCCATGTCATGTGAACCAGTGACTCCAAACCAGTATATGTGTATTACTAAACAGGAGACATGAAACACACCTCTTTAAAATACCATAACAAGTGGTGTGTCTTATTTTTAGGGTTTAGATTTACAATTGGATACTGGTTTGGAGTCACTGGGTCACATGGCATAGAAGCTATTGAAAGAAAATGATAATTTCTGCATATTAATATTCATATAAAATAGAGGAAGCACTAAAATACAATAAAAAAAGTGGTGAGTCTTATTTGTAGCCTTTAGTTTTACAATTGGATACTGGTTTGGAGTCACTGGGTCACACGACATGGAAGCTATTGAAAAAACGGTAGTATTTTGTATTGATATATTTACGTGAAGTAATTTATTGACGGTCCCTAAATCAGTTTCCAGCAAGGCTCTGGGAGGTGTGCTAACCGTTCTCCTGCTGGGCAAACCTCAGTGAAGTTGCGGCTGGAACTGGACTGAATATCCGTCGAATATCCAACCTAAAACTAACTTCACCGCGGTAGCAACGCTGCTTAGGCGCCCAGTGTGTTTATTAAGAAAACACAAATTAACACAAAATATCAAACATTACAATGGAAAACATATGATTGAATACACAGAGCGACAATAAAAATAAATAAAATACAAGCCCAAATACAATATCAAATGAACAATATTTACAATAAATGTATTTTTAATCATCTAAGTTATTAATTGTTTTATTGATGATTTCTAAATTTCAAGAATCAAATCCCACGTAGCACCCGCAGTACGCGTGCTACAGGATGAAAAATACTGTCCGAGATCACCCCTCCCTCTTTGCTTTAATCCTCTTCTCTCCCTTCCCAACCAAGCCCCGCCCCTGCAGCCAAGCCCGTGAGTGAGGTGACATGCGCAGACCACGACGGCGAGAAGCTGAACATCTACTGCCTTACCTGCCAGCAGCCCACCTGCTCTCTCTGCAAGGTGTTTGGGTCTCACCGGCTCTGCCAGGTGGCTCCACTGACGGACATCCACCTGCAGAAGAAGGTCAGAACATACAAAGGACTTGTATGTAGAAGAAGAAAACACAAAATGAACTTCTGACGATACCTTACTAATGTGATATGTGGCATTTCAAAAAAATATACAATAATTTGACATTCATTTGACATTAATTAACAAAAAGTCTCTAGACTAGATATTAGTAACTTTAGCTATGCACAAGGTAAAGGGTGTGTCTGTCTGTGTGTTTAAAGGGTGAGTTGAAGCAGGAGCTGTCCTCTCTGATGGCCAAAAACGACCAGGTCCAAGCCTTCATCAATGAACTGGAGCTCACCTGGAGGAACGTAGAGGTGTGTGTGTGTGTGTGTGTGTGTGTGTGTGTGTGTGTGTGTGTGTGTGTGTGTGTGTGTGTGTGTGTGTGTGTGTGTGTGTGTGTGTGTGTTTCTTTGCCAAATGCACATCAAAAACCAGCAGTGGCAGTCATTGCTGGCAATTGAATTCTTGAGTGTGTGCTTTTGTATGTGTTTATTTATGTCTGCTATGTAGTCTGTGGTGTGTTTGTGTATACTGTGTCCTAAGTACAATTACGTCTAGTAATTACATATACTGTTTGATCTGTCCATTGACTGTGTGTCTTGTTGCTCTCCAGGACAACAGTAAGAGCCATAAGCAGAGCGTGTCTGATCAGTTTGACGCCATTCTCTCTACCCTGGAGGAAAGACGAAAGGTAGGCCTGACTGCTAAAAGATGACAGTATATGACAGACGGTCATAAAGCAAGGCCCGAGTTACAGATGTAGTGGTGATGGTCACTAGTCGTAATACTAGTATAATTTGTTATAGAAGCTGTAATCATAGGGGTGTGGGTTGTATAAGAAATAGTAGTAACTTATATTATTATCCATCATAGTAGAAGAGGTCAAAGTAGTGGCAAGTGTAATAATAGTGAGATTAGAAGTAGCTTTCAAAATGTATCTTCATTCTTAATTTGTTTCACAACCAGTTTCAATTTCATTTGAATACAACCAGTTTTAGAATAGCTTTGACCACATGTGGGTACTGTAGTTGCAGTAGTAGCAAGACCAGCATCAGACGTATCATTTCTTAACACCTCTTGATCTCTGTGAAGGTAATGACCCAGCGAATCAGCTCCGAGGCAGAGGAGAAAACAGGCCACGCCCGGTCGCTTATGCAACGCTACGGAGACAGCGTAGAAGCAAACAGCAGACTCTTGGAGACCGCCTCAGAGGCCATGGAAGAGCCAGATATAGCTGCTTTTGTCCAGGTCTGTGTGTGTGTGTTCATGCGTATACGTGCAGAAGCTATTCTTTTGTGTTTGGGTTTCCAAAAACCAATCCAAAGCCTTCTGTTTCTCATGTTTAGACCTCAGGAGAATTGATCACAAAGTAAGTCTCCACTGCATCTAAACACGTCAACAGAACCATTTTTACATTCATTACCTGTGATGGAAGTTTGTAGTGTAATATATTTCCCCCCTCTCTACCTCTCTTCCTTCGTCACTATCATTACTTTCTGGCTTTTCCCACTCTCCCTCTCTACCTTTCCATCTACCCGCTTCTCCCTTCTTGAATAATTCATTTATTCATCATCTTTCTTTATCCCTTATCGTCCTTCCCGATTCATCTTCCAATTCATAAAATATCTCTATAATAATAAATCCACAAAAAACCTCTATAATAAAACACCTCTATAATATATTTTCTAATGACATTTCATCCCCCCTCCCTCCATCAGACTGAGGGCTGCAACCAGCTCAAGCCCCTCAAAGAAGTTTGAACCAGATTGCAAAAACATAACTCAGTACAGGTTTGACTTCAGTAGACAGGAAAAAGCACTACGCACCGTCGACTTCATCAGAGGTATGTATGACGTCTCCAGATTGTGGCCAGTGACAGATCATTAAACCTCATGTCAATGAATCAGTGTTGTGATTCTCTGTTCTATTAAGTTGAAAAGGAAATTCCTACAGAGCTACAACCCAGACTATGGAACTCCCTCCCCCCACACATAAGACAGATTCCATCACAACATTCAAATTCAAACTCAAAACCCACCTGTTCAAACTGGCATATTCACTACGACTGGTCACTGTGCACTACAGTGACCAGTGATCGATATTTGGTTTTAATAATGTTTGATGCTGTTATTTTATGCTTGGTTGTTGTTATTTTATGCTTTTTACTCTATGTAAGGTGACCTTGGGTGACTTGAGAGGCGCTAAAAATAAAATGTATTATTATTATTAACCAGAGCAAGAACACTTCCCTGCAGAGCTACAACAACAACAACAACAAGAAACCTTCCCTGAAGAGCGAAAAGTAGAAGAATGTAAGCTAGAAACCTCAGCTGAAATCTTGCAACCCAAAAATCAACAGGAGTTCATCCACATGGTTCAGAAACCCCAACAAGAGTTGGTTGTGCAGAACATTGAGTGTGTTTTTAATCAAGCGTTAGAGCCAATTCTGGCCTTCATCCCACCACTAGCGCCAACTCAGTCCGTTTTAGCCGCAGCCAACCCTGTTTCACTGGTACTGGGTACTGTGGTGGCGTCTTATGAACCTACACAGCTGGTACCAGAGCAGCAAATGAACAACCTAGCTCATAATGACCGGACGGTGCTGAGAGAGAGGGGGAAGGAAAGAGCAGAGAAGTCAAGAGAGGAGGAGACACAAGAGGAGAGTAAACAGGTGACAGGCTTCAAAACGCCGGACTCCATCAAGGGAATCCAGTGTGAAGACCAGGATGGAATAAACACACAGCAGGTACAGTCCTATCAATCTGTTTTGTCATTATTACTCATTATTTTTATCAGGATATTCCTTAATATCCCTTTCTCATCCACTGGAGGTTCAGTGGACAGGATTAACTGAAAACGTAGGTTTGTAGCCATCTTGTTTGAGTGTTGACGTTTATGTTTTAAACTATTTTTTTTAAATATAATTGTGGACCAGGTTTGGCTGACATGGGTACAATTAATTAACTTATTGTACATTTAACTAAAGTAATGAATGTACTTCCTCTAATCAGTCACATAGTGTATATGCAGCCTCCATTTTCCCCTTGGCCCTTTACAGTTTGTGTTAGCTAATCTCCTTCCCTCTTAAATCAGTGTGAGCTCAGAGAACATCAGATAGATGGAGAAAAGGGAGAAGAAGAAGTAGAAAACAGAAAAGAGGAGTCACAGGATGTCCAACAAAGAGGAGAAGATGCTGCAGAGGAGGACATTGAGCGGGAAGACGGTTGTGAAGAGGCGGCTACGTTGTACCCTGAATGTTACGCAGCCAGGGGTTGGTGCAGAGTTTCTCCGGGTCCGGCTGAATCTAAGGACGCTGCCCACCGATCCAGCAGCCCCCTTCAACCATGTCCTCAAGCTCTGTCTCAGCAAATGCATCCGGAGCCTGGTACCGACATGAAACCCAACCCCCCGGAGAGCTTCAGGAGTGAGACCGCAGGGATGTCCAGGACCGTGCAGGTGCTGGAGGAGAAGTGGGTGGAGGAGGAGGAGGAGGAGGAGGAAGAAGAGGAGAAAGAGGAGGAGCATGAGATGCTTAATGATGGGCTTGTACACGGTGATCTACAGCCCGATCTCCTATTGGGTTCTGAAGAAATGTCTGACAGGGCAGTACAAGGTCCTGGAGAACATATCATTGGGTATGAGCAGGTCTGTCTGGTCCTGGGGAGAGAGGGTTCTGATGTCAGTCGGCAAGAGGTAGAGGAGGGTAACCTTGATGGTGGGGAAGCCAGTAAAGAACAGATAGAATCAGAGGTGGTTTTTGCTTCAGAAGTTGAGAATATGAATGACAGAGAATTGGTTGCAATGCCCCATTTATATGGGGAACAGCTGAAGCCACACCGCAAACTAGCAGATCCCGCTTCAACACTCCAGGAGAAGAACTCTACAACAAAGCATCTTTTAGAGCTAGGGCATTTTACTTTGGCCAGTGGGGAAACGGGAGACGTTGCGCCACAACTAGACAATTACCTGGTACCCGAAGAGCTTGGGCTTGAGGCTTCTACTCTGGAGGCTCCAGAGAATGAACAAGGTTTCATAGAGACTGGGAAGTCTGGGAATACTGGCAGCAAGGTCGACAACATAATGGAGGAGTGTGGAGAAATCATGGTCTTTATTCAGGTTGGTTTTGTCTGGTTGGACCTTTATCTTCATCATCACCGTCGTTCACATCTCCCTCGCACTGCCCTGGCTCTGAGTTCTTCATCCACCTGCTGAAACGGCACATCGTTCTCTTTCACTTTTGTACATTGTTTCGCTGAAACACTTTGGCTGACACAGCTTCACCACTTTCCACTGTGTGAAGTGTTTTCCACATTTTTGGAAAAGCAATGAGTGTGAGTGGGTCATTCAAATTCATCAAATTAAAGACACCTGACTTTCTGACCACCAGATTTTCTGTCTTTCTGTTTCTAACCCTAATGCATCTTTCTTCTCTCCCAGTCATTCTCTTACCTTTTTCTGCTGATCAATGTCATCCATCCATTTGCTGTCTATCTTTAACCCCTAACCACTCCTCACTCGTGTTTCTCCATCTTGTCAATTTCCATCTCCTTTTCAATTCCAATCTCCTTCCCCTACCCACGCTTAATTTCCTCTGACAATCCCCCTACTCTATCAAATTGTCCAATTCTCCATCTTTCTGCAGGCTGTCATCATGCTCTTTTATCTGTTGGCCTTCCTGCTCATCCTGCAAAGAATATGCTGCTTCATGTTTACATAACACCACGCCAGGAGACTCATCCAACTACGGTGTCGCACAGCCAAGGTAAACTGGCATGCAAGTGTGGACACATGGCCGATGACTGGATGCATGTATTCTAAACAGAGATGTGACTTTGGAGCTAAAAATAGGTACTTCCCTTAGGTCACTATGATCCAGGCTAAAAGTGTCCTGAAGACAGATGATAATGATAATGCTAGGTTCACATGCTTCTTTCCAATTGGAATTCACGTGTTTGGGTGTTTCGGCCGTTCGTCCCACTAAATAGACCCTATTTTGTCAATTTTGTCTACTAAATAGACCCTATTTACTGAATAGACCCTATTTAGTGGGGCATGAAGTCCAACTGATTCTAATCCCAGCTCCTGTGAAAATATGATTTCTTTTTTTAAAATTAATTTAACCACTTTTAATTAGGTCTCATCCAAACTGTTTGGTGGCTGATCGTTTGAATGAAAACAGTGTCTGAAGTTAGTTGAAGGACCAATCTTGCAACATCTTGCAACATGGATGTATAAGATATAACCCCACCCTACCCTAATTACCCTCCCAGATGTCCCCTATCCCCATAGTGAGCCTTCATAATAACCCATTGCAGATGTAAACAAAAGACCCTAAAGTTCAAACCCCAGCATCACGCCTGGTTTGTGGTACCTGCTGGATAGCTCAGCTCACCATCATGTGATTTTGAGGTTACCCGCTCTTGAAAATGCTAGCTGTGATTGATTCTCTCTCTAATGTGCTGTCTCTCTATATTGTACTGTCTCTCTCTCTCCCGTGCTGTCCCTCTCCTCTCCAAGCGAGGACTGAGACTGCTCAGGTAGCTTCTCCCAGCTCCTACTCTTCCTCTTTCATGCCAAATGAGCCTCCTCACAGACTAGCTCTCACCTTCTTCTGGCTGAAGCCACTCTGCAAGAGGATGTAGGGCTAGGACTGGAGCCTGTCTGTGTCCATCAGGGCTGTGCATGGGCAACGGTACAGTCTGATGATACGATGATGTTGTATCACAACACTGCATACTGGGCACAGGCCTGGTTCTACGGGGGTGCATAAGCATGCATTGCACCCCCAATTAAATTGTGTGCACCCTCTATTGAAAAAAGGATAATGGATATCCGATATGGCTAAATAAGAACACTGCAGAATCAACGTCACACATTAACCAGAGCAGGAAGGATGGAGACAATTTGGATCACGGAACAGTTGACGTTACTGCGGCTTCTGTCAACTTCAACGTTAGGATCGCCGTTGTGGAGGCTAGCGAGGCTAGCACTAGCAACACTAATTCACTCTAGTTTATTTTAGTAATTCATTAAAGCATTATGTTCATAGCACAGAAACAGAAGATTAACCCATATTTGCCAGTTGTGTCGTGATTGTATTTATTTACAATCTTGTGAAAGGCACCATTTATTACTGATTACTTTTTGTGAAAGTAACATTACTAATTGGGTTTTATCTGTCAGCATTAAAAGTTTGGGTAGCAGGAGTTGGAAAACTAAACCTAAAAATTCAAGACAGAAAGGCAGTACAATAAGCACTGACATTGACATTGAAGAGTATTGACATTTAGTGGTTCACATATATAAACACAGACAAATTCAAAGTTTGAAATGGTTCTTTCCTTGTTCTTTCCTTGACTAATACAGCTTAAATGTGTTTTATTTTTAAGATACAATGTGAATGACAATGTAAAATTGTTTGCTATGTCAAATATCCTGCCACAATTTATTAAAAAGTGGGTTATTTTTGCATTGCAGTCACATGTGTTTTTTTTTTCAGGGTAGAATTCTGTTCTTTTTTACACCTCACACATATCAAAAACCTTTTTCATATCCAAAGCTTGGATATCAATAAGCTAATGTTGCAGCTGAAATGTTCTCCACATCACAAAGACATGATGTGTACCAGCTTTTAAGCACAGTAAATATTATTGTCCCAACATGTGAGTACAACTACCCAAAAGTGCTTGTCAATCTACTGGTAGAAAGGCCTAGTGTAAAAAGCGAAGTCTGAACTGAAGCTGGGTCGCTGGTTTTAGTATAGTACTGGTGCACCCCCTCTAATCTCAGATGCACCCCAAGTCATTTTGTTCTGGAACCGGGCCTGACTGGGCATCATTTAATTTCCAACAAACGTGATACCATTATGCTAATTTAAGCTTTGCTGCCATGAATTTGGAAGTCACTTTAATCTAAACAATTGTTTAAACAAGTACAGTCAGTAATTTCACATTGGAAAACCATAACCATAACCATTGATGTATATTTTGAAAATATTTTCGGTTATGAAAAATTGAACCGAAAAGAGGGAGTAAGTTAGTGAATAAGTTCCTTTCAGAAAAATTAAAGCTAATTGTTCCACTGTTAATTAATTGAGTTTTTGGGACACTTAGAACAACTCATTAAACAAATCATGAAGCTGTGTTAATTTCTAGTCTGACATACAATCAGATAGGACTTTTTGAGGACACATAATATATATATTTGGCCAGTACATTTATTTTTACCTCAAATGTGATTGTGATTGTCTGTTTGATTTCAAACAAGTGACCACTGACTTGACAATCTTGATGTTGGCATATATTGTTTAGTATGTTGATATTGTATCCAAGATACATGAATCACCAAACTAAATAAAATAAAATAGAATCACCCATACAAATCTCACTCTCTCTGCATCTGTTTGTCTGTCTGGAGCAAATATTTTGATAGTCGTCACCGCCAACGTCACACTTTCACTGCGGAAATAGGAAATCTAAAATCTAGTTCCATCATCATAAAACGCTTCTCAATTCATAAAACTTTATGTACAGAATATTAATGCTGGTTCATGTTCACGCAAGTGTACACCGATGCGAAATAGAGCCGTTCAATCGTTAAGTAAAAACACCTTTTAAATGATATGATGTCCTTCAAAGTCATAACCACTACCATTGCTAACATTTCCCACAAAGCTAATACGTTTATACATTTACTCTGAAAGTGTCAAACCGGAAATGGTTGTCATATTTCGGGCAGCCTCACGCCCTTATCTCATAGCTGAGCTGGCTGTTTTTAGTGCACTTGCTCTTCCAACCCCTTGACGTCTTTGCCTTAGTGGTACCGGTGACTTAAAGCGAATATCTACAGAGAAGTAGTGGAGAGCCCACTCCTACTCACCATTCATTTAAAATCTAACGACAGAGTTTAAAACTTTGCCTCTTCGACGCCATGGATCCCACCAGCCAAGGTAAAGGAATATAGCCTTTAAGCTAATAATAGCTAGCCAATCCACAGCGCTAGCTCTGCTTGCTACTTCAACTAACACACACGTATCGACTTGATTAAAATAAAATAGATTAGGGATCTAAAGAGCGGTGTAAATGTCATGATTAGGGTTTAGGTCGTGGGCTTCTGAAGCTATATGAGTCTAGTCGTGTTCAAGACTTATGCAAACAAACTTGATTTATCGTGACATATCAAGTTCGTCATTTACTTAACTTGGTTTTAATTTATGCTGAGGATCCACTGCGCGTAACAAGGGCCTGGCGCCACACGAAGCTCTGCTGGTCAATGTCAGGACAAGAGTATCGTGTTGTTGTCATTATTCACTCCCTGTTTATAGGCCAGGAGTGCAGGGTTACAAACCCATGTGTTAAATCCTCTCAGTGCCTGGGAAAGTCGCAATGCTGGAAGTGACTTGGTTGGTGTGCTTTTGTTCGTTTCGTGTTGAGAAGGTTCAGTAAACGAATGGTTTCAATCGTGACTTTACTTAAAGAGTATGCGAGCATATATGTAACTGACATGTCCCGATAATTTGCTTTGTTGCTTCTGAAAGAGGATCATTGATGTTGTCATGTTAAATATTACGCATGTGTACGAAACCATGAGATTAATATTTGCATAGATGCAACCACAATAACTGCTACAGTATTAGTTTTTGTGAAACACTTCACGAAGACAATTGCAAAGGGATTTTTGTCTTCAACTCTAATGAGTTGCTAAGATTACGACATATTACATTTCCTTTCCCTCAGCAGAACGCACCAAGATATAGGGCCTATCTCTGGTATAGGGGCTTGGGGATTTGAGCTACTTTTCCCTGCCATGTATATGACAACATTAAATAAGGCTATTTCTGTCTGGATAAATTCATATATTTCGAAAATTTACTTTGAAGTTGTATAATGCAGGCTTGCCTATATGTTAATGATGTATTTAGGCTGGCCTCGATTCCGAGGTAAAGGTTCATTCAACACCAGACATTATATGAGATGCCACTGCTATGTGGATGAGCAGATGTCCTGATGCCATCTGTGTATACCTAGGAGGTGTGGTTGCCTGCCAACTCCTTAACGGATATCATCTCTCTGTTTACCACACCTCCAACTTAATACTGCCTTCTTGAGCTTATGCGAAATAAATTATGGAATATCATCCAATTAATGTATGATGTCATTACTTGATTTTACATGCCTAATACTCATCTGATGTACATGTCCCTCCTATGTAGTTGCTTCTTCGCTTTGGCACAATTCCTTAACTTTCTCTGCTTCACTTCTACAAAGACTATTCAATTGAGTCTTTATTTTCATCTGGGGAGAAATCAGATTTTAAGATTATGTCTTATACACATAAGAAATCGGTAATGGTGGCCTAAGACTAGGATCTCTCCTTTTATGAAGTCAACCATTTTCTTCAGTCAACTGAGACCATGTTTGCACAGGAGCTCTGTCGAACTCCAGCATGGATTCAGAGCTGGACTGCTGCACTTATAGATTTGATTTCGACATGACATGGCCTCTTCATTTTTCCTATCTAGTCGATACACATAATGCTGTGTTCCAAGATCGGTTTACGATCTGTTCAATCTATGCAGGAGGTTGTGTCAACTCAACAGCCTGCAACACCTCCAAAATATTTTCTCTCTAGCCAATGCACTGTTCTAGGTAACTCTATATGTCACTGGTGTCATTTACTACAGGACCTAGAGTTCTGAAACCAACCAACATCATTTATATATTCAATAATAAGCAAAAAACATGTGGGTACAACACGCATGTCCGGTGAGGCCATACCCAGACTGCACTCTTGAGGTGGGCTGGCTCACATCGTCATTGAGTCACAGTGTTTAGCCAGTGGGACACAATCTGGGAACAATGGAAAGAAAATGGGCTACATCCATAATTCTGGGGTTAGGCTTAAAGGGTATAAAGCTCATAAAGCTCTGTAAGAAATCACAAAAATCTTATTGAAATGGGACTTGAAACCACCGCCTTCCGTTTCCTTAAACGTATTGGCATACAATAGCCGACGGAAATAATGAATGGCCTAAGTAGTGCATTAACAAAAATGGCCAGTTCTGTAAATTGTCTTCCGCCTTCAAGAGTGTTTCCTGTGTTAATTGTCCTGGCTGACGTGTAAGAGTGGTGAGTGTAATATGAGTGAGGTACTCTGTTCACCACTCACTAATGGATACTTTCGCTTACCTTCTCCGGCCCTCAACACTTTGTCTGTGGTTGTATGTTTGTGGTTATGCCATTTTATCACAGACAGGCTAATTGTGTGCTCTTATTCTGCCCGCTGTTTCTATGTTCACCCTCATCTTACTAATTGATTTGTTGAATTTCTCTCACTTTGTTTCTTACCTCTACTCTATATCTCTCCCCCCCCCCTCTTTGATCCAACCTTTTCTCCTCTCCATCAGATATCAACCTGAACTCTCCCAACAAGGGCCTTGTGGTGGATCAGCCAGAGAGCATGTCTGAGCTGCCTGTAGAGGGGGCTGTGGTGAACTCTGCCAGCCCTCTGCCCCCTGGGCTGACGGAGGAGGAGGCAGTGGATCTGCAGATTGAGCTCATCAAGGTAGGCCTTCTGAGTCACTGGGCTCTTCCGAGCATTGCCCATCCCTCCACCCCCCCCCACCCCCCCCCTGTGTTTCCTCCCAGTGGCTAACAGCTAGTACACTGTTTGTTTGAAAGCAAATCAGGAAGTTGGATAAGGATCCCAGTAGTCACTCTTATTATCTGTAAAATGTGGGTTATCATTGAAAATGTATACATGATAAAGAATTATTAGGATTGCGTGCTAGGTCTGTTCGTTGGCATGTTTGTCTTGATTGGCAGGTTGTGCTGGTCTGGAGCTTTCAGCCCTGCCCCAGTTTCACCTGTTCCTGTTTGGCCCCTTACAATACCAGTACACCAGCCTTTTATTGACGCCTTACCCCTCCACCACCCTAACCCCTCTGCCCCCTCCCCCCTACCTCCACCACCCTTTCTTGTGTCTGTGTGGTCGCCAGGTGGAGGAGGAGATCAGCACTCTGAGGCAGGTGTTGTCGGCCAAAGAGAAGCACGCCGCTGAGCTGAAGAGGAAGCTGGGCCTGAACCCGCTCAACGAGCTCAAGCAGAACCTCACCAAGAGCTGGCAAGACGTCCAGGCATCCAATGCGTACGTAGCCCACCGCACGGCCCTCTTTGGAGCAGCCTTAATGCAAAGCACTCAAAGCATTTTGTGTTCAGCAGGTGTGTGGTATGCTCCCGTTGTCATAGGCCCGGAGTCACCACTGTCGCCACATCTGGGTCAAGTCATTGACACAAATTGAACTTCTGCTCATAGGAAATGTCAGTCAGCCTGTGACTTTTGTATTTTCATAATTTGGGTAGAGGTTGTTCTCTGTACTGACTATACAGAAAAACACTGTAGCAGGTGATAAACAGCACTGCCATTGTGGAGTACCCTATCAGAGTTGTAATAATTTAAAAGGTATGTATGTACTAGAAATACAATTACAATCAAGGTTAAAGACAAGAGGATCAATCGGAAGGTACAAACAGGACCACGCTAAAAATATATTATTCATTATAATCATATCAATTGTTCATGCAAACGTACAGGGATAAGCAATATAATTCAAACTTTGATTTGCACCAATATTTGAAACCATTAAACAACCCAAATAGGACTATTTGCCTAGAGAGTCAGTTCAGTCAGTTTATCTTAAGTGCCACATGGCATGCTGAGTCTGTCCCTCCCCATCTGTTGTAGCTATGTGAACACCACAGAGAAACTAAGCAACTGGAACCAAAGACTGACCGGCTCAGATCTGTGAGTGTGTGTGTTGTGTGCAGCTTGCCCACCCTGTATGTATGTGTCTGTGCTTTTGTGCTGCTAACTCCTAGTGTTACTTAATGGCCTCTAACCCACAAGCATACACACACACTGCGATGAGCAGAATATCAGACGTTGTCCTCTCCAAGGTCTGATTTCTACTCCTCCATGTCAATCACTCTTTCCCTTCTCCCCCTCGCTCTCACCTAACCTCTATGTTTGAGCTCTCCTCTCCTCCTGGGGCTCGGTATTTGACAGGCTTCTTAGAGGGATATGTTTCCTCGGTCTAGTCTCTCTCTCAAGGCCTCATTCATGCCCAGGGCCTCTAAACCAAAACACAGTTGTTTACCTTCTGAATGACTGATTTGTGCCTAAAGAAACATTATATTGTAGTTCCATGTGGAACTGAAAAGGCAGACCTTGCAACGCGAAAGGAAACTAGCATGAAATTGTATGCCAGATGCTGGGATGATATTAATGCATGTGTAACATTTTTGTTAGGTAGAGGAGACTTTTAATGTTAAGACATGCATGGCAGGCCTTGGTTTTTCAATAATCAATAATGTTGAGCTACAGTTGGACCCTAAAAAAAACAGGAATTTAACCTGTGCTCCATCTGGGCCTTATGGCTGCACTATGTTGATGGTTTGGACTTTTCCCTGGTCATGGAATGACACTGACATGGGTGACAAAGCCATTTTCTTGTCTTTTCAATGTCTTTTATCTATTCCGCTATCTTTCCTTTCTTACCGTCCCCCCCACTTTGTATCACTCATCATTCTGTTTTTTGCTGTTTATGTTACCGTTTCACATTTTTTACCTTTTTTTTAGGTCAGTCTTTTTTGTTTTTGTATTGCACCATTTCCCGCTGGATCCTTTTCCTCTCAGGCTCTTCTCCTTCCTATGTTCAGTCCCTCTTCTTCCAACTCCCAGTTCCAGGGGTCACAGGGGTTACTGTTTTTGGTTTGTGGAGCGTAGTTCTCTCTGTAAGCACACTTCCCCTCTGCTCTTCTGACTGGCAGCTTTCTTCAAAAACCAGAACTGAAAAGTACCATTAATTTTCTTCATCGTCAACAGACTTCCGCTCTGCTGTTAGATTGGCTTTGGAAAGTAAATTTTAACAATAGGGAAGCCATTTCAACACTTGAACAGCAAAAGCGTTCACCATACGTGTAGGCATTTTGCATGATTATAGAATCAATCCACAATTAATATAAAGGCTAGAAAATGGTTTTGTTAAAGTTTGAGAGCTATCATCCTGATTGGTTGGTACACACTGACTCCTTTACCTGCCTGCTGCTTGACAAACTGCCCTGACTTGTTGAGTGGAATGAGAAGAGGAATGAGAAGAAGGCGGACAGGCAGACGGTCGGAAAGAGAGGGTAGACCGGATAGGAGACTGGTCTGCTACAAATCGTTGGCCTTTTGCTGAGTCACAAGGCATGAGACAGATGATCAGAGAGCCAGAGAAAAATAACAGGCAGAAATACAGACAATAGAAGTATTAAAATAAACCCATGACTAATGAGCATGTTGTCAGGATGAATACAGCTCATGTGCAGATATCTCTCTCACGCTCGCTCTCTGTGTGAGTGAGCATAAACAAGGTGCGTTCCTTGCTGTTTGAATAGTGGTGATTGATCACCTGTTTTGGTCACCATTATGGATTACTAATTCAGGAGAGCCTGTTTAAAAATAATGCTTATATTTCAGTCAAGTTACCATACTAGTAGACAAGGGTTTTCTATTGGACAGACCGACGGTTGCTTACAGTAGGTCCTGTCTGCTGGAGATCCACGTGTATTCTATGAGTGTGATTACAATGTGTTCCCAGTTGGCCCCAGTGCCCGGCCTAGCTGGCCCACTGTCTGCATGACCTCACTGTGTGTGTCTTTGAGGAGCATTGTTCTGGTGCCTACAGCAAGCCGAATGATGGATCCTTCCAAGGGACAAAGTAGAATAGTGTAAAGTTACATCCTTAGGCTAAACGGGTGTATAATTGACATTGGCAATAAGGTGTGTGTGTGTGTGAGTGAGAAAGATATGAGTGTTCAGTAAAGGGCAACCCTTCTGTTGTAGATTTGGGATAAGGTGTGTGTGTGTGGGGGAGGCGATCTATGTTATGGATGGAATTATAAAATGTTTTGACCTGCACCTTAAAACCTTGGTCTCACTGATCTCCAACACTGTAGGCTGCTGTCGGGGCTGTCTTATTTAAGTACAAGGCTGCCAAAGAAATGTGCCTCATGATAACCTCCTTCTCCCATATTCTTGAATATGATAGGATGTACAAGCATGTATTTTTATCATTGATGATTTTGATGTATAAAGTGTATATTGTATTATTGGTGAATTGGATAGTGTGTATAAAACTGTATTATTGGTGAATTGTTCATGGTTGCAACTTACACCCTGGATATTCCTGGTTGTCAATATTTTCTGGGTCCTGCTAATGGACTGAATAATTCAATTCATGACTTTCCGGATGACCGCATCACTATTTCTTTGCTAGTGGAGGCGTATTGGAATCGTATTGCCTAGATGTAGTCTAATGGTGGGGTCAAGCTTAGCTAGCAAGCTGGGGTAGCTTGCATCTACCTTGCCCTGGCACAAGCAGTCCATGTTGCCATTAAATTACACACCACAGCATATCTCCAAAGAGGGAATTAATGTCCCCCCGTTTAGTACTAACAAGCAACCCAGTCTGTAATCGATTGCACTTTAATGTGTGTGTGTGTGTGTCAAGGATATTGTGTCATTCTCCTACTGTTGTGCCCTTAGATATCTGTCTGCTTCAGCCACTTTGGATGACATTGCCCATTCGGAAGCGTGAGTTGACTCCTTTACCAAATATGCTCTTTTTTTTTTTTTTTTTTGTGAATGAAGCTGCTGTCTGAATTGCGTTTCTAGTTTAAGTGTTGGAGGAAAGTTGCCTGTTGGTGTGTGTCTATAGGAACTTATGTGCTCCTCATTAAAGGCTATCATATAATTCACAAAGTATATATTTAAGTAAGTATATAAGTATTATAAAAATGCTTGCAGAAATGTAATATGCAAGTGTGGGCTTGCATACTTCTCTCCATGAGAAATACAAGTGAACTCATACGTATAATGGACATGTAACAGGTGTATTACACACTTGGTGTTCTTGTTCATTCATGAACAAGGGTTTTCCCAGGAAATCTATCATATTTATTCCAGAGCTGTATGCTACGGCATCTAAAATAGGTTGCATCCGTGATCCAATTATCTCTTGCTTGCTTGATCTTCCTAAGGCCTGCTGTAACGTTGACACCAAACAGCCACACCCTGATCACAGCCAAGCCAGTGCCTTATAGTGTCTCAAGCCTGCTCAGACAGGCTTCTCAGGCTAGGCTGGTTGCCTCCAACCCAATCAGCTAGAAGCGTGTTTTGGCTTTTGACTAAACAAGGTCTTATCACGACGACAAGGGTGAATTGCTATCGTTTACGTTTGTGACGAGTCGCACTCTTAAGCAGAGCAGCAAAAAGCCAAATACTCTTCAGCAGATTCGGCACAACATTCAATTTGATGATTGGTAATGGATGTTTTAATGAAGCCAGGAAACGCACTATGGTCCTTTTTTAAGATGGTTACAATATTATTTTCTATTTAGAGGAGTTTGTGCTTTTTATTCTGGGCGTTTTCTAAAGCGCCATTAATGCATCCAGTGCTGTACAAACAGGGAATTGGAACACATTCTGTGCTTGAAAAGGTGTTTTCTGGACTGCCTATGTATCAGCTTGGACGGTGTGTTGTGTCTGTCTACTACTAACCCTTTAAAGCTGGGGCTGCAGCCTTCCTCTGGCTTGGAGTTGGAGCCCTTACCAAAAAACAAGCCTTAACCCGTTTTTTGTTGTTTGTTGTGGTAGAAGCTGTTTGGTTTAACATCTCCCCTTTTTACTTTTCATACCTTTTGATGCACATGCATGTGTGCCATGCTATTTCGGTACTCACTCGTCCTCTCTCTGCTTTCTTCCTTGCGTTAGGTATAAGAAGACTCAGGAGACCCTATCCCAAGCCAGCATCAAGACCACTGCAGCTTTCTCCACCATGGGCACCGCTCTCAGCCGGAAACTGGGAGACATGAGGTATGATGAAATAAACTCCCAGAGCCCAATCCGAAATGGATGGCGTTTGCCACGTCCTTAGCCAGAACCCATTCCAAACACATTGTCAAATATGATAATGTGCCCCCACCACCACCGCCAGCGCCACCGCCAGCAGCAGCACCACCACCACCAGTGAAACTGGGGTGGTTGTAATTCTAATTGTGAGGGTAGATGTAGTTGTAGCGTGATGCCGCTTGTAGTGACGTATTGCTGTGACAAACCCACTAATCTCATCGGTTACTCTGTGCTTGTTAAACTAACCAAAACGAACCTGTTAGTCTGCAGGACCGGTGACTGACCCTTGTTATGCAGCTAGAGATATTATCTTCTCACCTCACATGAGTTGACAACCACAACACGTGCCTACAACTCAACTAAGGAACGAGCAGTAGCATTTTGGTCGCTAGATTTATTTTAAGGTTGTAAGAGTAAACGAGCACCAACATGTAACCCATGGCACGCCAGCCCTTTCTGTCACGGCCATAACTTGGAAGACGTTGTCCAATATAATAATATTGTCGACTAAAAACAAAAAGCATGGAATAATGCAGCAAGCACTTAAAAACATTGAGTACATAAGCCATTGTGTGGTGATCATGAGACATAGCTTCCTGCTGATAATACTGCTTTGTAATTTGGTTGTGTGCAGATAATATGTAGGCCTACTTAAGAGAGGTCTACATATTATCCAGTGTTGAACAATACAGCATAATAGACACATTAAGGCAAATAGTAGGACTACTACTTGTTTCTGACTGATTAAATGATGCATGCATTATTAGGAGTCCCGAGTCACAAGTGTCTTGCAGAAGTTACTATAGTACTAGTGCAGATATATCATAAATCTTGAATTAGGTAGACTATAGACTAAATACTGAAGGGCTGAATTATTCAGAACATTTGGTAATGCAAATTACCATAAACTTTTTGAGACTTTAATTAATTGGATCATTAAAACGCTTATTATTTCCCCTATTAACAACGGGACTCTTTAAACTTCCATCTCAATCTCTTAACACAAGCAGGACACTTGCATGCTTATGGCTCTAACACCCGATCCTCCCTGTTTAACCTCTCCTGTTACCTCTCACTGCCCCTGCTTACTGTATCTCTTTCCATTGTGTTCAATCGCTGCAGAGCGCTACCTTTCGCTAATTCCTTCGGGTAAGGCTAACCTCTGAAACTCTACATTTACAGATATTCATATCTTGAACCAGATAAAACTCTTCATTGTTTATTTCTAAGAGTCCATTTAGTTTCCTTTTTGGTGGCGGTAATGTGCTCCACACTGAGGAACACACTGAGGATCCTGCTGGGGTCCTGGGAAAGGGTTTTCAAATGATTGTGTGCCACACATGACTTGTTTTGCATCGCTTTGCTACGTCGGTTTGCGGCAGGAACAGTATTTGACAGCAAGCTGTTATTTCAATAAATAAAAAGACTTTTTGCACAGACTCGGGAGAGGGCCAACATTGCGAGTGCATCAGGGCCTCCCGTGTCTGTATTGGGAGTTAAACTACATTGAACTACACAGATAAAGTTCAATAAAATTCTTTGAAAACCTCATTCCCAGTACCCCAACAGAAGCTTCACTGTGTGGACTGCCGCTTTCATTGAGTTAAAAGACCTATTCAGGCAATCTCCTTTTTTACATGTTGTTTTAGAACTGTCTTTGATTACAAAAGTTATATCCCAAACACCAACAGCTATTAGAATGCTAGGAATGTATGTTATGTGCTTTATTTAGTTGGGCGGACTATTAACATTGTAGAGACAGGGGTTAAATATTTGAATACTGCCAGTCGGTTTGCATAATGGCATTAGACAAATGTCTAATGTCTAAAAGGCGGAAATCATTGAGTTTGTTCTCTTTTGTCAAAAAATGGAAGACATGGTTGGCCATAAATATTAAGTCCAACTCTTTCCACCCTCCAACCTGCGCTGTGTGAGTGTGTTGTGTGCGTGTGTTGATTTGTGCCATGCCTGTTTTGCTTTTTAACACTTACCCTTCTTTGTCCCTCTTCTTTAATGCACACAAAGTAGCAACTATTCCATTCGCCACTCAATAAGTATGCCCGCTATGAGGTAAAGTAACATGCAGATCTGCTGCCCTGTCTTGTGTACGCCTGCCATTGTCAATATGCTGTAGAAATGGGCTGCTCTGCTGCTAGACTGGTGTCCCATCGAAACATTGATCCTGGGAACAGTAATAATTGCTCCAAAAATCTCCAGGAGCAAGTCTTTTTTTTATTGCAAGTAGTATTTACTATGTGTAGTAAATACTTATTTACTGTGTGTTAAATATAAATGAACATGTAATAGTCCTCCACTCTGTTATGAAACAGTGCTGTAGCTGTAGGATGGTTACAACAACCTGGATTGTATATGCTTTGGTCTCAGGAAAGGTTCTGCTAGTCACAGGTCCTTCTGCTTTCCTGTACTCAACAACCAATGTGTTTTAATGTCCTGTGAAATAAGTAGTAGAAATCTAGAGTAGAGTAATTTTTCAGTAATTTTCTGCCTTTGACCTATAGTAATGCTTGTTTGTTATTTATTTAACCTTCCATTCACTTGTTGTTATTGTTATTATTATTATTATTATTAGCTTATAGCATTGAATTTTGTTTCAGCTTTTTTATTTTTATTTGGACTAGATGGATATTTGTGTGCACAAACCCAATAGTTGACCTGGGTCTTTGAGGAATAGCAATCAATCAATAGTATTTCTGTGAATCTAAAGTAATCTGTTCTGCAGGAACTCGACCACGTTCAAGTCATTTGAAGACCGAGTGGAGAACCTCAAGGTACACACACACACACACACACACACACACACACACACACACACACACACACACACACACACACACACACACACACACACACACACACACACACACACACACACACACTAACTTCAAGCTTCTTAAAGGTGACATATTATGATGTTTTTCCTACATGTTAACATAGTATGAGTTTCAGAAAACATATTTTTGAAGCTGTTTTCTGGAAATAGCTTTTAGGAAAAAAAAAATCTTGCCTACCGCTATTCCCCTCTGTTTCAGGCCCCGTCCACACGGGCGAAACCGATCCGTTTTCCTTTGATGCGGTTCAGGAATATCTCCGTAAAGACGGATTAATTGTGAAACCGCATCGAGCTGTAGAAAAGCTGTAGTACACATTCCAGGCCCATAAGGGTCGCTGCTTCTGCTATAGAACTACAGCAAAAAATAGAAGAAGAGGCGAGCATGCGTATAAAGCCTGCGCGCTGTTTATAAACATTCAGTCCGAAGGTAGCGCTGCGAGGTGGATCTAAATAGATTTGGTGTATGGGTCTGTCCATAATCCTTTTTTAGCTTCTTCTGTTAGCGGAGCAACATTAAATATTGCCCTAGCAACCCAACAAGGGACATTATCTGCTGCAGAATCATCACAAGCATGTAGTCCGGCATCATTGTTGTTGTCGTTCTGAGACGCCGCAGGCTTAAGAGCTCATAGGCTGGAGGCTCGAGGGGTGGGGCGATGACGTCATCGTTTGCGTTTCAGGAGTCCACACGAATCCTAACACGAAACCGCATAGGTCCGTTTTTATTTGAATCCACCCTCGGAGGTGGATTACAAATGAGCTGTCAGAGTGAACCATGAAGGAGAAAGTGATTGTTGCCGTTTGCGGACTCCCGGAGCTCTATATCTATATAATATATAGGTATCTATATAATATATCTAATATATCAAGTAAAGACTCATAGTGACTCATATCTCGGTCATGGTTGAGAAGGAATTGGGGGAAAGGACCTTTGACTGTCTGAAGTCCAGATTGAACTGCGACATGGAGAAAGGGATCGTACTCCCGGAGCTGAGCTCCGGCGGCGGAGCTCCGGAACTCCCTGCCAGGCAGACACATGACAAACTGACATTTAGACCTCTATTTTTGTATGGAATCTCCCTGCTTCTCTGCCCAACGCCTGTCCGCTGTTCCACAAAAGGGCATATTTATGCTCTGATGGGAGGGGGATGGGGAAGTGGGTGGAAATATTCAGATGTGCCTTATTCCTACGTCAGAGTAGGTGCCAAAACTGACTCGCTCATCTGGAAAACTGTAGGCGGGGTACTTTCAGAAATGAATATCTCACTCAAAAAAGCATGTACAGACTTATTTCAAAGTTTGTATGCATGTGGCAGCACCAGACACCCAAAACGACACCCCACATCCCAGAAATACAGTTGTTTTCATAATAGGTCACCTTTAGCCTTGAAGTTCCACCATTGCTTTACGTGTGCGTGTCTATATTTTGTATCCAGTTCAGTACTCTTCCTAATGTTGCCCTCCCGGCCATTTTATTCCTTCAGTACAAGGTCGTCGGGCCCAAAGGAAACGGAGAAGCCGGCTCCCCCAACAACTCCAACCCCACTCAGGACAACGCGCCTTTCTGAGCACCCCCACACTCGCCCCCCCCCCCCCACACACACACTTCTCTAGCACCCCTAAACCCCCCTCCTCTCTACCAGAGACTGTGCTGTCATCACCCCGCATCATTGGTCCCAAAACGACCTCTGACCCTTCAGCCGATCACCTGATCTGCCTTTCCACCAATCAGCGGACCCAAGCTCTGTGAATGACCAGGTTGGTTGGCGGGAAGGGACAGAGTAGGTAGGGATGATCTACCGTCATCACACCGTCGGTTCCTTTGCCTCCATGAGTAATGTGTAATATATATATATATATATATATATATATATAGCACAACGGCCACCCTGTCGTTAAGCCTCTTCCTCAGTCTACATGTTCAATGCTTCGGCCTCTTTCACCAGTCTGCCAACACTCCACCCTGTTGCTCTCCTGCTCCATTAGCAGAACCAGGTTGTTAGTGTTGTACTATACAATATCAATCCCTATTTCAGGACGTCAGTTTTCTTTTTTTTTCCAAGCCTATTGGTTAAAGTTAGCCCAATTGTCATTCAGCTCTGCTGTAACTTTATTTCTCACGCAGAGAAATGCAAAATAATCAATTTGCCGATTGCAGCCCATCAAATTCTTCTGTGCTATTCTTTCTTTCACCATTATTTGCCAAGAAGGCAGGTTGTTTGTGTGCTTTCAGTGTCTCCGTGTGAGAACCATACATCCTCATGCACACAAGCAGTGACCCCCACCCCCCTTGCTACATGCATGTGCATAGCTCATCTCAGCTGCCCACCATTAACCATTGAGGACCCAGGTCTGCGCTCTAAACCACATAATGTAAAAATATAGTATGATAAACCTTAAACCATTTTGTATTCTAAACTATTTTACACTGCTTTGCATAATGTTTTTACATAACTTTTATCTACATGTATAAATCTATATAAATAAACTATATTGTAAACAATGCTGCCAGCTGCCCCTAACCAGGGTGGCGGTGCAGAGGTGAAAAATACATGGGCTGTATAACTAAACACTAACTGTGCGTTGGACAAACAGGAACTAGAATCATCTCAGTAGAAAGTTCCTCCAGGAACACGGAATTCTATAGCAAGCAGCTTGGCTGACTTAATCGATCGTCTAAGTCCACATTTTAGAAACTGGTCCAAATATCATTAACAATCTGCAGTTACTTTCTATAGCCACCGGGAGGCTGCGTTGATGCCAAGCTAAGACCAGCTAGGGGCACTTGCTGTAAATATGCAGTGCTGTATGGAAACCTCTGTTTGCAGGTCACAGTCGCGCTGTCACGTGGTCCTCTACGGTTAGCTGTTCTACAAGGAGCTTTCGCTGGACCTTGACTGCAGGCCGTCTTCTGTTCTTGTATCACAACGTGAGCAGAGTCATGCTGTGTTTTCACCACCCACTGAATGTAACCACTTCTGTTGGCCTTTCCAACATCCAACACGTCATCTCTTCTCATCACTCAGCTGGGATACTGTTATATACATGTAATAGGTTGGGACTGTTTCTGCTTTTCAGGATATGGGGGGTGGGGAGGGGGGTTGCCTAAAAAATAATTTGCCACACCTAAAACTTATCTGAAAAAGTTCTTGCTGCCATAAAAATAATTTAATATGAGGCCACAGCTGACACACTAGCAAGCACTTACTAGAATTCACATCTGAATAGGTGCACACTATGTCCATGTGTGATGCCAAACAAGTCACTTAATGAAAATATTTGCCAATGTTGGTCGTGCCTTTGTGCACTTGCAATGTGTCAATGTGCAAACATGCACCCACTAATCCTTATTGTACAAAAATGTAAAACAAAAAATATAGTAACCGAAAAGGTGGAAAATGTTATGGAAACACTGTCACTGTCTTTTCTTTTAACATGAAGTAAAAAAGATTGTAAAATAGTTGTATATTCACAACCTTTCTGAGGTAAACATCGCAATCAGATGAACCAGGCTTAAGAACAGAGTATAATTTCACATTACTGGTTAGCCGAGTACGAGAAGCCAAACACTGACATCAACTCTGGCTTCCGAGTTTTCTAGATAACTGCCTCAGAAATGTTCTCTCTGGATCATAATCCAGGGTTTATTTTTGTTCTTTCATTTGCGTTGATTCATTTTGCTAGAAGTTCTGTCTGTTGGATGATGTGATCAGAAGTGTTTCCTTTCTGGTGAAGAGAAGTGAATGAAGGGGTTAGGATTTTGTATAAGTTTCGCTATTGGTAACATTTTTGCTTGTATTTAAATACCTGTTACAAACTGCTCTTTTCTTTCTTCGGACTGATTTTAATATCCCTCTTTTCACAGACTGATTAGTGTAAGCACCTTGATTCTTATTTTTCATTCAAACAGGCAGGGAGAAAAAGCCTGCACTGCAAGGAATTTAGTTATCCCTGTCTTTGTTATTAAATGCATTATAGGTCTCCTAACTTCTCTCAAGATGGGGCTTGAATTAAGGTTTTGAACACGGGTGAAACACCATTGCAAAGCAATTAATTATGCTTTTCCCTGGATTGGTTTTCCTCTCAGCTGTCGATGTTTAGCATTGTAAAGGGTGCATACAATTGGCTAAGATCAGCATTTTTTCTGCAGTGTAGCAAAGGTGGTAAATCTAAGGGGGGTTACGGTAAAATGCTCAAGTACAATAGTAGTATTTTGGGTGCCAATGAGAAGCTATTGCTGTTTAGTACTATAGCTTTATTTAGCTCTGGAGCCTAGCGAATTGAGAATATTAAAAGGGATCAGCGTTGAATGACTGCTGGATTTATTTACAATGTTTTGTTTTGTCTAATGTTTGGCTATCAATAAAGCATTCCTTTAAATGATGAGTCGTTTGGTTCGTGGTTGACTACAGCTGTGTATAGTGGAGACATGTTTTAGTAGCTGAACTAGTTAGGAAATAAGCACTCCTCAGTTGTAGGGCTATTTTGTTAGGTAGCATCATGGGTAGGCCTATTTTGTAGTGGCACAGAACCAAATTATTCCGTTAAAATGACGAAAAGCACTCCGTATAGGACAGAGGTGCATCAGTTAGAACACTGGATGAATTTTTCTATTAAATTGGTGGAAGTGCTGAAGGCCAGTAGGGTGTGCTCGTCTCCAGCCTGTCGTATCCCCGAGGACCAAGGACGGAGACTGTCCGGTAAAAGAGCACTTTCAGATGAGACATCAAATCAAGTCCTGACTCACCCATCCATAGGCGAGTTCTCCAACGATTGTTCTTAGGCTTTATTATTCTCTACTAACATTGGGACCCTACTTCTTCCACAATTTTTGCGCGCTATCATTTCATCTTTCAAAAGAATTTCAGTATGATTTATACTTTCATCGAGAGATTTCGTTTATGACTTTGTACAGAAATGTATACCTTCGTACGCGATTCAAAAGGTGAGTTCCCTGACCGGGAATCGAACCCGGGCCGCGGCGGTGAGAGCGCCGAATCCTAACCACTAGACCACCAGGGACCATACGTGTGGTGGTAGACACAACATAATATATATACATTTTTTGTTTGTTATGAACATTAACATTAACACATAATAGTTTGAGTTAGCAGGGAATCTCAATAAATTATAATACAATTGAATAAAGGGCGTCCGCTAGCAAGCACAAAGCTGTCTCTTGTTCGCTTAATTTACTGGGCCTACAACACGAAGAACGGTTGATTCCGGATAATCTAATTGGTGGGTTCGCTTCGGTCCGCCTCTTTAATGCTGACGTCACACCCGCTATATATTCCCCTAAACAGTGGCGTATCCGTACAGATCCAGAACGGTATCCTAGACATTGGAGGGTTATATCTACCCAACACTTAGTTTCAAATGGGCCCCGTCGCCTAGCGTTAACTGCCCCCAGCCTGGCCGACTGAGTTGTATTGGGTTCTACTGACCATCGAGCACATCTGTGTCTCCGACGTTACAAGGTATGGTTTGGTCCATGAGGGGATCATAGCGTATGTTGTGGTCAATGCTGCTGCGCTAACTTCAGCAGCTAATGCTAGCGCTGCTGCCCTAGTTCAAGTGCTATGTTTACATGAATGTGAAATGCAAATTTATATCTTGCCATGCTTTAGATAACCGCAGGCTATCTATTGTGTAGCAGTTGTATCTGAGTAATGCCGTAGGGTATGATGTTTTGGAGATGCTTCCTTTGTCGCAGTCAAATGTCAACAACTGACGTCATTTTTTCTTTTCGAAGATGTTTTGATGAATGTTGTGTACGTGTGCATACAATGTCACTGCATTAAAAGATGCACAATGCAAGTCTTTTTTTTATGATCAATTTTTTATTTGTTTTTTCAATCAATGCAAGTCTTTAAGTTACCTTCTTTATTCGTCCATTTTCTACAGGTTTCCACCAAGTACGTTTAAACCAACAACGGTAGGATGGCAGCTATTCCAGCCGGCGGTTCTCTCGTGGCGACCACCGACTACTACCGAAGTAGGTATCAGTGAAAAGGCTCAGTCACTCAAGAACTGAGTCATTTTTAGGGCTGATTTTGTTGTGGTAAGGTCTCGTCAGTCTTACCAGAACATATTTGGTCTCACCTTAGATGCGCTCACATTCTGTGGATCCTAGTCTATAAAGGATGCTGGTGTATCACTAAAGCACGCCTCATAACGGATAATGACAAAAGAAATGACAAAAATATTTCTCCTTTTGGGTCTCAATGATTTCATATTCTGTCATGTTGGTCTCTCAGGGCGCATTGGCTCTACGTCTAGTAGCAGCTCCTGTGGCAGTTCGGAGTACACCGGAGAGGTCATCCCCCACCACCCAGGTCAGTGTCCCCCAACCGTCCTTAAGATGGCCTTAAATAACCTCTGGTCTGCTTCCGTTAATTATTACTCGTTGCTGAATGTAATATTACTCGATATTTAATGTTCTCCTGTACGTTGACTAGATATTGACTGTAATGTCCTCCTGTAGTATGACTAGATATTGAGTGTCTAGCGAGGTGTGGCGGAGGGAGAGGGCCGTGGGTGAGATTCGAGCTGCTGGTTTCTGTCCCTCCAGGTCTTCCTAAGCAGGACTCAGGACACTGGTGGTCAAGCTTCTTTTTCACGAAGCAGACTCCAGCAGGGATGACCACGCTGGCTGAGGAAGCGCAGAACAAGTGAGTCCCATATGAATCATTGCGTGCACTCGCATAGTTGGAGAGCTGCATCCACCATACATGTAGTCATTCAGCTGTTGCCACAACAGCCTCTTGCACGTAGCATCATTTTGTCCCTATTCATTTTATATCCTTAACCATTGTACTATAGCCTGGCTGGTGCGACCATCAAGATTCCCCTCTCTCCTATCAGGGCTGGGGTCCCAGGGATCGTGACAAATGGTCAGATTACCTGTGTTGCCAAGGAGATGGTGGTTCAGCGGCAGCTGAGTGAGTGCAGTGAGACCGCAACACCCACCTCACCCTGAGCCTGTGGGGGGAACGTACCAACGCTAGGCGACGTCACGGTGTCCCGTTTTAAGACCCATGTTTTTTTTTTTAATTTTTGTATTTTTATCACATTTGGACCGGCTGCCATAGGTTGTTGTCCTTGTTTTTTCAAGGAAAGAAAATAACAAAAAAAAAGATGTAACTAATCCGTGATTACTAAAATATGGTTGGTTTGACCTCTGCACCGTCTTCTTTGTTATACAGTGGTGCCACACTTGATGTCATGCAGGCATACGCAACATAGTGCATACCAGCACACTGCATTTGTTATACATTTTTCACTTTGTTACCCTGTGACTGTATACGTGTAATAAAGTAGACTCTTGCAGCCTATGTTCTTGTGTATGGGGTTTGTATTTGTACGTAGGGCTAGTTCATCCCTCACCATTACCTCTGTAAGGTCTGGTACTTCAAATGACCTGACCGGCAGCAATACTGCAAACATTGCCTCCTTTAACGACCCCCAATATGGTGTCGCTGTGTTGATACCACTGAAACTGAGACTTCATCTTTAGTTTTGGACTATCTTAACATGTAGACATGGTCTCGTATGGCACTTGATTTTCAAGCCTGCGTTCACTGAGGCCTTCATTTTTATTGCCCTGAAAAATGCTGTGGCAGCCTTAACTTCAGCTGTATCCAGGCTCCTCCCTCATACTTTAGATGTTCTGATACAGTACATAAGGGAACACCTCATGCATGTCACGTGTGGGTCTTGGTTCTAGCGCACCTTGTTTGCTAAAAAAAACAATAGTTATGTGACCACTGCAATTTCCTGGAATGATGTCCCGCCACTGTTCAGACTGCTACGGGGGGCTGTAGGATCATCTGCTTGTTGAGCAGCAACAAGCAGATGCCCCCCCCCCCCCCCCCCCCGGGCACCCTTTCCCTGCACTATTTGATTGACATAATGGTTTAGTGTAGTTTGATCTATTTTTAAAAATGCCCTTGTCTGAGAAGATGTTGTAGGAATTAAACAAGCTATTAGGTTTAACACACGGTTGAGGCAGTACTCTAATTTTAAGAAAGTGCCAAGAGGGATTTCCCATCGACCTTGCCTAATACTCCTGGTGGTTTCTACATTTTTGCAGTTATCTGTGGAATTCAAACTACTAGCAATGCACAGGAACGGACATAACTATAAGTCCCAGATAACAAAATAACAATGGTTTTGTTTTGAGGTTAATTCAATAACCGCACCTAGAAGTCTCTGCTGACCACCACCTGCTGCCGGCGCATCCTGACACAGCAAGTTGCTTCACCGTGGTGTGAGATTGTTTAAGCGACAGTGACTGGTGCACCTCTGTCTCTATGGAACAGAATGGGAGAGGAAAAACAAACAATGTAGACGCTGTGCAAAGGCCTCTCTGCATGACGGCGCTGAAAGCCTCAATTTGTTCTGCGTTTGAAGTGCGCCCAGTTGAGCCACGCAGCACTATTTCCAGGTCAGCGAGTGAGGGGGGGGGGGGGGGGGGCTTCATTAAAATGGGGCCCGGACAATCCAATTCCCCCCTGTATGGCTGAACATCCCAGTCACTTGCTTTCTTATGGGATCAAATTAGGGTTACATTTATTGTAGCTGTGCATCAACATATCTGATTGTGTGAAAACCTTTTGTGTAAATGCATTCAAATGTGTGATAGTGTACAAATACACATCAGGTTTGCAGTTACGCATCTCGCTGTTTGTAACATCTTACTGTTTTAATTGTGACCACCCATGTTAATAGAAAGTGTTGTAGGTATCTTTCGGTCAAGATAGCCCTCCTGCTAACTGAGAACAGCAGCATACATTATCCACTCCCCCTGTCTAACAGAAACACAAGGCTCCTTTGGCAGAAGCTTGGCCTGTTGGGATACTTCAACTCTCACACAGTTTACATTTGCCTGCCTTGAGTCTTGGAAACTTTCAATACTGTTTCCAGAATGTCTGAGGACTAAATTAGGTAGTATTAACCCACTGCTAGGACTTCTGTAGCAGCAACCCACTGCTAGGAGTAGGACTTATGTAGCAGTAACCCACTGCTACGAATTATGCAGCAGTAACCCACTGCAAGGGAGTAGGACTTATGCAGCAGTAACTCACTGCTAGGACTTATGTAGTAGTAACCCGCTAAAAGGGAGTATGACTTATGCAGCAGTAATCCACTGCAAGGGAGGACTTATTTAGCAGTATCCCACTGCTAGGAGTAGGACTTATTTAGCAGTAACCCACTGCTAGGACTTATGCAGCAGTAACCTGTTGCTAGGAATTATGTTGTGGTATTCCATCGCTACGACCACCCACTAGGACTTTTTTTTTTCAAAATGTTTGTTAATTTGCGGTGTCCATCCAAAGGGAGAAACGTTCTTCCGGCATGCCGCCAGCCGATGGGGTTTGTTTCGTTCTTCCTATTTCCCCGTCGGGTTGGCTGGACTGGCCGAAGGTTTGGTTGGGGAGGTGGAACCCAGGACCAGGCTGACCCACAGCCCTCGGGTGCTGAACCCCCGCGGGAGTCCTGCGTGGGGTCAGATAATCTGTGTGAACATACAGTGCCTGCATAGTGTATCGTAAGTGTCTCCAACTGTGTGTGTGTGTGTGTGTGTGTGTGTTTTTGTGTGTGTGTGTGTGTGTGTGTGTAGATGGTAGGTGATTATTAAGTAGGTCATGGTACAGGAGATATGCGGTGGACCTTACCTGGGGGTGTTGTCACCGTGACCCACAGTGTCATCTGTCTGTGTCTCTGTCTGCCACAGGCGTCCGTCTGTCCCCTCGTCTCCTCCGCTGTCCAAGGACCTGAAGGAGCCGAGAGGAAGAACAGGATGTGAGTGAGGAAGTATTTTATTTTCCAGCCAGAAACTCCAGTGCCAGCGGACGCCCTGGTGTTTGGGTCTGGTGATAGGGATGACACAGGCCTGCATTTGGCTTGAAAACCTAAACTGCAAATCAAATGTGAGCCATCGCTCTTCGAATGCACTGGGGTTCTTGTTGAGAGGGACACACCCAAAACAACAGTAAGCCCCCATCAGAACACCCTCAGTGGAACAGCTGGTGGGTCTGCAACATCTGTTGTAACAAACGTGTTTCTCACTCTCGTCACACATGTTGACATTATATATGTATCATTTATATATCACGTATGTACATGAGCGTGTATGTGTGTGCGTCGGTTTTTTGTGCGTCCATACTTCTCTTGAAGTGATTTCTGGCTAGTAGACAGGCTGGAGAGTTAACGCTGGTCATGATGTCTGACCTGTGAAAATATGTAGAGATAGCGGATGTTATGGAGAGATAGACAAAGATAGGCAAAGATATAGATGAGACAGTCACTTTGAAGTGACTCTGGGAGTGCACTCTGTCAGTGCACTCCCAGCTGAGCACCTCAACATGCAGCGTTGTATCAGAGCTGCCAACTTTTGCGTTTTGGCCAGAGTGAGATTCTGTAGAATCTTGTAATGCATACCTTATAGCAGGGTCCGTGGGTGTAAATGTTGAAATGGGGGGGGGGGAGGGGGGGGGGAGATCGGGATTGTTGATCACAGGGGGGGGGAGAGTTGAGAGTTGGCAGCTCTGTTGTATTGACATGTGATTATTCTTGTATCTATAATTGATAATAGTCCACTCATGGCACAAGATAACACAGTCGCACAAACACACACCATAATTGATAATAATCCACTCAGTGGCATGACAAAGTACACACACGCCCACACTCGCCCCTCCCCTTTTCCTCTCTCTTTTCCTACATCTCTATAAGACTAAATAAGTGCTTAACAGTTCTTCACACTTCAAGTCAAACCACATTTGGTACCAGACCAACATCTCAGTGAGAAGCTGTTCCGTTGTGTAATCTTCTCTGAGGTGGTGAGACGTTGGGGTCCCAGTGAGATCTAGGTGAGAGGTTACAGCGGCGCACTGCTGCATTTTCTTATTGCCCCCACACACACACATACACATACACACTTATATGCAAGAATGCAAGCAGACGCATGTACACACACACACACACACACACACACACACACACACACACACACACACACACACACACACACACACACACACACACAAAGAAAGAAGGAAAGATCAAACTCATCAAACAAATGAACGAACAAACGTTATGAAAGCATGCAAACAATCCAGCTCTAGATCATAAGCCTCTAGAATGCTTCATGAGTCACAGGGCTAGTTTAGCTAGCTCCACCGCGGGTACATCTCCCCCATATAAAAGGGTTTTACCCCACAGCTATTTTAGTGCCGGTTGGGCCCTCATTTGACCTAGACATTTTGCTCAGGTATCAAACACTCTTTTTGCCAAAGTTACATTTCAACAACTAATGAATTTAATCAATCCATCATATTCTTCCCTCCCAATGGGTGCGCACACACACACACACACACACACACACACACACACACACACACACACACACACACACACACACACACACACACACACACACACACACACACACACACACACGCAATCCTAACCTGCCTGTTCAGTGGTCTACTGGAAGCTCTTAAACCCATGAAGTTACCTGGCTACGCTCATACCTCAAGCGTAATATAAACACATTTATAATATGTTGGATGCAACTTCCACCCAACATTTTCAGTAATTTGCCTTCATACTGGAACTGGAACCGTTCCTCTCATTAATCTTAAGCATTGTAACTTACATTTGATAATTACTTTTGATTATTCAAATCTATCCTCAATATAATCAAAAAATAACATTATATTGGAGAATAAGTTCAAGGAAATTCCAAGGTTTTAGGTTGTTCTGGTTCAAGTCTTAATCACAGTTTATTATTCGTAGTTGAAATGATTTAGCTTGTAGCATTGGCTTTGGTTGTTGTTGTTAAATATCTCACAAATAGCATAAGATAATGGAACCCAAGTAATAACAATAACCTCAGCGAGGTTATAGTATAATGTGGCTTGACCTTCCATTGTTTGCCTCTTTGTTTGTAAAGTCAGCCAAATAGGAAAACATAATCATCAAGGAAGATGACGTCATTCATTACTCAGCAGGTGACTTGTCAATTGCATCATAGTAAACACATAATTAGAACAATTCAAAAAAGATACTGACCAGTCTCGCAATGTACCCAGGAACCAACGTGTTTCCACCAGAAGAAAACAATGAAAAGCTGATCGTTATGCTGCAGCCTTTACCATTCTCATTCTGCCCCAGCAGGGGTTCTTCTGACAACCAGAGATTTAACAGTATTCAGTTTCCAAATTCTGATGAAACGTGCTCGTTGGACAGTATGTCCTTACATGAAGAGTTCATGTACAGCATAACTTTAACAAACAGCTCCTTCTTTAAAGTTTTCAATGTAAAAGTATCAGACGGAGAGAGAGATGGCGAGTATGGCTATATTTAAAACTGAAATCTTATAGCGCTGCTTACCTTACCGCCCAACGGTTCAGCCAGCTGGATGGTCCTGTGTGTAATCGGACTGGATCCACCGACTCGCACGCGTCCAGGGAGTGAACACAAACCCCCGGGCTGCTCCCCACATCGGCTGCTCTGCTCTCCAGTGAACCCTGAGGGGGATGGATGCTGGGCGGAGGGAAGAGCGTTGGGATCGTGAGCGGGGGAGAGACACGGCTGACTTTATGCCCGAGAGCATAACTTTGTCCCCAGCAGAGTGCACATGCTCTTCCCTGTAGACATGCTCACCCCAACACATCCGCTTACACACACACACACACACACACACACACACACACACACACACACACACACACACACACACACACACACACACACACACACACACACACACACACACACACACACACACACACACACACACACACACACTTTAATTGTTAATTGTTAACTGAGAAAGAAGCCCTTGTCCTGCACTCACTGTCCGTTCTGGGATTACCAGAACGGACAGGAAGTTAACCTGGAAGTACCATCTTATTTCTCTGAAATTGTTTCAGTCGTGACACTTAAAATTGCCCTACATTCGATTTGTAATGGTTAGTGTAGTGAAAATAAATATTTTGTTAATTCAGAAAACCACATTCCGAACCTTCATGTAGAGATGAAAAAGCAAACAGAAAGAATAAAGTCAACAGCCACACTAGGGCTATGTGTTCAATCCCTACACAAACACAAGGATACAGCACATGCATAACCTTCACCTTTCGTTGGAACCAGTGGAAAATGCCAGTGTGTCCTCCAGCATCAATTAACTGATACCAATCTGTATCTGTGGTGGCATTTTGAAATGCCATCCCTCTTTAAATGTTTTAGCGTTGACACTGAACTCCAACCAAGGGGATTACAATGTGTTAGTCATAAACCTTGGCAAACTTTTGAATCTTGTACACAATAATACATTTACTGTGGTGAAGGTTCATGAAAGTCCCTGCGCGCCATCTAGTGGCCATCGGGGGAGAATAGCTCTGACGCTCCAGCTCCAACAAACGACGAAAGCGCTTACTATTTACATGCAAGTTCATAGGACGAAATGGCTGGTGTTCAAATGTATTTCCCTGAACAATTTGTCGGTTTATGCTCCATGATTCGATACATGCTAAACTGGTATGGGTGTTTTCACTCATCTTTCCATTTTAGGTCTTACCGTAGGCCTAGGATATGTGGCTGAAGTCGCTTTAACAGAACGCAAATGTTTACCATATTGTGGTCGAAATTTACTAAGTTCTTAATCTGTCTTTCCCGGCCCAGTTCATCAGATTACAGGTGAGCACTAAAATAGAGATACTCAGTCACAATTTCGACGAACCGAGTCATATTAATGTAGTTTATTTTCCATCAATTTGTGAGATGTATTTCCTCTGGCGGAAATTGGCTTCCATACTATGTGAAAAATCTCTGCAATAACACAAGCAATAATAAAATGACTATCAAGGCCGTATCTCAACATAAAAACATAGAAACACAAAATTGATCATCACATCTGACCACCAACAGTTTGGGGCGGGAGTTCAGGGCTGAACTTCTCTGAAGTGGGAGTCGCTGTGAAAGAGGAACGCTCTACAAACTTCCGGTTGCTTGTGTTCCTGTTTGCGCTAAACCCACAGGCAATGGAAAGCTAACGTTATGGGACAACTTTTGTGTCATTTTAAGAAAAACTAGGTTTCGGACGAGTTATGCAAGACAAGGTCAATAGCAGGCTGGGCGTTTCGAGGACATAACAGGTATGCCTCCGTGTCGTTGTGCGTGCTTCATCCTGTGCTGCTCACGAGCCGGCTTACTGTTCTACAGAACTGATCGCTAACCGTTAGCAAGGCCATCTGCTAGCGACTGAGCTCCTATGGACGACCTTGTGTTTGTTGATGAATGTGCACGACGTGCATATTTAATTAATTCAAATCAAATGAATGGCCGGAGAGCATGCATATATGTTGTCAATCAACTATCCGTGTTTTAACTGGTTAGAATAAGTCCTTATTTTCACCGACACTGGTGCTGTCAGCACCTGCCACTCAATATTCCCCCGCCCCGGCGCGTTCAGCCAATCGGAACATCTTTCCACCAGATTGACTTCACTTTCAGCCAATGGAAAGCTCCGTAATCTATGACATTCCTTACATCAAGGTTTAATCGAGCTGGCTTCTCTTTCCGGCGCAGTGCTCTGTGGATGCTGATGCTGAGGACGCCTGTATCCAGTAGAATCAGTTGACCAAGGCTCGCCAAGATGTTATATTTCTTGAGGCTGCAGCATTATGTTTGCGTGTATGTTTATGTTTATCTCGGCCTACTACTTTTGTTTTTCACCGGCCTACAGCAGGTTGACGCAGCCGCTGTAACGGAGATGGCCAATTTAAATTGGAAACCGTTCATTTACGGAGGGATGGCCTCGATTGTCGCAGAATTCGGTACGTGATGGACAAAAGCATTCGCATTAGCTGTTTTTCATGCTAAGATTTCATTTTGTTAATGCTTACAATAAATATACAGTTAATCATCACCTTGTATTTGAAAGCATCGCAGATCAGCAGAGAACCCTATACTTATGTTGCAGTTGATTTCAAGTACTTTACGAGATAATTGACCATGATGCATCACACATTTCAATTGCAGTTTGAGCTTGGAGTTGTAATAATGTCATAGCATTGCATACATATTTTCTTAAATAAGATTATACAACGCATAAGACAAGTTTTAATTTAATTTAATTACATTATTATCTTGTTTCTAAGTGTTATAGTAATGCTTTTCATGTATATTTTGTGTGAAGGACTATATATTCTTACCCCACCCAAAACATTTGATCAAAAGTAATCCTTGTTGCTTTTTATGTGACTACTGTGTAGGTTATGTTGTTTTGGTACACTTCTACAAAAATACATGTATTCTTGTAATAAGATAAGATAACATAATCCTTTATTAGTCCCACAGTGGGAAGATTTGCAATCCAAGATGAATTCCCCTTGCCAGCAAATAATTCGCTAGTTCCTCTTGTTTCATATATGTTACATGATTCATACATGCATGCATACATACATACATTCATATATACAAGCAAAGTTTATTGGTCATTAACGACTATGGTTTCCCTCCACAGGTACGTTTCCCATCGACTGCACCAAGACGAGGCTGCAGGTCCAGGGCCAGGCCCAGTACATGGAGGTCCGCTACAAGGGGATGTTCCACGCCCTGTACAGGATCGGCAAGGAGGAGGGCGTCAAGGCACTCTACTCAGGGTGATCAGCCAACCTTTGTGCCCATGCAATGTCTATCTACTTCTAGTTAAAACCACGTAAAAAACCTCTCACCGTTTTCAAGCACTAGCTATGGAGGAATCCTACCGATCTCTTAATGGCTTAAAATCCTCCCAGTCCCCTGCTGGCATTGGTTGTTCTGCTCCGGTGTCCGTCTAGGGCTAAAATTATACCCAGGGTATGACCACACATGGTGATTATACCAGAGATATTATACACGTCCAGTATGAGGTCCGTCTGGGTCAAACTCACTGACCGGTGCATCTTGTTAAACTCTTCAAGGGGGCCAGAAGGGGAGACGTGTTTACTAAAATAAATTCATGATTGTGTGAGCCGAAATGATTTTCAGATGTTCGTTCACAGGCTGCGTCAACACAGAAAACGCCTTAAACAAACAAGCTTATAATTAACAAGCCCATAGACAAATACAGTAACATATACATCTCAACCATGAAATCTTTAAGATGATTTCCGTACTATGTGTCCTAAACATACATGTTTAGGGCATGGTGAATGGTTGACGATAAACTACAGCAAGGTAAGAGGAATACGAAGCAGTACTAAAATTATAGTTTTACCACAGGATATTTGTTATGATATGTAATAGTTGCAGTACTTTAAATAGCAATCCTATTGCTATTGGATTTTTACAAAATAGGACTCTGATGTAACTCTACCTTCAGCTTCCTGCTGTTAGTTGATCACTCATATCAGGGGGATATCGGGTTTGTGTTGAAGCGTTGATATCAATTTGGGGTGCAAAGTTCCATCTTTATTATATTACTGATCCATAGACAAATGACAAAACATTTCTGGATTGTGTGTGAGCATGATCAGGGCTACACATTAAGGTTGACTACTGGGGTGTACAAGTACAATTTTTGCCACATCAAGATATTTTATGAGCCAGAAGTACATTCTGAGTACATTATGTAATTGACATTTCAGGGATTTACCTGCAAGTAGAACACATCATGAAAAGTCATTTATACGGCACTTTCTCTTGACAGGATTTCCCCGGCGCTGTTGAGACAAGCTTCGTACGGGACAATCAAAATCGGAACGTACAACACCCTCAAGAGACTGTTTGTCACCAATCCTGAAGGTGTGTTCCTTTTCCTTAAAGAAACAAGTACATCCTAAAGATAACTGTGGCAAGTGTGCATATGCAGGGTACCCTCAAAGGCATTACAAATTCTTGTATAAAATCTGCATACATCTTAAATATTTGTTGTGACGGTCGGGGGAACAAAAATAACAAACCCTTAACCGATAAATGTCCAACTTTAATGTATTTTATGTGCAATAGATATTTATTTGACTGCCGCGGCATGCACAAGCTGCGTTGACCCCTGCACTAGCGAGATAACTTGTTGTCAGAAAAGCAGCACTGCTGGGATAAACGGACAGAATTAGAACAAATAACAATTCAATTTAATGTATAGTCTCTAGATTGAGGACTGTCATTTACATTAAAGTGGTAAAAAGGTATAAAAAAGTATTACATTGAACATTGAAGTAAATGTTGTGCCTCTTTGGAAACCTGCCTGGTAAAAAATGGAATCAAGGCACAGCTTATTGCTTTGGATGGCTGTCTATCTTCACTATCTTCGCTATCTTCACAAGCTCTAACAGGATGTTAACACAATCTAGATGATCGCTGCTTATTGATTTGCGTGCTGCTTAGTCTCACAAATCAGACTTGGATTAATATCTAAGTCTAATGGCAGATGAGCTCAAATATGGGTAAACAAAGTAGTTTAAATTTCTTTCACTTCATTTTTGATGAGACTAATCATGGTGCTGGAAAAGAAGGATCTATAATCTCAATTGGCTAACACAAACTTGTCAGAACAGCAGTAGTAAACTGTAAAAAAGTTACTGTAAAGTTTTCAAATTAACACCGTGTAGACTGGCCACTGTAGAAATCCACTCTGTAACCAAGGAAACAAGGCGTAACTCCGCCTCTTGCAGTTTCTGGTTTCCGAGGCTCTGTGCGGTCTCCCCCTGAAGTTCTGCTATAGGGTTTGTACATCAGAATGCATCATGGGATTTTTGGTTGACGATACTCTGCCATATTGAGAGGACTCAAGAGAGTTATAGTACTGTCGAATCCTAAATCAACGTAAATAAACCATTACCTAGGCCAATAAATGTTTTTCCATGTCTCCCGGGAGAAACACTGGCCGTTTCAAACACAACAATCTCTCCTCATAATGAGAAATGATTTCACAAGTCTTTCCTAAACATTGACCAAAAAAAGACTACTATGCTTGCAAATTGGAGACAGCCATTGCGATGTACAAGGCCATAACACAGTAGGGCTGCTGGATCTCATAATGCTAGACAAAATCAGTTTCCTTTGCTCATTCTGCTGGTGCAGTACATGCACAAGGTGCAGAGAGGCTACTGTATGAAGGAGGCATTGTGGCATTGTCTCTGGTTCATTATGACACAATAATCGAAACCAAGGTCATGCCCCTGAAATCATGGTGGTTTTCAGTGTAAGCATACTCAGGGAAACCACAGCCTGAGCGTTTCCTTTTTGAATAGAGTCAGTGTGGTGTTCAATCCTGTATGACGGATATGGATCTGAGTTGGAAGTTGGAGAGAGGATGGAGAATCTGTTCAAAGCAAAAAAATATTAAATGTTTCGGTCTCTGTTTGGACACCTTGTGCTAATGTTTGCATGTTATGTCTCTCACTTTATATTTGTTTGCTAAGCAGGTTGTGGTAGAGGGGTTGTCAGCATGGGTGGCACCATGATGCTGCTATTTAAAAACTGGTGTGGGTTCCTTCTTTTACACTACTTGCATTATCTACATAGGCCACTAGAGGGGGCTAGCGTTCTTCCATTTAGGTGCGTTAATTTGATTGTCATCCTGATCATAACCTATAGAAAACCTATTTAAACCCTGTTTTAATATTTTCATTCAAAACGAAGAATGTAATCTTCATGGTGAGTTTGAGTGCGTGCGTGTGCGTGCATGTGCGCATGTGCGTGCGTTGGCGAAACGTGTATCCGGTGTCTTCCCTGGCAGATGAAACCATGGTGATCAACGTGTTCTGTGGGGTGGTTTCCGGAGTGCTGTCGTCCTCCATGGCCAATCCCACTGATGTCCTCAAGGTCATTCTCCACGCACTTCGTTACATTTACAAACCGCAGTGTGGGGTACTAGGAGGCTGCTTGGGCTGTCACACTGGGGTCGTTTCCAATTGCTGAACAATGAATGAGAAACAGAAACACTAGACAGTAGGCTGGAAAGAGTTGCGTCTATTATGCATGTGTTGTGTGAGGATCTGTACTGATCTTCAGTCACTTTAATGGCAGCATATTTTGTGTAATAATTTGGTTATAACTATTGATGAATGGATTAGTCATACAATTAATATTGCCACATCCGAAGCGTTGTTCTCACGTGCATGTTATTGGTTTTAACTTGATAATCACCACTTATTTATGGGACTACATCCTCAATGATCACCGCGTGCTCTGCCTGGCCGTTTCAGATCCGCATGCAGGCCCAGGGCAGCTTGCTGCAAGGCAGCATGATCTCCAACTTCGTCAACATCTACAAGACGGAAGGGACCAGGGGGCTGTGGAGAGTAAGTTGTGTTCGGGATCATATCTCGAACAAACGCACTGGAAATTAAACTCAATCCAATGTTTAAGTCTGGATGGAACTGGAATCATGATGTGTGGTCACATGGGCGTTCCCTTCTCCCCAGGGGGTGATTCCCACGGCCCAACGGGCGGCCATCGTCGTCGGAGTGGAACTTCCTGTCTATGACATCACGAAGAAGCACCTCATCAGCTCGGGCACGATGGGAGACACCATCTTGACACACTTCATGTAAGCCTTTTATTTTGGTGTTCTGCGGCTGATCTTCTGGTGTTAACGCTTTATGAACCGGGAGGCAGAGGATTGATCCTATATTGTGTATCACTGCCATTTCAACTGCGCTTGCATTCTCAGAGTGTTGAGTTGCTGCAATGACGGAACAACCTCGTACCAAACGTTGTTCAATCCATTTGTTTCAAAAAACGTAAACAATGGGTTATAATCGTGCCTTGAGACACATTATTCAAAAGTGATCCCTCACCTCTGAAAGTGTACCTGCTTCACGTGGTTCCTGTTTGTATCCATGTCACCATCAGCTCCAGCTTCACATGCGGCCTGGCCGGGGCGGTGGCGTCCAACCCGGTGGACGTGGTGCGCACGCGCATGATGAACCAGCGCGCTCTGTCGGGAGGGCCGGCCTACAAGGGCACGCTGGACGGCGTGATGCAGACGTGGAAGAACGAGGGCTTCTTCGCCCTCTACAAGGGCTTCTGGCCCAACTGGCTGAGACTAGGCCCCTGGAACATCATCGTATCCTTACCGGCGCAGGGCCCACGGCCCCCTGGGGCGCGGCTCTCAAGCGTTTGTTTGGGGGGGATGGCTTCTGTTTGTCTAGCGGTGCTTCATAAGGTGGGGTCTAAGGGGACAGGCCTGGAGGCTGATCTGAAGGACTTCTTCCTAGCCGCTATGCAAATTTAGATCCTAGATCCATTTACTGCCCTCCTTTGGTAATGTTATTTTTTGAATGGAAATAATAGTGACAATAATATTAATATTATTAATAATGTGTATGTTTATGTACATAATGTGGTTGTTTAAATTTAACGTCACAATGAGTAAAATGGAGCCCCTCCCAATTGCTAGGCAGGGGACTTTCAGAATTCAAAACTCTATAACAGTTTTGTGTCCACTGTAATTTGCTGTGCAACTGTGTGACTCAAATGAGCGTCACCAGACTGGCCGGGTGGGGCTAATGGGAGGGGTTTTGGGAGTGTTAACAAAGGGAAAGGTACAGGCTGGCAAGACTTTTTTGTTTATCTATGCTAAGATGTGATTTCATTGATAACATTATTGCAATCATTATCGATCAGCATTGACCACTGATGTGTCCAGGTCATTTAAAGCAACGAGTTGGATTAAATGTCACACATTGCGACTATGAAAAAAATGATCCATTTTTTAGTATCAGTGCTTAGTTTACATTCACCATCCAAAATGCAGCCAACGGCTTGACCTTGACGGCGTGCCCCAGTTCTTCATCACCTTCGAGAAGCTGAAGCAGATGCCGTTGTAACGCCGGCCCCCGGCGGGACTCTCCTTTTTAACCATGAAGCCTACAGTCTACAGGGGCAGTGACGCCGGCCCCCGGCGGGACTCTCCTTTTTAACCATGAAGCGCGACTGTTTGTTCACGTGGTGGGTGCGTGTGTAAGGAGCCCAACCACTGGCATGTTCCTGATGTTGCCCCCCCCCCTCCCCTCCCAACCACCCATCCCCCCCTCACCGCACTTCCGGAAATCACCAGCGCCTGCACACACTCACCCCCCCCCCCACCCCTCCAAAAACAACACGTTGATTAAGAGTCTGCTTTCGTGTTTACTTTCTCATCACGTATTTTATTTATTTATGTGTGCGGTGGTTTGAAAGCGGTGCAATACTATCGACTGTTTGTTGTTTGTTTTTCACTCTGATCATTGTCGGCTAACACTGAGCAGGCAGCTAAGGGTCAGGCTGAACAGAGGAGGCCATCCCAGAGCGGACCAGATGGTTGTATGTACCGCTGCACAGCCCGCCCTGCTCGTTATAGTGTGTGTTTCCGTTCTGCTGACCAAAGGGCTTGTCTGCTTTGGTTTGGGTTTACTTGATGTCTTGGCATTAGCTTTATGTCAAGTCTTTTATGAATGTACAATATTTTATTTTTTTTATAGTTACAACTTAGGAATGGGTTCCTGGCAACCGAAAAGTAAAAGTGTCTGTACGGTAAAAGCTGTCTGTATAGACAAACTTCAACTCACCAGTTTTGTGTGTGTGTGTGTGTGTGTGTGTGTGTGTGTGTGTGTGTGTGTGTGTGTGTGTGTGTGTGTGTGTGTGTGTGTGTGTGTGTGTGTGTGTGTGTGTGTGTGTGTGTGTTGGCCAGCACCTGATTGCGTGGGGTGTTTTGCACTTTAGCTGAACTGTTGTTGACTGTCGACGAGGCTCCCGACACTTAGGTAACCACTGAAGGAACCACTGATCACCAGGTGTGTCCCTCCCACTGTTCACCACGGAGACACGCGGGGCAGGGTGTGGTTCTGGGAACAGTTGCAGTTGGTGTTGCAAGCGGATAGTTTTTTAAAGTCTCACTATCTTTTCACTAGAACCGACATGGCATTCCCACAAAGCTGTATGTCCATACTCCCGAAATCCAAATTCCTACCAATATGCTTTTTTTTTGGAAATTATGATTTGTAGTTTTACTTTAATATTGCTAAAATGATCAATGAACAATAGTTTTCTTGAAAAAAAAAAAAAAAAAAGACAAGGTTAATGGCATGACATTGGGATATTACATTGATTTAACAAATTAAGGCTCTCTGTGAGCCTATAAATATACATATGCAATTATGCATTATTCATGATTTGTCTTAAACTTCCTAAATTCCTCATATGACCAACCCAGAATCCTTACCAAAGCAACCTACCACTGCAATTTACTTATTTGTAGTCTTTTGAAAATCTCAGTTCAGTTCAGTTCTCATCCATTATTTGCAGAAAATCATACGGTGTTGAGGTTCAGACCACAACATTATTCTGCTGTCGTTGCTATTAGCATTGACTCTGTTTTCCATCCACACATATTACTGGATGACATGTATTAAGAGGAACTTTGCATCTACAAATATTTGTGTGAGTAGTTTTGACAAAATACAAACAGGTCAGTATTGCGTGTCAAGGTGTGCAGTTAGAAAGTGGCCAGGGAACGGATTAGGATTATTATTTGTATATTCTTCCTGGCTCATGGGGCTCCCATATGTTAGCCTGCAGACCATGCTGATCACGTTCACATTCTGAGTTCACATGTCAGGATGATCTCCAAGCTCCCCATATGTAAAGCGCCTTGGGTCCTGAGGGCTATAAAAAGGGAATAGTGTATTATTATAACTATTAACAACAATTGGCAACTATTGGTTCATATATAATAATTACTGCCACCTTACAAAAACATGACAACTTAAGAATGTGAATCTTCATTGTTACTGATTGTTCAGGTCAACATATATTTGTACTGGTTTTATGTTGCAGTGGCTCCTTTTGGAGTCCTTTTTAACAGTACATTTATTTTTATGATTACTGTTTGTATCATGTTGGAGAACAACTTTCAGTGTCATGCCGGTATTTCTGAGAAGGCTTCTCTTCCCCGTAGTTGAAGACTAGAGACTAGAGGAAAATATATTATTTAGCCTGAGGTCTGAATATGCATTACCTATTTTGAGCCTTGTATATTACACTTGACTTGCTTCCTGCTTTAGTCTCAATGCTATTGGATGAGACCGTTTCATTGTGCTCTAACCCAGCCAGATTTCGAACTGATTTCATGTAATGTCACTTTGTTACTCGTTCACACATCCTTTCGCAAAGAAACAACTCTTCAGGCTAATATAGGAGCTAAATGAATGAGGTAATAACCAATTTGTTATAGGAGTGTCTCTGAGTATGGTCAACAATCTTCAATCAGGTTCAACCAAGTCAAGTACAAGTTATGGTCTGCTGCCTTCATCAATTGTATGCTCTGTGCATCCTTACACACATGCACACACTTGAGATGATTGGTGTGTCAGGATGAGCAGCATACATTTCTGTTGTGCCAAATTGAACAGACATGCTCCTCGAAAGAGCATATCTGTTTATAAGTAGCCAATGGAAAATATTTGTAACAAATGTTTCCTGATTATTTGGCTGAATGACGCAATTGTGTATCTTATAACAGCGGCATTTGTGTTTAGTGTTGTGCAAACAGCTGTTTGTTGTGTTGGCTTCTTATATTTTGTAGATTTTCTATGATTTTATTGATCATTTACAATATCCTGACTTCAACATTTTCAAGTTTTTAATGTTTTTAATGGTTTGTCACAGCTTGATTTGTGTAAAATTGTGTATACGTGCAGAACCTGGAGATTTAAACCAAAATGGATACACAAAGTGCAGTTTATTGTTGACATGGCCATTGTGGGAGAAAGGTTGCGTGTACAAAATGTACAGTCCTGGGACTTGCTTTTCTGTCTTGCAAAATCCAGGATATTTTTCACGTTGCACATAATATTTGGTTTTACACGTACACAAGTTTTATTCGATTTTTTTAACTTGTCTTTAAAATGTACATTCAGTTCATCATGAAATGTCTGTTTTAAATGTGGTGTTGATATTTGCTTTGGTTTTACAATAGGTACTTTATAAATTGTAGTCTTTTTCAGATTACAGATCTTCGTATTTATTGTGTACCTCACTGGAATACCCACGTTTATGAATGTAATCTAATTGCATTCTTTTACTGATTCTGATAACTGATTTGTATCAATTGCTTTACATGTATGTGTATGTCTACTCTACCGATCCAAATCGAATTAGTCCAAACAAACGATGTGGTCATTAGGCATTTTCTCTTTTACAATTGGATTACTCTAGTACAGTTTTTTCAATCTTCCACACCTCTTTGACAACAAACATAATTGTTGATGTTATTACCTGCTTGGTGTACTTAGTTATACAAATCATTCACTCTAGTGTCTCCTACTCGCCCTTTCTTGGCATGACGACTCAGCGTTTTGCCACCCCTTACAAGTTCATGTGTAGAGAGTTGGCCGGTACATTTCAGCTCCACCGCACTTTGGCAACATGTCCATTGAACTACTGTTTATGTCACCGTTCCCTTCCGGTTGTTTGGGCATGGCTTGGTATGGTTGAGATGATGTGTCAACTATTATTTTCCCTTTTGCTAGTTTGTTTGGCTTCATATAAAATACATGTGGGCCTTCTGTAATAAACTATATTCACTTATGGTTTTCATATTTCACTTGTCCTTTTTTGATCATCCAGGCCTATTTACCCTAATGTGATTCTTAGAACCCTTCGACCAGCTGGCTGTAACAGAAAGGAGTGTCAAAATAATAGTTTCGTTATTATGATTGTTTTATGGTTATTGCATAGGCCTACTTGACGGTAAGGCATACATCAATGAGTTTTAAACTGCAGAGGTTACCCGACAGGTGGGGCCTACTGATCCAGAAAACTATTTGTTGGCGAGGCCCCGCCCCTAGTCTGAGCTCTCGTCTACCTCTTCCTTGTAGGACGAGTCTCACAACTGCGCGGGTTCCCTTCAACGACGGACACAGTGCAAGCGTTTCACATGAAGCAAAAGTTTGGAGTCAGAAACATTGTCTAGTCAAGGCGTTTTTTCGGGGGGGGGGGACAGCTTGGCGAGTTGCTGTGAAGAAGGCTTTTTATTTATTTATTTATTTTTTGCTATTTTATAATTCTCGTCCCCCAACAATGTCTCTCCCTGTCGGCCAGACGGCTTACAGGACCTACAGCGTCAGCTCGGACTCGTCACGCTCCCCTTCCATGTCCTCGGTGCCGTACAATTTAAATGGATCATACGAATCCGTCCGCTACCTGGTGCCCGTCCAGCAGCAGCAGCAGCAGTTCATGGTTCCGGCTATGCCTCAAATGCAGGTTATTCCCCAGATGATGCCCTCGCAGGTGATGCCCCAGATGATGTCCACCCAGGTCATGCCCCAGATGATGCCCCAGATGATGACCTCCCCGGTCATGCCCCAGATGATGACCTCCCCGGTCATGCCCCAAATGATGACCTCCCAGGTCATGCCCCAGATGATGCAGCAGGTCTACATGCCGCAGAACGTTCCGCGGATCAGCGTCAGCAGCCAGGAGAGCTCGGACATGGTCTACCAACAGCACAGCGTGAGAGAGGTGCGCTCTTTGGTGGTCCGTCTGTGTTTCTGTATCCATGTGTTATTACAATGCAATTCACAGTACATTTTATTATAGGCCTGTCTGTTTTATATATTTATATATATATATATATATATATATATATATATATATATATATACATAGGCTGTATACAGCCTATGTAGTAGGCTACTTGGCTTATGTATATTGGTCTGACAACGATTGTATTGCAAAGTTTAGAGGCGCTACAGAATAGAAATTCGAAACATTCTCTGCCTTTTGAATAAATAAATCACCGGCGGTATGACGTCGTTTAGCACGTTATGTGAATCAGCAGCACTCTTATAGGTGTTAAATGGCGCACTGGCTGTTGGGTAGCCCACCTCGTTTATGGGAAATGCTCAAAGTCATTTCATGTTTTCACGGTGACGCCCCTCTACACCTGCGTCTGCCACGACTTACAGGCCTCTAATCAGCCCTTAGAGGAGCACGGAACAGGAACAACCACAATTCAACATTAGGTTAGGGAGCGTGAAAGAATTTCAAGTGTCCCAAAATGAAAGGCGACGACGCACCGACTAGACATTCTCAGAACAACAACAACAACAACAACAACAACAACAACAACAACAACAACAACAACAAACGAAACAAAACCCCTGCCCTTATAGTAGGCTAATAGCTTTTGACTTATACTTTAACAACTGTCTCATCACAGTCGAGAGCCTCAATGTTGACTAAATCAGTCCCGCATGAAAACATTAAATAATGTTTTATTAGCTCACTTTTGGTAAGGAAATTTAAACGCGTCTTACAAGTGGTGGCCTGTTGGGGCTGGGGCTTAAAGGCTTCTACGAATATACAATTCTTTGAATCAATGCGTTTAACCCAAACGCATTCCCTCATAAAGCAGAGAACCACACCTAGACCGTTTCATCTTCGTGGCACTCCCTGCTTTTGAGAGGGGAAGGCTATGCCCAGTTCAGGAGTTAGTTTACTGGGAACAGCCTAATGATTCATAAAATATCCAGTGAGCTCACAGGTAGGGCTGGGAAATGGATCTGAACACGATAGCAGCCTGTACCAGTGCAACTACACTAAATAATGTCATTTAGTGTGGTTGTTACTTAGTGTATTAGTAATACACTAAGTAGTTGTTACTTAGTGTAGGCCTATTAGTAATACATTAAGAAGTTGTTCCTTAGTGTATTAGTATGCTTTTACCAATAAGTCCTTTACATTATTAGGCACGTACAATACATACAGTGTCTGTATGGCTAATAGTAGTCTACACCAATGAAATACAGATGGCATCCACTGAATTTGAGGCTGAAATTCCCTTTTAAAACAGGATTAACCAAACCAAGTGGTGTTGCCTAATGACAGCCTTAGCCCAAGTCAGAGAAAGTGTTCAGCAGTGATAATGATTCATGAAAGGTCCCAGAGGTCAAAGTACAGCCAAGGGCACAGCGTTAGGCAACCGGTGCACGACAGAGCTGCTCTATCCAGGCCGTACCACAACACAAGCTGCACCAGCCTAATATACATGTACACCGCAATGTTGATTTACCTGAAATGAACACGTGTATGTAAAGATAATTGGTTGCAAAGAGTTACTGCCAATGTTGTCCCAGAAACCTACCCATAATGCAGCAGCACAGATCCACTGGCTAACCTCACAGCCTGTTGTATGATGGAATCTGGAAGAATCCCCTCCCGGTAGCTTAGTAGGATTTTGGTTATTAAAGTGATTTTAGGGATCATTGTCTTATGTACAATTCCTACCTATTCATTATGGAGTAGTTTGAATTCATAATATTTTTAAATCCAGTAATTCTATGTGGGATATATAGACTCTTTGTCGTCGGTGGTCCTGTTGCTGTAGCTGCCTGTTGTGTGACGGAGTCAGTGCTAATGGAAGCAGGTCAGCAGCACCGCATGAAATAGCTGCCCGCCAAATGGCCCTGCTGCCAAGGCAACCTGGCCTCCGTCCCTGACTAAGAGCCGTCCCTGGCAGTGTTTTAGTATAGGGTTACCACCCTACCGAGGAGGGGAAGAGTATTAGTTTTTCTCTAGTTCAGCCAATAGTCTGACCGTGACTGACGGTGTGGGCTGTTTCTGTGTTACCATGGTGCAATTAACGTTTGAATAAAATTCTGTCTCTCTCCCTCATTCGTCTGTCCTAACAGAAGATGAATGGAAGCTCCTCCTCCATGATAGGCATGATGTGCAGCCCAGTGAGGAGCCCTGAGCCCTACGTGTTTGAGGAGGAGGTGAGGAGTAAACACACACACACACACACACACACACACACACATACGCAGACACACACACATACACATACACATACGCAGACACACACACACAAACAAGCACGTACACGCACACCCTTCAAATCCACCTGACTCGACCGCGAGGTGTGTCAGCCTATATCTTTGGTCCAAACTGTTTTTAGTTTTTTCTCTTGGAAGCAAAACATGTGAGTGTGTTTTCACAATCCCAATCCTAATCTCCTAATTATTCTTATTTATTTGGATTAAAAAAAGGGAGTAAATCTGTAGTAAAATAAGTCTAAAATACTACAGATAAAACTACAGAAATATGAAGCACAGAAGATATTTAGAATATGGCCCAGGTGTCTTGAGGACACGGAGGCAGTACGGGTCCGTTGGTGTGGAGGCTCTGTGAGGCACACCCGTCCACACAAACTACTCAGCACGGCAGCGAGTGGGGAGCTCCTTAAAACAATACATATATATCCTGATAATCCTGCCCTGATTCCATGGTGACAATCATCAGGAGCTTTGTCCGTGCTTGCAGGTCTTGAGAAAAACATAGTCAGTAGCGTTGCTTCTCTCTCAGGGCGTGTCGGTTTCAGTCTCTGCGTTGGCCAGTGTGTTTCTTTTGATCTCCACCTACAGTGTGAGGCCTGCAGTGGCAGCAGTCAGATCAGCTTTCACTTAAGCCTGGGCATTAAAACAATCAATTATCGTATCGGGATAGACTTTCGATCAATATCAATATAAAACATGTTCAATATATATTGATAAGAGACTGGACCACCGAATCTAGGAGCTGGGTTTGTTACACAAACACGGCTCCATACTTACGTATTTACAATATTTGAGTGTTTTTCATTGTTGTATCGACATTGGAGTATTTATCAATGAAGAAGAGTGGAAGGTCATATTTAGTGTTAAACAGAAGTGTTTAAATCCAGCATGGTAATTCCTAGTCTTTTATGGTCATTAAAATTATCAATAGTTATCGATATTGATCAATATGATCAAGTTATATCGTGATATGTCTTTGAGCCATATCGCCCAGGCCTACTCACTGTTTAGACTCAGTGATTCATAAAAGTTTTCAATGTTTCATAGAGTTACTTTTTACAAAGGTACTAGCAATTTGATTGACTTGAAGAACATGAACGATGTCAACAGTTATTTTCGAGTCGCTGATTCATTTTGGATAACAAGTTGTAAACAAGTAAACATATGAAAATAGTATCTACCATTTTAGTTTTTGTTATATTGTTGTTGGCCTTGACTACCTGCAGTTATTTTTTAGTCAGTAAGAAAATGCTGAAAGGCAGAAGATTGTTATGCCAACAAGCTTTTCTCTGTGGCCACACCTCTCTGCTCCAGCGGAGACACCAACGATGACAATCGTGCTTTGTTTCTGACGCCTAGGGTGAGTTAGGGGATTCTCTTTCCTAAACAAATGGGCTCATTTTTTCTTCAGAAAACCATTGAACCTGTTTACTGAAGGAAGAGCAGGTTGGCTGAAAAGCTGTCGATCAGCACGACACTCACCAAGGACATGAACAGCCACTGCTAGAGAGTGACAATGCGGCAGTGGATGATAACGCAGTGAATTTGTTTTCGCACACCTCCATTTAGGCTCTTTGGTTAGGAAGAGAAGTCTGTCTTTGTAGCGTGACAGCACCAAACAACACAAACAGTTGGCTGGAGGCCAGGTGTTCAATGGCGATTAATGGCATGAATTGTACCTCCAGCTAAAAGGCGGAATGCAGTACAAAGTAGTACTCTTTTGTCTCGTTTCCAATTATCCAATTATTGGCTTTCTGAGATACGATCTAAAACCAGTAAACACGGCTTTGGAATCACATTGGTATGTATGGGTGGGGGAAAAAAAGATCCACACCCTCCGAACTCCAAAAATCTGTTTATTTATTCATTTATATTTCTTCGGGTATTTTACTTTATATATTTTGAATTAGGTTTGCCTTTGTCTGTTTACATTACGGAAAACAGTTTTGAACCAGGAGTCAATCAAATCTTGACCCCAAGAATCAAAATCAAATCAAGTCATTAGACACCGATGGGTTCACACCCTACTCATATACGTACATGCATTTCAATACGCACGCACGCACGCACGCATGCACGCACGCACGCAAGCTTGAACTTGAACAGCCCAGCTGGATTTAATTGACAGTCACTGTGCATTGACATATGCGCTCGTTGAGAATGTTTGAGCTCTGTCTATACATTCCATGCAAACCCTCAGAAAGCCCTGAGGTTACAGTGACTGAGTGGCCAAGAGACTCACATGGATCATAGTATAATATGTGTCTTGGGGCTTTAAGCTTGATTGGACTCTGTTCTTTTGCTTTTAGAACAAAGGCATAAGGAATAAGCTTATAAACGACGGCTACTCCCATAATCCCTTTGACATCTAGTGTGCAGCTTCACAGTCACCTTTTAAAGTAAACTCTCCCTAGATTTGCATCACCGTCTCGACCAATGTCAGAACCACCAAGCTATTTTTAGGCCCCCTTCCATTACCTAAAATGTGAATATGTGAATACTAAAAAATATGATTTTTCAAACTGTGATATGTGTATATACGGGATATATACAATTTGTTGTTTTATCTCATATTCGTTTTTAAGGATATGTATTAAAACAAAGAAGTAATATAATACAACAGTTTATAGTATTATAATATCGTTTATAGTAATATAATACAAGTATAGTGGCTCAAGATGTAATAAAGTTTCTCTCGCTCTCGCTCTCTCGCTCGCTCTCTCTCGTAAGCTTTTCATGTGAAATGATGTCTTTGATAGTGTGGGGCTATTAAAGGGTTAGCAAACTCGGTGCCTTCTTTTAAATGAGTTCTCAAAATTGTGTACAGACTATGTACTATTATTTCTTATTTTATATCTTACTTCATTTTTCAGTGGTGACCTCATGTCAGTTTAGTGTGTGTGTGTGTGTGTGCGCGTGTGTGCACCAAGTATTTGTCGTACGCGTAACAACATCCTGCATACCGGCCACAGTGAGCCCTTTTCATGGAACACAGCTGTACCTGTAACAGTGAGGTTATTGTACCTGTAACAGTGAGGTTATTGTACCTGTAACAGTGAGGTTACTGTCCTGTAACAGTGAGGTTACTGTCCTGTAACAGTGAGGTTACTGTCCACCTGTAACAGTGAGGTTACTGTCCTGTAACAGTGAGGTTACTGTCCACCAGTAACAGTGAGGTTACTGCCCCCTGAGGCCATCCACCTGTTATGTGGGAAAACAATGAAAATTTTTTTTTTAAAAATAAAAGATTTACCAGGAAGAAAAAGATAATCCAGCTCACAGATAAACATCTTGTAGGCGGAGTTTATCGAGCATACCGCGAAAAAGGGTGTGATAAAAACAAGTAGACTACGGCAAAGATGTGAGGCATAACAGTCAATGGGAATTGTTCAAAATGGCTTTTGCTTGTTTTATTGTTTAAAAGTATATGTTATGTAACCCAGCCCAATCCTTGCCATGCCCAAAGCATATGGGGCAATTCCATCTTAAGTGTAACAGGTTCTGTAATAAGAGGTTAATTTCGTCCCCTAGTCATTTGGTTCCTTTGCATCCTTAATTGGAGGAGAAGGAGGGAAAACAAGTTTGTAGTGAAATGGTTAATCAAATGAGTAGTGATCTCTCCTACTCTGCCCTGAGGAAAGGGATACTCTACTAGGGGAATTGGCCCTTGGTCTTTAATTGAAGTGTCACCATTTTAGCTTCAACATTGTGACGGAACACATCTTCCTTGTCCTAAAATGCTGTACCTCAAATATTCATGGATAAGACCATGAGTGTCTTTTACCTTACACAGGAACAGTCATTAGTGGAGAAGAATGGTTGGTTTACGGCACAGGTGTTAATTATTAAAGAACCAAAATGTAAAATGACTACATTGTTGAGTCTTCAAGCAACCAGGAACACTTCAGCAACTTAGAAGAAATAAACGGGAACCAACTGAGGCTCATTGTAGAATTTGTGGAAGTAATAATTAATGTTCAAAATGAATCATGAATACTGTTTACGCTTTACACAGAGCAACGGAAGATGGATCCATCTTGAGTCGCTGGAGGTTTTTGGCCTGGAAAGCGGGCTGTTGACTGAGCCTCTGCCGCCACAGACCATATGAGGAACTCCTAATTAGAGGAAGTGACTGCAGACAGACAATAACAAAATCCAAGCTTCAGGGTGAGCCTCACAATAGAGCCTGCCTCCAGGGACCAGCATATCTCCTGAAGAACCCTTCAGTTCTTTAATCACGTAAAGAAAAGCAAAACAATCAACTAAGAACTCTTTTTAAAAAATGAGACATTTAAAAAGAAAAATCTCACTGAAAAGTATGATAAAAATGCAGACAATTATTATTTGCTACCATGGCCTTCCTACCATGTGTTGTCAATGTCAGACTACAGCCAGAACAAGGTGTTACCTCCACCTTCTCCACAATGATGTCATCAAGGGTTGGGCAAAGAATCAAGCCTTTGAATGAATAGTGGTGCCTATCATCCATCAAGTGGGACATGTTGATTTGGACGAGAATGATCTTTTGATAAATGGTTAAGCTGCAAACAGGCCCACGCCTTATAGCGATCCCAGCTTTTGTGTCATTGGGGTCATTCGATTACACAGGCTGAATCGCATGGCATGGCCCAGGCCCTCTCGGTTTTACCTCTCTATCTTCAACCTCGTCTATGTCATCATCGTCTTCGTTGTCATCGAGATTACTGTTTTTTTTTTACTGTTTTTTTTTTTTTTTTCTCACGCCAAATGTGTTGAATGCTGGTCTCAACAAACTGAAGGCACTGCACACTTACCTCCCCCTTTTTTCGGTGTTATGTTGGTCTCTGTTGGTTCTTGTCTGGTGGAGCTGGGGGCTAAAGACTCAGAAGACAGTCGTTCTTGTTACAGTATTCTATTCTATTCAGTATATCTATTCGCTATCATTCATATTATTTTGATAAGTAGTACTTCCAGCCCACTACAGGCAGTGTTGCGTTCCAGAGTCAGCTAATGTTTCTTGTTTATTTCTTAGGTCATCATGTCTGAATTCATTCCAGCCATGGAACTACTGCTTGTTTGGGAACACTTATCGTCTATGTTGCAACAGTTTTATGTTTGAATTGCTACCCCTAACAGTGGTGAACAAATGAGTTGGTTCTTGGCACAAATCACATTGGAATTTGGCACATCCTCGACTTGCAGTATAGTTTAAAGCTTAATTTATTATTGTTTAGTTTTTTTACTCTGAATAAGTTATTCCGTATTGTTTGGTAGAACTTTAGCAATTCTTTTTTGGTTTAGGGGTCAACAAAGACCAGGCTGGTTATACCAAAATATTGATTGATGGTTGGCTAATTTTACGTTTAGTCACACGATCGTTACATCAGTGCTATCTTTGAAATTTAATTATTCATCATAATTACACCATCATTAGAGTAAAATAACATGCTTCTCATGCTTCTCTGGCATCAGTTGTACAGCCTGAGTATAAATGACAGGACAAATGTCACTTCTCTATTGAAGCAGAATACAGTTCCCCTACCAGGTGAAACACATGTTCATGTATTGCATTGAGAAAGAGGTTCAACATCATCCTCTTTTGATCCCTGCTTCCTCTCTCAGGCATACACAAGCCTACACAGCCTACCTGTTTAGTGAGTTGTAGTAAAGACTAAGATGTTCTCACGTTAAGCGCACAAACATACAGGTGAGGTGATGACAGGTTGTGTTTGCCTGTTGCATTATGGGATAGATGGGTGTTAAAGGGGACTATCTTCTGTGTGATTTGCGTCTAGACATTTCTGTCAGACCCAATGAGCCTTAAAGGAAAACATGTGATCTCCTAAATCTTTTCATTTTGTCAGGAAAACAATTCTAAACCATTTAGTCTTAAGAAAGGAAGCTTCTTAGTGACAGTATTTTCGAAACCATATCCCAAGCTTATATGTTTGTATTTAAGTTATCCACAACTTTTTACAACTTTCTGGCGCTGGCTCAACATCAAGCCAGATCCCCTGAATTTGAAACTATGGCAGGTGTTTTTTGGTTTGAATTGGTACCAATAACAATTAGGCCTACTTCCAAGAGAAAAAAACTAAAAAAGGACTTAAAGGAACAGTGTATTTTCTTTTCAGTTAAGTGTTCTGCTGACAGATATATTTTTCAATAGAAATGATGAATACAAATAATTCACTCTCAAAATGGGTAAAGAAATCCTGAGTGTGTGCAGCCCTCGGCCATGCAAATGGACCTGTTCCCTTAAGCTCACCCCACACTACAAGAGAAATGTCCCGATATCCTGCCCGATTTGCCCCTTACGATAATCGGGGTGGCGTTCCCATGGCAGCCGAATCTGGACGAAAATCAGCCAAGATTATCCTGTCTGCCGTAGTGTTCGAATCGAATCAACTCCAAGAGCACCAGATCGCAAAATCTGGGTTATCCAGCATGATAGATATTTTCGGAACGTTGAGTGAAGGCCGATTTCCACCAGAACCGTCACGGAAGCGGCACGGCAATAAAAACGTTCACGGTTAGAAACATTAGAAACCATTAGGCCTATAGTCAATGTAGGCTATTCCACTGGATACGGCAGCGGCACGGCACAAAACCGTCACCAAACCAACACTACTTTTTTTAAAAGTTGCCGGTTCGCAGCCGTGTCTCAGAACACTTGTACAGCCATTCAGTTTGCATTTGCTCATGAATACTCATGAGCTCACATCGACCCCTATGCAATTCACTAACGGTAATATTATACAGTCTATCTATGGTATCAATAGCAAATCAGTGTCACCTTGTTAATGGTTGAATACTACAACAATAACGATGTAGGATTTGCTACAGACTCACAGACAGCATTACTTATTTTAATCTAAAAGCCTACCTGTTTTGAAAACAGTCCAACAACACACTACGCTTCGAATTCACCCAAGGCTGAATAAAAAATAAGCCTACATGTTTTTCTAAATGTTGGTCATCAACGAGGTTGTAAAGAAGGCCTAGTAACTTTGGGCACATCTGTCAAAATAAATGTTTTTTTCTTCCGACGTGTTTGATATTTATTCATTAATTGCACTGCGGCAAAAAATATAAAAATATAAAAACAAGGGCATGCATACACCTCTGTTTGAGAGTCTGTGGATAATAATGTCATTGTCGGGGCATTAAACCCTGGAAAACGGATGCTAGTTCACAGAATTCAAATTTGCGCCTGTGATTTGAAACGCCGATAGTGGAGACTCACTTGCCTTGACTTTGCCGCTGCGATGCTGGGGCTTTTAAACTGGTTTGAACTGCATCGTGTATCACTACCATTAATCTCTCTCTGTCAGCTTGTGGTGTGTCTGGTGACATCCCTCTCTCTGTTGGAATGTGGAGAATGTAGGCCTGTCCGACCACACCCCAACCCATTCAAGGTCCCCTTGATCGCAATACTCCCACACTTCACAAGCTCCCAGGCTTTTGGAAAGTTCATAAAATGGCAATATGGTAACATGACAGGGTTCCTCAAGTGAAACTTATTGTGGTTCATGATAAGCATCAGTTAGCATGTGTTACATTGAGACATAACAGGTGAAACATAACATGCTGTGTAGGGCCCAAAATCACCAATCGCTCAACAACTTTGAAAGGGCTTGTGTTAAAGCAGGCCGGGGTTAAGGTGTTCTGACAATAGTGAACTGTAAAAGCAGGGTGAGGCACGCTGAAACGCAGTGTGAGTCGCTTTGAATTGGAACGTCATTTTTTATATCAATTTATATCAGTGATCAGGGTGGAAGTTAAAAGGATTACCATGGTGTGTCCTTTTCTTTTTCATATTCATTGCATGATGGGAAAAATGGTTGGAGATGAGCTGGTTGAAAACCAGAGCAAAGGAGGGGTCTACTCGATATATGTGTCTGGAGAGGTTTACAAATGCAGGTTGTTTACAGCGGTAGGCTGTGCTGTGATTGGCTGGTTCAACGGACAGATAGTGAGGAATCTGGTCTGGCAGCTCAGACAAAACCGTTCTTGGTTGTAGTGTTTACGTGGTCATTCAACGTCGTTGACTTCTTTGTTAATCATACCATCCCCCCGCCACTCTAGTAGAGCACAGGTATGGGAACTATGAGAGTTTGTTTGCATGAAGCCTCAGGGAGTTAGGGATCATTTGCATATTGACACTGTACAGTTCTCAAATGCCAATGTCACTGTGGACTTTTGGCTTAACTGTTGACACACCCAGCCTAGTCCACCCAACCATAAACGATGGTGACGCCCCTGGACTATCTGTCATCTCTTGTATCAGTCTTTTTAATTATTTCACATTGACAGTATCGAGGAAGTAATGGAATGTGGGTGGTGGAGGAACAAATGTGTGGCCAGGCAGTGAGGTTATTCATAAGACGGTGAGGCAACACATACGTGCCTGTTTAACCCGGGGTAGGAGATCTGGGGGAACCAGAACCAGAGCGAGCTGGGTTTTGAAAGTATCTAACTGAACAAATCCCAGCCCTCCCTCCAGGCCTTCCTGCAAAGCTACTCACCCAAATACACGCCTGGCTCGCGGGCTTCAGCAGTGGCTCTACCTCGTCTTGTGGAAGACTCCTTTCATGCGCAATGAGTGCACAGACAGGTAGCTGGGTCGGTAGGTAGGTGGACTGACAGCTAGGTTATGTAATCATTTAATTCCGGCTAAATTAATTGATTGGAGAGGTTAATTACTGGCCTGCGGCAGCCACATGGACACGTTTTTTCTCTTTTTTTTTTGTCGGAGCATTTGATTTATTGATTGCTGTTGGGTTGTTTTCAAAGGAGACACTTCAAAATGGAGGCCACCTCCCATGTACATAAATTGTCCACAAGCTAAGACACGCTGTAGACATCAAGGAGTGTCTGCTGTGCCCTCTCTCCCTCTGTTCAGCACTGGAAGCTGCCCAGTGCTCTGCCTCATTCTTCTACAACACATATACAGAATATAGACTCTCAAAGGTGAAATTATTTAAATATCATTTTCACTATTTTATTTTCATAATTCCACCTTTGGGGAACATTAAACCAGCAAATGACTCTTTAACCTCGATGGAATTGGAGGCAATCCCACGGTGGCATGAATATACTATGTACGAAGGAATGAACCAAGTCTTTGTGGCTTGTAAATGAATTAAGATAAACGTCTAAAATGCAGACCGTATTTCATTGTCATTGTCGTGTGAGATGACAGAGGAAGAAATGGACGGAAAAAAGGAACCAAAAGTTGCTAAAGAAGCCATTCACGGAATCTTCTTTTTCAGTCTGAACCAATGTTTTCCATTGAGTCAACGAATCAGCATCTATAACCATTCAGCCAGTCCCCCTATGGGTTTACATTCAACACACTGAACCACCATGGAGGTGCAGTTGTTCTCCTGCTTCAACGCGCTAACGCTGAAGTGTGATATACCGGCGGGCCAATTGCTTTACATCAATTGGGGACATTACATTATAACAGGGTCCGCGGGCGGAATTGTTGACGGGGGGTGGGGGGGTGGTACAGGATTACGGGCTGCCGGAGTTGACGCACCAGGGTTACCGCGCCAAGACGCGCGTCAACGTGTTAACGCTGAAATGCGATATGCCGGCGGGCCAGTTCTGATAGACATTAGATATTATCTGGCGGGCCGGATTAAATTACACTCCAGGCCGGATTAGGGCCGCGGGCCGTAGGTTTGGCACCCCTGATCTAGACAGACTGGTGTCTGTAGAGACTGAAAGGGCTTCTCCGTGGGAGCACCGCTACAGCTTTGTGGAGCGGGTTATATAACCTCTCAATCAACCAGCTGTCTGTCACCAGGTGTGTGTGTGTGTCTTTGTGTTTCTTTGGGTGTCTTTGTGTGTGTGTGTGTGTGTGTGTTGGATTAGGGTGTGGGTTTGTACAGGACATTTAGCTGAAGGTGGTTATTGTCATGAGGTTTCTTTTATTAAATGACCCATGTTTTATTGTATAATGATAATGTTAATAAAAATATATATAATGTAATAATATTATATGTAATTAAATTATTACATTTAGCAGACACTTTTATCCAAAGCAACTTACAACGGTTAACACACACCGACGGCCGGAGTCGACCATGCAAGGTGACAGCCAGCATGTCAGGAGCAGTCAGGGTTAAGTGTCTCGCTCAAGGACACATCGACACTAGGAGGAGCCGGGGATCGAACTGGCAACCTTCCGGTTACAAGTCAACCTGCTCTACCTCCTGAGCTAAGCCGACCCTTTTTGCTACCTAAACAAAAGAACCGTCCTCTCTGACCGCACGGCTGCCTGTCCCTTCTCTCTCTCCAGGTCCAGCTAGTGGACGATGTGGAGGAGAGGGTGGAGGTGGTTGAGGAAGACTCTGAAGAAGAAGAGGAGGAGGTGGAGGAGGAGGAGGAGGAGGAGGAGGAGGAGGTGGAGCTGGAGGAGACGGAGATCATCAACGTGATCCAGCCCAGGCTGGTGGAGAGGATTGTGGAACGCTTCGTGGAGCGGCCGGTGGAGTGCTTTGTGGAGCGGCCGGTGGAGCGCTACGTGGAGCAGCGCAGCGAACGCCACGACCGCGTCGACTGGAGCGAACGCCACGACCGCCTCAACTGGAGCGACCGCAGCGACCGCAGCGACCGCGTTGACTGGAGCGACCGCGGCGAGCGGAGCCTGCGCAGTGAGCGCAGTGATCGCCCTGAGCGCATTGATCGCCCTGAGCGCATTGATCGCCCTGAGCGCAGCGATCGCCCTGAGCACAGCGAGAAGAGCGACTACCCCCAGGTCATCAAGATGGACACCCGCTTCTTCGGCGAGCTGCTGGCTGAGGTCTACCGGAAGAACTGCGACATCCACTCCTGCATCGCCGAGCATGTGGCCAAGATCCGTGGGCGGTAGGTCCTCCCTGTGGGAAGAGCTTGACCCGCACGCACGCGCACACACGCACGCGCGCGCACGCATGCACACACGCACGCACGCACATATTGTGGTGGGATTTAAACGTTCACTATCTAATAATTCGCTAATTAGTGAGATATAAAGATTTAGTGGTGAAGTATAAAGAGAGTTATTCTGCTTGTGGTTAAAGATTATGATTACAATATGCACACTCAAACGCACACGCTTGCAGGCTGCACATACACACAACATACTGCACACACACACATACACACCATACACACACACACACGCATACACACACACACACACACACACGTGTGTGTGCACCCAAGTGAAAGCAAGCTAATGCTCTAGGAATGCCTCTGTCAATACACCTAAGCGTCACTGGCTATGCGTCACTGTTAAAACAAATAGTTTTTTAACGGAACACTTGTTTATTTCCCCCGCTATGCAGTAACAAGTGAAGATTCACACAAATAGCATGTGAGTGTCTTACCTTCCCAGTATAGCATCCCACAAGTCAGATAGTCAAAAATGAGTTATTGCATGTGAAAGAAATAATATAAGATGACACTTTTTCCCTCCATATATAAAACTATGAGTGGAGTGGGGATACGTCCAGTCCCGTTTATCTAGATCTCTATCATCACCCGCGGGCCCAATGACGGCGTTGTGGTGACCCACTCTCGGCAGCTCCTGTTGAGGAGCGACGTCTACTAAGGTTCCTCTGGAAACCAGACGCAGGGCGTTGCCATGGACACCGGCCTTTGCAGGTCGCTAGCTGTAACCCGAGCGAGAGGCCAGGTTCCAACTGGAGGTGTTGACTTGAGAGCCCCTCCCCTCCCCCCGTTCATAGAACAGATGATTCCGGATCCCAGCTCTGGATCCAGGTCGTGTCTTGCGTTGGCATCGGCACGTCTTCATTCACAAATCACTATAGCTATATATCTATTTTTGGTTGGTAGTAAACCAACGGGTTTAGAAGGATTATCCTCAAAAAATCAGTCCGGTTCTGCTTCCAGTTGGCACATATAGTGTAAACAAAGCAGACAGAGAATATGAGACTCGTTGTGAAGATAGAGGCTAGATGCTACTGGAGATGTTGTGAGCTGTTGGGGCGAACACAAACATGATAAGACCATACTGAGGCAGTGCACAGCTGTTCCGTTTGTTTATTTATTTAGTTCATCAACGGTATCTGATGGATGATGCATGAATGCATGAACAAACGATATGGAAACGATGGATGGATAACATAATAATAAACAAAATCGAATTCAAAGAACCTGTTCCGGGTCATAGTTAAAATGTCCCATTCAGTTCAGTTCACATCAATCAGTGGAAATGGAACAATGGAAGTGAATCCAGCAGGTCACAGGGGCACAAAACACTAGTGGTGAAAGCAGTTTCTATATGTCTAGACTCTAGGATCTAGGTTTCTAAGATATATATTTAAAGCGGTTCCTGTGTATGTCTGTTATGCCTCTGCCTAGTGCGAGTTAAAGCGTAGATATTTTCTCATTGTTCCCTGCTTCCTGTCTCGCTGTGCTACAGGAAACATCAGCTAGACTCCACGAATGACTACAAGGTAAGGACAACTCCACAGAAATGAACATGAAGTAACTCAACAAGGCCAAACTAACTGAAAACTTAAGAATATTCTGTAATTTCAGTATGTGTGTTTTATTACTGCAATTTGTTTGTATAACTATCCCTATTATCCCAGTGTACTGAATGGAGAATCGATATTGAACAGGGAATTGTTTTGAATCGTAAATTGTTTCGAACCCGAGAATCAATTTGGAAAACGAGTCGTGACCCCAAGAATCCAAATCGGATGGAATGGCCAGAAAACATAAGGTCGACGCTCCTTTACGCTCTGCTGCGTATGTGTTTGTCAACAGATGGAGCGAGAGGAGGTGGAGACCCTCATCCCTAAAGGAGCATCTGAACTGACCAAACAACAGATCCGCTACCTACTGCAGGTACGGGCTAGGCAGGGGAGACAGACAGAGACGGACGGACTCAGAGCAAGACATACGGAGGGAGAGACTTTGAGCATGATAGACTTTGAAACAGACAGAGGGAGCAACTGGGAGACAGACAGACAGACAGACAAGACAGACTTGGAGACAGACACAGAGAGTAGGAGAAACTGACTCAAGGCAGGCTGGACAAATCAGACAGACAGAATGACAGAGCTGATTACGATTAGATCTAAAAATCATCTCCCAATCTCTGAATCTCTCTCTTGGGGGGAAATATATCGTTATCCTGTTTCTTTTGTTTTCAATATTAAAGTAAACCTCCATCAATTAATTAAAATGTATATATATTTATATATTTTTGTGTATTTCATGGACTCCTGCTGGGGTATGCCAACCTACAGATACAGCTCTTCTCTCTGGTGTCACAGACATTTGAGAGAAATGTGAACTGGAAGTCATCGATTAAACAGAGACATTGCGTCAGTATGAGGTTGACAGTGTGTGTGTGTGTGTCTGTGTGTGTGTGTGTGTTTCCCCACTCAGACGCGCCTGACAGCGGACAAGAGCATGCGTCTCCTTCTGTCCACCTTCAGCAGCCTGCGAGAGGAGCTCCTCCACATGTCCGATGACCTCCGGGTGAGCAGCACCGCCCGGCCACCGTCAGACGCCTCGTTGAGCTCCAGCACAGAGCTTCATCTGCTGCCGGCTGGCAGAGCACAGGAGAGAGAACAAGGGACTCGTTGTTGGTTCATTTCAACAGGGGGGGGTTCATTTGTCTCTCTCTCCCTCTCTCTTACTCTCTCTCCCTCTCTGTCTCAGCCTCTCTCTCTTTCTCTCTCTCCCTCTCTCTTACTCTCTCTCCCTCTCTGTCTCAGCCTCTCTCTCTTTCTCTCTCTCTTACTCTCTCTCCCTCTCTGTCTCAGCCTCTCTCTCTTTCTCTCTCTCTCCCTCTCTCTTACTCTCTCCCTCTCCCTCTCTCTCTCTCTCTCCCTCTCTAATGCTGGCTCTGAACCTCTCTCTCCCAGCGTCTGGAGAGTGACAAGGAGTCTTTAGAGGAGGATCTGAGCTTCAAGGCCGACCAGGCGCAGCAGTACGATCGCCTCCTAGAGGTTGTCAGGGAGAACAACAGACAACT
>NC_140280.1:12401283-12409715 GCF_964030765.1 Micromesistius poutassou
AGGTGTGTGTATAAAGAGGGAAAACACTTCCACCATGTTTCTGTTGAACACCACCTTGAAAATATTGTGATCTATTGACGCGGCTTATTCTAGTCACAAAAGGGCTTTGTGGTTTCCTTGTTTCCATATTGAAAAGCAAAGGTTGGCTCAGGTTTATTATGACCATACTATATCCAGTTAGCTGGGAACATCCATGTTCCCTCAGTAAGAGTCTCATTGCAATAGTCCCAAAAGCACTTATATTCCCATTTGCCTACCGATGTCAGCCGAAGAAACCATAGAGTGAATGTCTGCATTTTGTATAGGATTCAAACCCTATTCAAACTTATTTTGTGAGGGGATGAAAACTACTGATTCTGATTTCCACTTTACAAAAGACGAATGTGAACTTATCTAGTCTAAGTTGGACATTGACAGGAATTGAAGGTGTGGAATTAAAAGCTTATTATTGGAAAATATAACACATTATCAAATCTTAAGATAATATCCATCATTGGCTTGTTTTCAGAGTAATCGCAAATGTAATAGTCAGAATCTTTGTTTTTGAGATATGGAAACAATATAAATAGTTTGTCAAGTGACCAGTTGTAGTTTATGTTATGGTCTGATTTTGCATGAGATATATTTTCTTAAATAGACTTTTTCTATGAATGGTCAACCCTGGCTGTCTCCTTAATTGCTTGGCTCTGTCCAATGAGATGGCAGGGATGAACGGTCATAGCTGGTATTTTAAGTGTATTTTAAGTGTATTTTACTATATGTGCTTTGTTGGTCCTCTATGCAGTTTGTTTTTCCTTATAAAATGCATGATTTTAATAAATCTTCTGTTTGCAAGTATTGTGTTTCATGTTTTACATTTTCTAAGTGTGAATTCATTGGATTTATATTGGCTATATTGGTTTAGTATTCTGTAACAAACTTGTCAAGTAGAATTGTTGACACATAAACAGATTCCTCTTGAGGTCCTGACCCCTGACCTGCATGACACACAAAAAAGGCATGATTTTGTTTTGGTTACACTTCGTTGCCCACCTGATTTCTGAAGGAGATTTAATGAAGGAGTCAAATATAAATTATTCACGAACGGCATAACGATACATATCCAGGTGAAGCTGCCACAAGATGGCGCCAAAATTCTCCACATTTGTAGCGGCATCCGAAATAGATTTTGGAGAAATGGGTTCAGATAGTCTCACTGCTCAAGGCCGGTTTCCCCACTATGACTGAATCGAAGGGTTTCGTCACTCTACACGCACAATGCACAATTTCTACCTGCAAATCTCCTGCAACTACATTGTATTTGTTTTATATCTAGTGTATATAAAGGACACTCTGGAAATTCCCAATATGACCAGCAGAGGTCGGTAAGTGTAACCATTAAAGTGAGTGAGCGAGAGCTGCACAGAGATGGAGAATGAGGTCATGCCAGCTCTGTAGGGCTTGGCTCAGTTGGCTGCTCGTCAACCATGTTGATTTCAGCGAGTGACGGGTGCTGTAATCAGACACACCGAGCAGTCCAAGCTCAGGCTCAAACTACCCATCAGGGGGAAAGAAAACATGAAAATAAAGTATGTTTTGCAGGTTTTTTTGTTTGAGATGTAATGTAACTTTTTCCACATGATTACATGTTTTTATATCTGTTTATATTACAGAATGTGAAAAAAGCAGTGGCCTGTAAGTGAAAAGTTTTGACCCAATATTGAACTTGATTTGTCACCAGTTTAAAATACACTGAAAGAAGGCCGACACTGTGGTCACAAGGCGATAACGGCTTCTTCATCGTAACGTAGGAATGTTCTCCAGCCATTTCTGTGACACATTTCTTGACTAAATCAATCGCTGCAGCCGTTGTGCTGCTCGTAGACCTCATGCATAACTTATGAGGGGAAGTACATTGTAAAGAAATAAAGAGTGAAAGATCCTCTTCTAGGATGGAGGCAAACAGTGAGAGAAAAATCCATCCCCCGAATGAGGTGCTATCAAATATTATTTCAGCATCAAGGAAGTTAAATCGGTAGTGGAAGTGGTGCCATTGAGAAGCCATTCCCAAGGAGGCCTACTTCGTTAATGATGAATAAACCATGAACTACTGCTTCCTTATCATATAGAAAGAGATTAGTTAGGCGCATGCCTAATCACAGTAGTTGAAAAATGATATGTGATTCTTTCTTTGTAAAACGCTTTGATTTGATATTTGATATTGATTGCTATTGATCAATTCATATTCATCAACCTTTTGGCAGCACCTGATCTCAAGTTTCTTTAAAGTTGCTGTAAAACATAATTAAATAATCAATAAACAATAGGCCTAACTGCATTATACTAGCAGATACTGGATAAGTTGCTACTTAGGTGCTGCAAAATGTCTGTCTCCAAATGAATTTATCAACATAAAGATTATTCAAAAAATACTAACAAATCATTCATAAAACGTGACTAAATAAAGAGTTAACAATTGGCCTAACTGCATTTTACTAGCAGATACCGGATGAGTTGCAACTTTAGACTAGGTGCAGCAAAATGTTATGAATGACTTGCTTAGTATTTATTAATATATTTATGGATTATTTACTACATACTAACAAATCACATACTTACAAATCTGATCTAAATAGTAAGTAACATCATTAATGATGAACCTTTCAGCCTCTCACATCTGTAATATGATCAAATCCAAGTCCATGTTTAATTAACTACCAACGTGTGAATGTTATATTAATAGCTTATCAATGAAAGTGTTATAAGTGTTACCATTTGATCTTGAACGGAAGGAAATAATATAAGAAGTGTGATTCAATCGTAAACACAGTGGTGTGCATATCGCTGACCCGAGAGAAAGAGTGTTCACGTACATTTCTATTTTGCTGCAAAACCGCACACAGACTCTTAAATATTCCCCCATCATTATCTCTCTCTCCTCCCCCTTCCTCTGCTTTCCTCTCTCATTGTCTCTCTAACTCACTTTCACTCTCTCTCTTCCTCCCTCCCTCCCTCCCTCCGACTGTCTGTAAAGCCAATATCCTGTACAGCTCCAGGGCTTTCGGGTGTAAAGCTGATGCGATGCGAGAGGCAGGAAGAGAGAGACTGCATTATCCACATCAAAGAGCTAGAGTTATCAGCTCCGATCAATGCTTCCCCATTACCATGGCTGGGGCCTGGCACTGCACTCAACCACACAGACACACTCTCCCCTCTCGCTCGCTCCCCTTCTCTTTCTCTCTCTTGCTCTTTCCCTCACTGTCTTTCTCCCTCTCTTTCTCTCGCTATCTCTCTGTCTCTTACTCTTTCTTTCTCACTCTCTTTTCTCTCCCTTGCACTATCTCTCTCATTCATCCTATCCCTCTCTCTCTCTCTCTCTCTCTCTCTCTCTCCACATTGCCTCCTACTTGAGTCTCTCGCTGTCACTCTAACTCACTTTTGCTGTATCTCTCCCTACCAATGTCTGTATGTGTCTCTTCCTACTATTCTTTATGGCATTTGGATTCTCTCTCTCTCTCTCTCTCTCTCTCTCTCTCTCTCTATATATATATACATATATATATATTGACAGACACTTGCAGCTAGATGAGTGGCATCTCTCTACCTGCTTTCAATTGACAGACAGTCTCCCCCCCTTCCCTACACACACACACACACACACACACACACACACACACACACACACACACACACACACACACACACACACACACACACACACACACACACCACTGCCTGACCCCGCTCCTCCCCAGTCAACAGGCCCCTATGGTGGGTCAGCGACCCACTAGAGGACCCTGCAGGGAGGCAGAGCCCTGCTAGGGCTGCAGAGGGACGGACACAATCCCTGGGTGTCAAGGAGTCAAACCACCGCCCTGGAGGTTTGACTCCCATGCAGCAGTAGAGGCATGACATTACCAAGGAAATACATCTGCTTAACGCTGTGCAACGTTGAGTCATGTAGACTGACCCTCCAGAGAGAGAAAGCAAGGTTCAGAACTATCAACGTAAGGGATTTACATCGGAAGGTCTGCCCAAATTAACCAAACACACGTACGCAGCATGTTTTTTTCTTTAATGAAAGCATTCATGTGGCCGGACACAGTTGTCATCAGTATACTGGAGACTATGAAGCTGAGAGGCTCTATCTACAGTGGTGTGTTATTCCACACCACTGGCATAGAATGTCTATGAGGCGATTCTAGTACAGCCATTGCACCAAAGTATTTAAGTACATATACCTCCCCCGCCCTTCCTCAGCATGCGTTCATGTCGCTATAGGTGCTGTGATGGGACCACAACGCAGGGAGAATGTCAACTGGGAAGTCAAGCTTAACACGGTCCCCCAAACTAGGATGCAGGATAAATCATATTTCACTTCGTTTTTAGCTTTTTATAATACTTTGTTGTTTTTTTCATTTTTTTCATTTTTACACCACTTTGGCTGTGTACATGCTTCACATCCACACGGATGTGTGGCTGGCCCTCATTTGAAGCCTTTTGCTTTCCATTAGAGTCTTTGAGGCTCCTTCTTCCTATACGATACGTCTCGTCTGGAAGAGTGAATTCTTCAATTGCAGGTTTGATGTTGTTCATTAGGTTCCTCTAAATAGCAACGAATAGACGCAGATCTGTCAAGTCACCACGGCCATGTTCTCATACCGTGTATGGTCAACACTCGCCGGAGATTCCTCCCTCTTAATTCCCTTCCTTCCTCCCACCGGCACCTCAGAGAGCTACGCATCTTCGTCACACCCACACTTTCAGAAACCACCTCGACACATCTAATGCTGGGTCATCCTACAATCTGTGTGTTGGGAGACTTTGATCTACACAAACAAACAAATATAATACATTATATCATATGGTTATTTGGAAGTTAAAGAGGTATAGTATTATGTTTAATCGACAACAATGAACAAATGGTGATCATACGCATCCAATGAACTGACAGAAGAGTGGCAACACAATCCAAGATCTAATGTGATTCCATGAATCTGCCCATTTTCTCTCATAGCTCCTGCTTCAGATGGATACCTGTGGGATACATCTGTCCGTCTCTGATTGTCTGTCAGTCTATCTCTGTCTGTCTGTCCATCTGACTCTCTTTCTGTCTATCTCTGTCTCTCTGTCTTTGTCTGTCTGTCTGTCTGTCTGTCTGTCTGTCTGTCTTTCTAATTGGTTGCACGTGTCTGTAGATCTCTCCAATCACAGGCGTTCCCTTGTGTCCCGTTATCTTCACCTGTGTTCTCCCTGTCTCGCTCTTCATCCTGACTGGACGGTAATATCATCGCTCATCTTGCCCACTGGTAATGTGATTGTGTTGGTGTATATCATCTCTCTCTCTCTGTCTCTCTCTCTCTCTCGCTAATGAATGATTAACCCGTCTGGTAAAGCACGCATGTAGTACAAATCAATAGCATGCAATCCAAACCTTACAAAACAAGAGCTAAAAACAAGGAGGGGCTTTAAAAACAAGAAAATCTTAACTTTTCCCCCCAAAAAAGACGCAGCCGTTACTTAAATGTTAGCCAACACTGGATGGCATGAACCCATGATGTGTCACTTTAAGGTGGAACACACATGAGATATCTCGACTATACACAGTGGTATTGGTTTGAAGTGATGTGGTGACTCTCCACAGACACGCTGTCAACAACTCTGTCTGTGATCTTCTATGGAGACGCAAGAGAGCTGTCAACGAGGTCACAGACTGTGGACAAGTAAGCAGCCCGGCATTAGGGCCCTGACGCCATGCTTTGCCCCCCCCCCCCCACGCTCTCATTTCTATAAAGTCCTGGTCACTCTCATTTAATCTTATCTCTCCATCACCCACTCCATCCATCAATGTCTTCCATTGTCTATCCCTGTTCCTCTCTCTCTCCCTCTTCCTTTCTGCCACCCTCTCTCTCCCTGTTCCTCTTTCTCTCTCTTTCTCTCTCTCCCGGCTCCTCTCTCTCTCTCTCACCCTGCTTTCCTCTCTCTCTCTCTCTCCACTCTCTCTTTCTCTCTCTCTCCCCCTGCTCCTCTCACTCTATCTTGCCCTCTCTCTCTGTCTGTCTCTGTGTCTGTCTCTCTCTCACTCTCTCTGGCATTTTCTTCATCTTCTCTCAGTATCTTGGCCATTTTTACACCCTGCATCTCTCTCATGCTCTCTCTCTCTCTCTCTCTCTCTCTCTCTCTCTCTCTCTCTTTCTCTCTCTCTCTCTCTTTATCTCTCTATCTCTCTCTTTCTCTCTCTCTCTCTCTCTTTCTCTTGCTCTCTCTCTCTCTCTCTCGTCTCTCTCTCTCTCATCTCTCTCTCTCTCTCTCTCTCTCTCTCTCTCACTCTCTCACTCGCCCTCCTCCCATCCTATGTTAGCCAATGATGCACTCCTAGTCATTAATAAAACTTTTATACACAGTCAGGAAATGCATTTGAGGCCCTGCAGTGGCTGCCTCTTTAGACACAGGAAATGACTGCTTGGCAAATAGCCAATCTATAGCCTGCTATTTCAGGGGCTTCGTCCGCAGCCAATGGAGCGAGGCCTAGTCGCCTAATGGAACAGCAGCTGTAGACCTTTCCACGCCCAAATCGCACCAACACAACGATGTGCATGTGTGTGCATGTGCACTTGTGTGTCTCTGTAAATGCGTGTATGATTGTGTGTGTGTGTGTGTGTGTGTGTGTGTGTGTGTGTGTGTGTGTGTTTATCTTTCTGCATGTAGGAAGCATGTGAGTGTGCGTGACCTGCTGCATGTGATTATTGTCTACAGAGAGGAGTCGCTGAAGGTTCAGTGCAGGAGGAAACTGAGAGACACAAGGCCGTAAACTGCAGCCTCACAGGTTCACTGGATTGAGATGACTGTGTTCTATCTATAGGATGTCTATATGTTGTATCTATGATGTCTATATGTTGTATAGGATGTCTATATGTTGTATCTATGATGTCTATATGTTGTATCTATAGGATGTCTATATGTTGTATCTATGATGTCTATATGTTGTATCTATGATGTCTATTGTTGTATCTATAGGGCACAAACACAACCCACATACACACAGTATTAACAACATTCATCTCTGACTCACAAGGGATATAGCTTATTCACCTCTCCAGCCTATCCATCCATTCACCCATCCATTCCCCCATTCATCCATTCATTCATTCAACCCTCCATGCATCTGTTCTGGTAATACACACACACAGACATAGAGGACAGAGAGAATGTGTTCAGACAGACAATATGACCAAAGGTCAGACTCGTAGACGGGTGGTCATAAATAATATAATATGATAATTTAATGCAATTCTGTGTAATTTCATATATCATATAATATCATATATTTGGTGGAGGCTATCCAAAGCATCTTAGATAATATTATAGAAAACACAAAACAGATACACAATGACACGCGTGTTCAGGCAACAGCTATTGGAGTATGCTTCTGTTCATAACAACACAGCTTCAACATTCTGAAAAGTAATCAATCAATGAGTCATCAATGAATGAATAAAATCAATCATCTGTCTATCCATGTATTTATCGATCTGTCCTCCCCTCTTTCGCTGGGACTTCTTGAGTTGACTCTCTGTGCTCTTACTGAATCGCTGTCTATCCCCTCCCTTCGCCTCTCCCTCCTCACCCACTCTGTCTCCCTTGTGCACTGATTCACTTCTCTCTCCTCTCTTTTTCTCTCCTCTCTTCCTCCCTAGCTCTCTCTGCCTCTCCCTAACTCTCTCTCTCTTCCTCTCCCACTCCTATTATCTCTCTCCTCTCTCTCTTTTTCTCTTCCTCCCCCCTTTAGACCCCCCTCTTTCTCTCTCTCTGTCTTCCCCCTATCTCTCCGCCCCCTCTAACTCTCTCTCTCCTCTCCCACTCATATAATCTCTCTCTCTCTCCTCTCCCTCTCTCTTTCTCTCGCTCTCTCTCTCTCTCTCCTCTCCCTCTCTCTTTCTCTCTCTCTCTCTCTCGCTCTCTCTCTCTCTCCTCTCCCTCTCTCTCTCTCTTCTCTCCACTCTCTCTCTCCCTCTCTCTCTCACTCTCTCTCTCTCTCTCTCTCTCTCTCTCTCTCTCCCCTTGCTCTTATATTCTCTCTCTCTCTCTCTCTCTCTCTCTCTCTCCCACACTGTCTGTCTCTATCTCTCTCTACCTCCGGAGGTCTGTTGACAGACTGATATGGAGCAGTGCCTGGGGTGTGTGGAGGTCTGGGGGGCTGGGGGGTGAAGGGGTTTGGATCGGGTTTCAGGCAGGATGATGCTACCAACGCCATAAGCTATCCCGCGGAAAGGAAACCATGTCCTCGCACCCCCCCACCACCCCCCACCCCTCCATCCCGCCTCCCCTCCCTTCCTCAATACAGTCTGACACTTGGTCTTCGTCCTCATGCCACTCCCCCCCACCCCTGATTCTCCCCTCACACACTCTCTTCCCCACTCTGTCTCTGTCTGTCTCTCTCTCTGTGTCTCTCT
>NC_140280.1:12409915-12432137 GCF_964030765.1 Micromesistius poutassou
AATGAAAGAGGGTCTCTCTCTCTCTCTCTTTCTCTCTCTCTCTCTCTCTCTCTCTCTCTCTCTCTCTCTCTCTCTCTCTCTCTCTCTCTCTCTCTCTCTCTCTCTCTCTCTCTCTCTCTCTCTCTCTCTCTCTCTCTCTCTCTCTCTCTCTCGTGTCTTTATTCACTTCAGCCCGGTGCTCAGATTGCACTGATGGAGGAGCGGGAGAACGCAGTCGAAGTCGGCAGGTCAACCAGGCATTGTGCAGCAATGGTCCGCAGCAACGTGGCATTCTCAACCAACACGCATTTCGACACATGCACGCACGTGTGCGCGCCTCACAGTGGAGCGGGTCCACGCAGCCCGTCCAGCGGTGTTGACGTGCAGAGAGACGGATGGGAGCATTGCTATCAGCGGTGGGGCGGGCCCCCCGTTAGCCTCTCTGGCTACCTGTAGACGGTGTTGACGTAGCCGACGCTAACCTGACACAGCAGGCCCGGTGGATCCCGGCGATGAGAGGGCCTGTCAGGGCTCTGGTGGGAGGACATACAGGGTGTGGGAGGGGCTAAGGGCGCTGAACCAGAACCTCATTAAGACGTTTGTTCACAGGCAATTGAGCTCTTTATAGCCCTTGCTGGGACTTTAATGTGTTGTCTTGCGGGAATCCTAGTCTTTCCCCAGTTGTTCATTACTGGTGATGGCTGTAAATTGATAACGTGGAGACTAGGATTGTTTCCTTGTCTTTCTCAAAGTCACAGATCAGAGATCTGTGAGAGAGAGCACCTGTAAGTGTTTTAATGCACAAGTATTGTGCATTAAAACACTTATTGCGTGGGGATTGACTCCAAATCCACTCTCACTACGTTGGTTTTAATGCAAAGTCAATGTGCTCCGCAATGGTATGCATCGCAATGGTCATTTCCTTACCATTAGTTTGTTTGTGTTAATCACGTCTTTTTTGTGTTGTCTTACGTTTTAAGGTACTTCAAGGAGTACTATGGTAAACAGAAAGCATACGGGCCTTCCCTCCAGGACACGTCTGGATCTAGCCCAGGGATCCCAGAACAGAACCCTCTTTAACTAATGCCTCTTTTGTGACATGTTTCAGAAAGACTAAGTCATCTGCACACACTTAAAAATATTTCCTTGTTATCTCCTCCTCCTCCTCCTCATTCGTCATTCTTCTAGTGGTTTATTATTATAAGTCTTTTTTTTTTATCTCTATGTAATTTGTCATGGTAGCGTGGCCTCTTTGTTGACATATTTGTCTTGTCACCTTTCCCACAGCGGTGATTTGTGGGATTTGTGAGGGCGGCTGTTGCTTCCTTTCACTAGACCGTGATTATTTTTACCCGTCAATGTTTGGGTTTCACTCCATCTCTCATGGGCTCCTCCTTTGTTTTGTTTCTGCTCTGTCACACTCTTGTTCTTCACCAGCCCCTGTCGTTGACGTTACATTAATGCAAACACATACAGACGCACACAGGCAAATATGGTCAATCAAAACATGACGCCCAGCCAAAGTGTGTGTGTGGGTGTGGCTGTGGGTGTGGGGGTGGGGGTGGGAGGGGGTATCCTATTGCAAGCCAGGTCCTGTCCACCTGATCACTGTGAGTGTGTGCAGTACAGTAAAGACTCTCCACTCGATCGCCTGCGAATGACAGTTACACTCAACGCCAGAGTCTCTCTTTGTCTGTGTCTGTGTCCTACGATCGCAGTTAATCAGTGTGCATTGCCAAATGATCCCATGCATGCCAGCAGCCTGTCACGATGGGGTCAACAACATCTCTGGAATGGCGCAAAAGGAATGGTCTTTTATCACTAGGAATGACTAGATGACTCATTTTTTTTTTTTACATTAAGGGCGTTTAGCAGACGCTTTTATCCAAAGCGACTTACAACAGTTAATACACAACGACGGCAGAGTCACTCACGCAAGGCGACAGCCAGCGGGTCAGGAGCAGTTAGGGTTAAGTGTCTCGCTCAGGGACACATCGACACTAGGAGGAGCCGGGGATCGAACTAGCAACCTTCGCGGTTACAAGTCAACCTGCTCTACCTCCTGAGCTAAGCCGACCCACTCATGACTCACTCACTTATTTCACTTTTTCCCGTCTCACTCACGCTTTTACAGTTCTGCCCTCCAGTACTGTAATAAAACTCAAGCCGACTGTAGTTGGATGGCTCTGGTAAACTCTGCCTACCAGTCTCCCAGGGTTGTAATCGTGCTCTCTGTTTTACAACTGTCACTCATTTTAAGCTTTTTTTTTTTGTTGCGTTTTCACTTCTGTGGTATTTCAGTTTGATCTGATAAAATAGCTGTACGTTGCCCCCATGCATTCTCGCATTTGCAACACGAGAGTTGGCAGTTCAAGATTGTTATCGTCAATGAAAAAATTTGAATAGTAACTGTATTGTATGTTTTCAAAACCAACTATACAATACCAACTTAGGCCACACTAACCTTAACCCTCTCTATTTAATACACAAAGCTTTTCTGACCTTTTGCATCTCAGCCTTCATAAATACCAGAAAACAAAAGTCAATAATATCAACAAACAGCTTTTTCCTAAAAAATACGTAAGAATATAAAAACAATGAAAATGCTAAACTATCATAACCTTGCGGCGGTCTCCACTGAAATCCATCCACAGTGATGTGGCTCTAAACACAGAAGTGTTTAGAGTACCAGAGTACTTTAGAGTACTTCTATAACCTCTGGTCCTGCTCTGCTATTCCAGACCCACTTGGAGCTGGAGAAGTACCTCCCCCTCGCCGGCAGCCCTCTGATGGCCCCGCCCACCGCCACCTCCCCGGACAGGAAGTACCGCCGCGAGAGCGCCTCGGTGGTGGACGAGTTCTTCTCCGAGGAGAAGCCTGTGGCGCCGTACAGCCTCAACATCAACGTCATCCTGCCCAGCACCACCCACCTGCGCACGGGCCTGTACCGCCCCAACACCAAGCACATCAAGACGGAGCCCGGCCTGGAGGAGCCCTGCTCGGCCAGCCCCGCCGCCCAGGCCCTGCCCGACTTCACGTCCGTCTTCAGCATGTCCCCGGGGGTCAACCACCTGTTCCTCAAGCCGGAGATGAGCCCCAGCGAGGTGAGCCTCGCCCAGCAGCAGCAGCAGCAGCAGCCCTCCCTGGACATGGACCTCCAGATCGGCCCCCCCGCCCCCCAGCCCCAGGTGTACCACATGCCCCACGCCGACCTCACAATGACCCTGACCCACAACGCCCAATCGGGAGGCGGCGCCAACTGTGGCCGGACCATGCTCAACCTGGGCGTGACGACGACGACGACGGCGGCGGGCGGGGACTATACCATGTCTGACCACCAGCAGCATCTCCCCCCCCACCACCACCAGCAACAGCAGCAGCACCATCAACACCAGCAGCACCACCACCAACACCAACACCAACACCAACACCAGCAGCAGCAGCAGCAGCAGCAGCAGCAGCCCCTCCATTACTATCAGCCGTCGCCGGGGAGCGGCCCGCTCCACCAGCCCCACAGCCTCCCCCCCTCGCCCCCCAACTCCCAGCCGGGGAGCCCTGACGGCCACGCGGAGCTGGGCCTGCACCCCCACCGGCTCTCAGCCGCCACGCCCCCGCCGCCCCCTCCTCCCTACCACCAGCGGGCTGGGGGCATGAAGATGCATGGCATGTCCCATCACACCATGCTGATGACCCACGGCCAGGGCGTCCTGACCGGGCCGCGCTACAACCGACGGAACAACCCCGAGCTGGAGAAGAGGAGGATCCACTTCTGTGACTTCCCAGGTCGGCCCAGTTCAAGTCTCTGTCTCTCTGTCTCTGTCTCTGTCTCTCTGTCTCTCTGTCTCTCTGTCTGTCTCTCTGTCTGTCTCTCTCTCTGTCTCTGTCTCTCTGTCTCTGTCTCTCTGTCTCTGTCTCTGTCTGTCTCTCTGTCTCTCTGTCTCTCTCTGTCTCTCTTTCGCTCTCTCTCTGTGTCTCTGTCTCTGTCTCTCTCTCTTTCTCTCTCTCTGTCTCTGTCTCTGTCTCTCTCTCGCTCTGTCTCTCTCTCTCGCTTTCCTGCTCTCCCTCTCTTACACTTTCTTTTGTTCTTTCTATGGGTTTAATCATTCACTCATGTTGACAGACACAATATAACAAAAGGATGACGGATGGCTATGCGATAATTCCTCGCTTACTTTTGGTGGTTCTGACTTCCTGGTTATACTGTGTTTCATTCCACTGGTTATCCATCATATTTAACCTGTTTAATAATCAATGGGTCATTCTGAGTCATGTATGGAAACACAGTAAACCATTCCAAGGCCAAAGGTAGTGGTTATTAATAATTAAATAATTTGTTATTAGAAGTGTAGTGATCAGGGTAGCCTTGTGGATCGGGTGACGCCTGCCTCTAGATCCTGTGTTTCAACCCCAGTTTCTGGAGCCTAACCTTTAGCCATCCATTAGCAACATGCTACCTGCTCCTTCATGGATCTGCTTCAGCAGCTGCTACATTTAGCTTATTTGGGGTTTCTCTTTATTGTCTTACAGGTTGCACCAAAGTTTACACAAAGAGTTCTCACCTGAAGGCCCATCAGAGGACACATACAGGTAGGAATAAAAAACTTTTTCTGCTCCTGATTCCCGAAAATGCCATAAAATATTGTGTGAGTCACACACAGACTCCGGCCCATGCGAAAGCAGTGCCTCCTTGGGTAGGTCTGGTAATGGGTTTAGTCTGTGGATGTTTATCATACTCTGCATGGAACGAAGCAATAACAACGGTGTGGATTCAGGTTCAGGTTACTTTATTTGTACCCATAGGTACATTAGTTTGCACTTATGAAGATAGAGCTTCGGCGTCCATCACATGAACAAACACGCATCATAAGCTAATGCATGTACAATGGACATGAAGATATTGTGCTCAAACAGGGATTATCAATCAAAAGACAATGCACCTGGAATGGCTCCGTTGCTCTGCAGCAGTAGAGATCTGAAGTGTGTTAGCTCATTATGTTTAGACACGGCCCTTGTTATTCTCTCTGAAAGTAAAAACAATCCACTCTGCTGTGAATCTATCTTTTGTCCCGTTCTAAAGTACAACCTTTGACTTCACTCTTGTTTGACGTGTTGCTGAATAAATACCCACATGTGTGCAAACTAGCGGCCAGAAACACTTATTTTCTATTCGGTCATTAGGATTATGTTCAATTGTATTTGATTGTCAATGGCAAAAAATAGTTACATAAAAACATTCGCACAATAATCTCCTTTTGCTGTGGCTACACGCCCAGTATAAATGCCATTACCCCTCGCTAACCAGCAGAACTACAGCTTTGACAGGACAGCATAATGTTTGCTCGTTAAAATAATTGTCCCAGTAGTAACCCTAAATGGAGGCCCTTCCTCTGCTGTTACTGAAGGACATACACACCCTCCCACACATTCACATTCAAGATATTTTTTTCTGCCTAGCAAGTCTATCTTTTGGTTGAAACATTCCTGCATAATTTGGGATACCATTAATGTATTGAAGCCGTATGTAAATGCCAATCTTCGCCCATGACTGGATAGTCTCTTGGTTTCCGATCCAAATAAGCCACTCAAACACGCCAACAAACAACAGTCAGCGTCGCCACAGAGCACCTAATTGGGAAACGCCCTGGCTTTCAAGACCGAGAGCTGGCCTTGTACGCCCGTGCCAAAGACTTTCATCAAGCGTCCGTACCTGTGTACCTGCGGAGAAAGAGAGGCGGAGGGAGAACACAGACGCACTCACGTGTGCAGGGCATGTGCAGCTCATGCGCAGAGCATGCCATGACGGCACATCTGCCAACATTGTTGGAGTAGGAAAAAAACGATCTGATGGTTGAATAGATCCTAAGAATAGAATCGACAGACTTAAGAAACGGCTGATAAAGTCACTCTTGGCCATTTTCATTGGGGATCTGACAATGGAAAATAAAGAGCTTTCTAGCAGACAATGTGATGAATGTAACTAGCTTTAAATGAACACAACGCCCATTCTTTTTAGGCAGCACCGCGTGCTTCCTGGAAATGAGCCCAGTTTCACTACTCTGTGTGTGTGTGTGTGTGTGTGTGTGTGTGTGTGTGTGTGTGTGTGTGTGTGTGTGTGTGTGTGTGTGTGTGTGTGTGTGTGTGTGTGCGCACGCGTGCAGAAAAAAAGGCAGCAGACGAGAGAGGGAAATAAAATCAAAACCAACAGCAAACCAGTGCCTCTGGGTTATTGTTGTGACGGTCTTCAAAGAAAGGGGGGAGGAGGAAACCAGAGAGCAGGGGCAGCGATTGGCTCGCGTCGGCTCAAATAAATAAAACAAATACAATGGAAAAAAAAAGTATATAGATATATACACTTAAAAAAAAATGTACTGGTTCAATATGTGTATAATATGCACACACACACACGGGACCGGAGAGAAGGGGGTGGGAGAGGTGGGGTTCCAATTCAATGTAAAGTTTCCATAGGTCTGAATCTGGGTTGTGGTGAAGACATGAGACGAATGGGTGATACGGTGAGTGAATGAATGAAGTGGTGGGAGGGCGGTCAAATGAGGTGAAGGAATCAGAAACCGGTGGTTATCCCCTAATAGCCTCATTATCTGTGGCAGGCTCAGATGAACAGGCTTTCCTCTCTGCGCCTCGGCCCAGTCTCACTCCGCTACAGCTGAGCGGGAGTAAAATGTGAACAGCACCAAGCGACATATTCTGCTGGAATCTTCTTTTGTTCAAACGGACAATGGACTATTAGCCTTGACAAGATATTTCCATGTTCCTGCTTAAAGATGACACATTCTGATGATGATTCTTTGAGCATGCCTGCATGGGAAGGTCATGTTTCATTGAAAAATCAAGTGGAAATGTATAATTACACTAGCGAATAGAAATGAGGTGTTCTCGTTGAAAAATCAACATTACCAAGCAAGAGGGAAGACGGACACCTGAATTACTCAGTAAAAAAGCCTATGGGAAAGAGCGAAATACAAAATCAATGTGAAGGGGGTTTTTTTTGTGCGTATTTTCATACCATGTGCTGGGGAGTTCAACGCTTTGTGACATATTTCCCACAGTTAAACACAATATTAGCTCAGCCATGCTCATTTGAAGTGGGTGACGTTGACCTATAGTTTTCCCTTTGTCAATATTTTCTTTGAGTGGCCCGTGCATTGTGTCACAGCCCCGATGAATACCTGCTCTCCCATCATGCAACTGGCTCTGTCACTCTAGGCTTTTGTTCGCGCCGTTCAGACCTCTCTGACTCGTCCTGACAAACCAGTCCCTCAGAATCTCTCCGCCCTGTGGTTTTTCTTTGTCTGTCTGTGTGTGTGTGCGCGTGCTTGTGTGTGTGTGTGTGTGTGTGTGTGTGTGTGTGTGCGTGTGTGTGTGTGTGTGTTGATCGTACATGGATGTAGTGCCCTTTACTACACCAAAGGTGCTGTAGGCTTGTTTCACAGTCGGGTACGGTTGAGTCAGAGGGTCCCTGTCTCTCACAAGCACACTGGGAGTTGAGTCCCTAACCCGGGACCCCGTCCCCGTGCAGTAGAATGTCTCACACCGAGCGCCATGTTTATTTGCATTGACATTTGCATCCATTTTGTACTTTGTGTGTGTGTGTGTGTGTGTGTGTGTGTGTGTGTGTCGGCGCTCGACAAGCATGCATGGCTCTGGTGAAGGTGTCCATCTGTGCATACAAAGCCAAGAGAGCGTCAACGTGTGTGCGTGTGTGTGAGCTATGTGTGTGTCACTAACATATGAACTGTACTATGTGTGTTGATTGTGTGTGTGTGTGTGTTTGCCCAGTGCTATCAGTGAGATTAGGGGGGCCCCATCCCTCTTTCCAAACACTTGTGGAGGTGATTAAGGGGGGAGGGGGGGGGGGTGAGCACCTGAAGAGCCTGATGGCATTCACTCTCTGACTCAACCTGACCACACACACACACACACACACACACACAATGTTCTGCTCCTTTCCCAACCGGCCTCCCGCCGTATCTCCATGACCCCGGCGTGTTGCTACATGGCTCGCTGTGGAACCACCATAAAGTGTGTGTGTGTGTGTGTGTGTGTGTGTGTGTGTGTGTGTGTGTGTGTGTGTGTGTGTGTGTGTGTGTGTGTGTGTGTGTGTGTGTGTGTGTGTGTGCAACAAGTGTGTATACGTTTCAATCCCCTCCCAGCCGTCCCCCTACACCGCCGCGTGCGACGTACGCTGCGCACTGCGGATGAGTGAGTGTAGTATTCAGCAGAATCGTGTGTGTGTGTGTGTGTGTGTGTGTGTGTGTGTGTGTGTGTGTGTGTGTGTGTGTGTGTGTGTGTGTGTGTGTGTGTGTGTGTGTGTGTGTGTGTGTGTGTGTGTGTGTGTGTGTGTGTGTGTGTGTGCTTTACCTTGTTCCACGGCTGTGTGCGTGTGGGGTTCTTTGCTTCACAGCTGTGTGTGTGTGGGGGGGTCTTTGTTCCAGGGCTAAGTGTTTGTGTGTGTGTGTGTGTGTGTAGTCTGTTTGTCATTCTCCTGTTTATTGACTCTGCAGGTAATGGGAGAGGGAGGAGGCCTGTGCATTTGACCCAGGGAGTAAAGCTACAGAGCTAAATCAAACACACCTGTCCAACCCTCTGTCTCTTTATCCTCTCCTTTCTTAACTTTTAAAGTATTCAATCCTGTCCCTTTTTTAATACTCCTTTTCACGGTTCGTGTACACAGTGACTTTCAGGAGCGTATGCAGACATGAGCAGTAGAAATAACAATAACACAGTCAATCACTACCGCCCACTCTCCCTGTGCGCTCCACCGGTCCCCCTTATCGCCCACCCCCCGCCTCCAGTGGTCTTTGGACCCTCCTGATTGGCTAATGGCCAATCGCTCCGTGATTGATGGTCTGCTATCTAATCAGAACGGCCGGGGCCACCGCCGCTAATGACCACTTTAGGAGGTGCTTAAGGACACCGCCGCACTACCTTGACGTTGGTACGGTCTCCGGAGCACCTCTCTATAGATTATATCCAGAATGGAAATAATTTCAAGTGTGTGCATGTGATTATTTTCTCGGTTGTTTGTTCTTCACATTAAACACACATGGTACAAAATGTGCTGGGTTCTTAGAATACATAATGTTCGCTCGTTAAAATAATTGTCCCAGTAGTTAAATGTGGTTACAGAAGGACACACACACCCTCCCAATTCAAGATTTTTTTTGTTCTGCCTAGCAAGTCTATCGTTTGGTTGGAACATTCCTGCATAATTTGGGAGACCATTAATGAGTCATACGACGAATGGACGTCAAACGGACGTCAAACGACCTGATGAATCCGACGGAAACCTTTAAAGCACATTACCTGTCTCATCATGTCATGGATTTAATTCAATTCACACCTCAATTCACACGCATACAGTAAAGGTGGCGTGACCTTCACTCTGACTGAACAGATATGGGCCTTTAAGCAATCCAGTTTTTAAATTCCTTTACGGATGATTGCATTGCATTATTACTGTTATAACTATTGCTGCGCAAACATTTGTCCTTTTTTAAAGAGTCTGAGTTGTCATAGGCTGGTCGTAGGCTCTTGGTATGAAGTAAATACTTTATCTTATGTGTGGGCATGTGTGTGTGACGTGCGTGTGTGTAGGAGGTGGTGTGTGGGTAGAAGTGTGTGATGCAAGAGCACTTTTTCATTGACGAGGTGGAGTCATTAAGCGCTTGTTTGAGGGGTGTGCGTGCACAAGCCTGTTCTGCCTGTTTAAACAGAAATCCACTTGTTAGTTCTAAAGCTACGTTTCAACGATGTTATTCACACACACACACACACACACACACACACACACACACACACACACACACACACACACACACACACACACACACACACACACACACACACACACACACACACACTTACTTTAATGATATATAGTCACGCAGGTATTGTGTGTTTTAATGGTTATAGAAGCCACTCAGACACACAAATGAATACTGTACCGCCATCAACCATAGACTGGTATTGGGTTCCCACAATGCATTTGTGAATACACTCAACTGTCAAATCATTTCACTTCATAAGCAACATCTGATGTTGCTTCTTGAAACTTTAAATGCTTGAAGAATTGGAGACACACACACACACAACCATAATGACTGTATTTTATGCTACTGAATGCAGACCAATGTGATTCGTGTTTTGTTGTGGTTCCTCATGTATAAATATTTTTAGGGTTCCTTTCTCATATATTTGAGAACTTCCTGACAGGCCATTTGGATATTTTCAGTGTGACAATCTATGTTTCCCGGTTGTGTAAATAGGACCTTTGATGTTGACACATTATTTCTATACCACAGGATTGTGTACTATGTTACATTGATCTTTTTCAAAAAGCATTAGGTAGCCTCATAATACTATATTTAACATAATAGAATGTAATAGATTTATGTGATAAAACAAATGAACTAACTAACTTTTGTTACCCTCTTTTTTTGTTCCCCTATGCTTCATCCCCTCCTCCTCCTCCTGCTCCTCCTCCTGCTCCTGCTCCTCCTCCTCCTCCCCCTGCTCCTCCTCCTGCTCCTCCTCCTGCTCCTCCTCCTCCTCCCCCTCCTCCTCCTGCTCCTCCTCCTGCTCCTGCTCCTCCTCCTCCTCCTGCTCTTGCTCCTCCTCCTCCTCCTGCTCCTGCTCCTGCAGGAGAGAAGCCCTACCGCTGTACCTGGGAGGGCTGTGACTGGCGCTTCGCCCGCTCTGACGAGCTGACGCGTCACTACAGGAAACACACCGGCGCCAAGCCCTTCAAGTGCGTGGCGTGCAGCCGCTGCTTCTCCCGCTCGGACCACCTGGCGCTGCACATGAAGCGCCACCAGAACTAGTCCTGTGCCCCCCCCCTGGACCGGCGCACGGGGACCCCCAGACACCAGAACTAGTACTACTAGTAACTACTAGTCCCGTGCCCCCCCCTGGACCAGCGCACGGGGACCTCCAGACACCATGTGCTAAGCAGCCAGGTGATCGGTACACGAGAAGAGACGTCTGACTGTCAGCGCGCCCCCACAGGGTGTGGGTTGCGTTTTTAAGTTGTTCCAGAACGCACGCGCGCGCACACACACACACACACACACACACACACACACACACACACACACACACACACACACACACACACACACACACACACACACACACACACACACACACACACACACACACACACACACACACACACACACACACACACACACACACTCTTGCGCAAACGCCATGTATATATTTATATATGTACTTATACTGTAAACACAGACATGCCAATAGACATTTGTGCTCTCCCACAATGCATTTGGGAGAACGCTGGACGGCAAACTGGTCGGTTCTTACGGTCGCCGACGTCCGAGTGTTTCCCCGTGACCTTTCTGCGGAGAAGTGGACACCCTGTAACTCTTGGTCCTGTGTAAACATTTGTATATATACTTTGAGTGTATCCGCAACGAATGTATTGAAATTTATACTTGACAATTTTTTTTATCGTGTTTTAATATTTGTTTAATCGGGTCAATATTGAGGCCCTCCCACGGTGTCATAATCCACTCGATCGCAAACCGAAAAAAATTCCATTCATATTTTCAAACCGTTTTGTGGAAAAGTAAATGACAGGTTGGATGTCTGTTGTGCTCAGGCTGTTGTGCTCAGGCTGTGCCCTGCTCACGCCCCTGGGTGAACGGAGGCGTTCACCCGTGTTTGTGTTCATAACCAAATTGGTCGCTATGACAACGGACTATTGACGACAGCCGTTTTGGAACGTCTATTCATATTTTTTCTTTTCAGACACTTCAAACACGGAGAATGAAAGACGAAGATGGGAGGGCTTCTTTATAAACTGTATGGTTGTTATTGTAATTATTACGTACCGTATGAACGTAATGAACGTAAGTTAATCTTGCACTGGATTGTTTTTTTTTTTATATTATATATCGACTAACTGGTAAGTTAGTGCTGGACAATTCAAACTATATAACTGGTTGTTTGTTTGCTGTAATTGTATCACATCAAAATATAAAGTGCTGATATCCTCGCTCTGGGTGAATGAGAGCGGATGGATTCTCCAGGCCTTTATTCTGAACTGGACTTGCTCACAACTGTCCGTAATGCTATGCGGTACACAAGGCAATGGTGTTTCTTTTTTATTCAATCAGACAACAAGCATGTTCTTATTGTTAATACTTTTAAACAAAGGCACTTTGTAAACTCTAATATCTCCAAACCTTAATCCTTGCCCCCCTAATATTTAAACAAAGAATTTGCGAAAGAAAATAATGATCATTCATCCTTCATTTCCTCAGATGCACTTTGTTTTAATGTTTAAAGTGACAGTTTTTTAACTGAGTCCAATAATATGATGATTCTACCACAGATTAATTTGTATTATTCTGAACAGTTCTGCCTTTCCCTCTTGTTGTTCATAGGTCACCCTGAATCACTTTGGTCATTACCTCTCTCGTCATGTTTGAACTGTCACTCTGTCTGCTTATATCTGTGTTTAACTGTCGCTGTGCTCTCTGCAAAGCCCTAGACCAGTCAGTTGGTACACTGAATGTAAAGCCTAGTCTTATTTAAACTGAGGGACAACATAGGCTACTAAATTACAACTTGTAAAACCTTCCTGGGATTCCTCCATTCCTACAGGAATTACTTTTGCAGCAAAGCCCACTCAGGCAGGTTGGAAGCTACCTAAAGGTCAATGTTTTTTCATTGGCTGTGATTGACGGCTTGGCCGACGACATTGTAAAACCTCTGCCGTGACTTGAGGCTAGCAGATTGAGTTCTACATGGACATGGGGAGCACTGCTGGTTCATGTAAGAACCAGCAGATTGAGTTCTACAGGGACATGGGGAGCACCGCTGGTTCATGTAAGACTGATCCTGGTCGTTTTTTCTCTTTTCTTGTCTTCTGGTGCCTTGATGTTTTCAATGCTATCTTCAGTAATGTCCCTTGACCCCATACTTTGTACTTAAGTGTACGTTTGTAAAACAGAGCAATTGTAAATATTTGTTTTTCACTAATTATTATTTTTTTTAAATATGAACAAACGGGCATTTAGACAAGTAGTACATGATTGATTGGGTAAATCTTTTGATACTAGAAGATATTTGTATAACAATGAATCAGTTTGTGTACAATATTATGAGGAACAAGTTTTGGTTTATTTACTGTTTTACGTAATGGTTTCTGTTTGAGTCAAATAGGAAATTGTAATAAAACAATTTTTTAGATATCTATTTCTTCTGATATTTTGTGTCATTCTTTTGGCTTATTTGTGTCCAACGTTTTCATTTGATCAGGAGGAAAATCCAATGAACGGCTTGATTAAATTCTGCCATACAAAAGTCAGGGGCCATTTGCACAACATGGCTATTAGATCTGCTAGAATATTGATTGATTTTGTAATTCGTTCATTGTTTTTTATTATAAGAAACAACACCAAACTCAGGTGTAACTGTCGTACTCGTCGATACGTAGTGTATGTACATATTGACTGATTGATAATTATATTACTACTACTACTATAATTACTATTCCTACATCTAAAGTAATAGTTCCCCATACACCACAAAAACCCATATTTGAAGCTTCTCTGTCTTCCCTCTGACTGTTTGGGAGTGAACTTCCCCTTTAAACTTGACCCCTCCTTGGAAAGGATGGCAGTGAAATGCATATCTTAAAACAGTTGGAAATTTCCGTTGGTTTCCTTGAACTAAACAAGTCAAGTTCTGTTCATCATTAATTCAGATCGGTTAATATCCTGGAAAACAAGTCCAACCGGAGAGCCACACAAAATAAACAAAAGGATTGTACAAACATTTCACAAAAAACCAACCCAGCCAGCTCATACAGCATGCTAATTATAGTCCAAAATAAGGCAGTTTCAGTTAGCCCAATGTGTTACAGCTGGTTCAGCTAAAAACAAGAGAGACGTTGGTCCAACTCAAACCAAAAACGAACAAACTATCGCATATTTTGTAGCAACAACTAACCACAAAAGTTCAGCCCTGGAAGGACAAGACTTTGAAGATAAGTGATCTATACAGGACGGCAACAAATATTCCTATCGCGATGAGGACTCTAAAACACGGTTAGACATTAAGAGGTTATTGAGAGAATTCTGCGTTTGTTTTTACAAAACAAAGCCAAAACGTGGTTAATAATTTGCCAAAGCATGGACTGTTCCCAATATGGCTGAGTGAGTTTATAGACATGGCGCTGTGTCGGCGTGTTGTGACAGGTGAAAGGTAGGCCTGCCGAACTGCCCTGTTTGAACAACACAAAGCAGCCCGTCGTTTGAGAAATCTGCACCACAAAAGAAGAAGAAGAATAGGCTGCGACATAAAGAGCAGCAGGGTGGAGAGGCGCTTTGACCATAATGCCGTAGTGTATAGCGTGGTTAGACTGGTCGTTAGACTGGAGGCCCCTGTTGTGGAAGTGAGAGTGCATCAATGTGTGTCTGTGTTTATTGTCCATCTTTAAACAGAGAGAGAGAGAGAGAGAGAGAGAGAGAGAGAAAACTTATTGTTAGAAGCATAACTGGCATCTATATCCAGTGTGTGTCAGAGCAAGTCTGAGGGCCTCAGAGTCGTAGCCGTCATCCACACTGCTGAAGTGCTGCTGAGCATTTCCCCCTGAAGCCCTACGTGCCCTCACTGTCGGACCTCTGCTCGGGCTCACCGACGATGACACAGACGGTGTCATCGACAGTTGACGGAAAGATTACAAGTAGTTCGCTCATCAGATTGTATCGAGAGCTTTTCAAAAAGATAATGGTTTGCAGAAATGGTCCATCAAATATCTACAAGCTTGTGTCAGCATCTCCTGCGACCCCAAATGCATATCAGGGGACCGGAATGGGCTCCCGACACCAAGGTTGGGAACCATTGTTTTAAGAGAAATCCAAAAACTAGTATGGCTAGTTACTGTGTGTTCTTTCCTATGTCCCATGTCGTTGGCTCCTTGGCTCTGGACCTGCAGAGCAGATTTCCTTCAGCACCTGAACAGTGTGGCTCCCTTCCACCTCATTCCTCGCTGAGTCATGAGTCGGTTTGCTCAGTTGCTGTTGAGACTTGTCCTGCGATAGCTCACTCGGGTGATGGTGCCTTCATGTGCCTTTAAGTACGCAATAATAACCCTAACGCGCACCCCTCACCCCCTCAGCCCCTCAAGGACAAGTTTCACTGTGTCACACTGAAACTCTTTTCCCTATGGATGGAGAGTGGTATAGGGGACTGGTAGTCTGCTACAGTGGTGTGGTAGCATATAGGGCTGACAGGATATGAGTCCACATTTAAAGTAAAAGATCAGCTCTGAGCCAAACAGAATCTGAAACGTGTCCAATGTGAATCATCTATCGACGCACGGAGGGCGTTGGTCCCTGATTGCCCACCTGGGGGCGCTCTAGAGAGAAAACTTATGGTTTAAAAAGTGGACGAATAGGTGCGAGTCATAAGAGTCCTCTCTTCTAAGTTATCGTTTTTTGGTGATTGACAAGAGCATTGAAACAGTTGTTCCACTAAAGATTTGGGAGTTTAACACTTACAGTTACTCAAATTATACTTTAGCTCATGTTTTCAACCTTTATTATGTTGTTTTACTATTTGTTTTAGTTCACTTCATATTTCAATCTGGACCTTGTGTAATTTTGCCATTTTGATATGTTCCTCCATATGTTCCTTCTGTCTTAAGTAACTTGAACTTGACCTCAAATTAAGGTTTGTAAGAGAAACAACTATTTATCGTTTTCTGAGTATAAGGGGGAGTCCGCCTCCACAAGTACTAACTTATTTTAACGAGGGCATGTAGACACAACTTGACTTAATCCCTCACGCATATTTCAAACAGACGCTTCAAGTGATTTTATCCTATAGTAACTATGACGGCTGGAATGTCTTTTGTCTTGTTTTTCGCATTTCTTTTTTTGTTGCATCTCTCATGTTCTGTTATGCAACTGACGTGGCGGTAGACGTACATACCTCCAAGGCAAACAAAAGGGTGGGGGGGGGGGGGGGGGGGGGGGTTGTATGGAGGTGCGTTTGATACCTGTGCTCGTCTCCATCCGTGTCCGTTTGGGTTAATGATTGATTAACACGCCGCTGGCCCTCTGACCGCCATAAAGCCTGACCAATGTCTCATGAGGCGCCATAAATCAATGGAAGGGAAGGAGACTAAGGAGGGGGGAGAGGTGGGATAGATAGATAATGAGAAAAGACGAAATATAAGAAAGATTGACTTATATTCAAGGCCACTTATTGATTAAGACGGTAGAGGGGGGGGGGGGGGATAGATAAAAGAAGACTAAATGTAAGGCAACTTATTTATATAGTTGTCATATATTTTGTCTTCTTTTAATATATTATATTCAAGGCCACTGATTGATTAAACGCATCCCTGTATTGGCTAAATCTTAGCCTAAAGAGTAACATTTCAACAAAGAATTCAAGACTGCAAACTCTTGGGCCTGAAAGGGGCAGGCAGGATACGACATGTATTTTTATGCCAGTAGACTTGGCATCAGTGGGCCTATGAACTGTGCCCAATAATAATTCACAATAGCTTTGAATTCTCTACCTTACTTGACCCTCCGTAGTCAGTGCTATTCCTGTCACATTGTTCCCCCTTGTGGCCATCGGTTGTACTTACAACCACATGCTGACAACAAAGCCGGAGTCTGACCTAGTGGTATCAAAGTTGGTCGTTCCCGTGCTGCTCGCCACAATATGAATGTGTGTTATTCTGTGACTACAGTCCTTCCATTGACCTGGAGGACTTTATAGTTTAGGAGTTTATAAAATAAAATGGAACTCTAAGAATGCTTGTATACTTATTAATTAATACTAATTAAATTACTGTTAAGAGAAGTAAACCGAGGCTTTTAGTGTAGGATATTATGGTTATAAACGTCAAGATTTCGCCTTTTATTGTTTAAATATACCAAAGGCATTCGATGGTCAGCTGCTGGTTGCTGGACAGTTGACAATGTGAAGATCTGTCCTCAGATGGAGTAGGCTACGGCATGTTTCCGGTGATTTAATGAAAAGTCAGCGGTTGAACATTTATGCAAGACCAGGATATAGGCTAATTTGACGCGTGAATCCACAATGCTAGAATGGTAGATTATGGTAATGAACAGAAGAGGGGAAGAAAATGCACCAAAAACATTTTTTTTATTATTATTCTATAAAAGAAGTGGGCAAGGGAGGGGATGATCACAACTTTACAGGGACAAACCGACTTCTCAACACCATGGATCACAGTATCAAAAAAGCTCTTGTTTTCCGTGTTGATCTTTGCAGATTTGTTCTGTACAAATACAAACAAAACAAAAAATACATTTAAAAAAATGTATAACTTGTAATATTATAACGATAACTGCATTGCACTGAGTAAATATAGTACTGGCCCATCAGTTACTGCATTCATTATAAAATACCTAGAAACGATTGATGAAGAAGATGTAGAAGAAGCGGAAAACAGGGAAAGTCAAAGCACAACCATGAGCCGCAAACTGACGGACCGACGGACGGACAGAAAGGCAAGCGGGTGTGAGCATCCAAACCATGTGTTTACGCCAGGTGCTCCCCCTAGTGGCCCAGAACCTCCTCACACCACGCTTCCCCATTTCACGCAAGCTGTGAACGTGGTGTTCCTTTACCCTCGTGTCGACCGGACGATTAACAAAGTAAACTAATATGCGTACGTTATTTTAGCATTTAGCATTTCTAATTTTAGTTTTCATATGATGTTGGAACACGTTGTCTTTTAAGTGAATGTCATGGTCGCATGGACCCTAGCTTCACCGCACTGGGCCCAGTCCCAGTTCTCTCCCCTTAACAAAGAAGACTTGCTTTGAGTGCCCTTAGCTGCAAGTCAGCTACCAAGCTGGCTAGCGTTCAAGGGATGATTTTAAGGGGTAAACAGCACTCCCTCTTGCTCCCTTAAGTATTGGGACACCCTAACCCTTCACGGAAACGCACAAAATCTAAGGTTAGGGCTCACATCTAGGGGAAGGGGGAGAATTGGGACAGGGCCTGGATGTCGAAAGCGCTAGTGACATCCTTGGGAGGACCAATCTTAATTATAGGATTAGGTTAGGTTGGGGAACGGATGGACCAATAGGAATGGATCCCTTCAAAGATAGAAAAGGTCAGAGGTCATAAAATGTTTTGATGGGTTTAAGATGTTGCGGAGACCATCACTGATAAGAGCACCTCGTTGTTTGAAAGACGCACGCACGCACACACATACACACACACACACTTTAAAAAACAATACTCTTCATGCAACACAAATGTGCACAACACAACTGGGACCTTTTTTTTCCTCAAGAAATCAGGATACAAATGTATTAGATTGAAAAGAAGACGCACAGAAAGGACAAAAACAGAAGCATATCTTTCACATTATCTAGTCAGTGTTAAAAATAGAGATTCACCCGTTAACATTAACTCTGCACTTTGATTATATACACGTATGTACATCGACTTCTCTTATTTCTCATTGTCCATTAGGTCTTTATCAACAGTTTACAAAAGAAATACAATTTTTTGCAATCAAATGCATATACTTTTTTCTAGAAAGATGTGCTTAGTAACATATACATTTTTTAAATGAAGCAGAGAGGGCGACAGACGCAGGAATGTTGCGCCTTCCTGAATTGGGTGAAAAGAAAAAAAAAAAAAAAACTTTCCTCGCCAAGTGTCTCAACGTGGTCTAATATCATTTCTGTCGATACCGGTAGGGAAGAGACTGCCTTTTTGTGTGTTTTTGAAGTGTTTTGAAAACAGCGAAGCCTTGAATGTTATCAGTTTTTCGATCCAATAAAACAACAGCGAAAAACCCTTGATTCAACCGAATGAGAAACCGAGGATGAGATCACACCACGTGGGGTCTGAACGGGCTCCAGTGCATCACCGGCCCAGATGTTAGGAGGCTTTGTTATGTTGCGTTGCATGCCTGCCATGCACTCGTCCACCCAAGCATTCAACAGAAACGTCACGATGTCAGCGGCTCACCAGCCCCTACAACAATAGTGATCACGGTGGACACATCTGATTGGCTAAGAACGACAGCATTTCCCGAAAAATGTAAATGTTTGAACTTCTTTAAAGGGATAGGTCAAGATACGAAGCGTTATAGCGGTCATTTAAAGATATTAAAATAGATTTGTTGTCTGTGCTTTTTTTTTCTTTCTTTCAGAAGGCCAGTGGCAACATGGAGGGGAGCCAGGAGTCCATGATAAGATGTAACTAACAGCCTACCAATGAGCTACCAAAGTACAAACGGGTCCTCAGTGCTTCCAGAACAAGGTGTGCAATAGGTTGCATAATTCAGTTCAGCCCACAGAGAGCCCACCTGCTTGAGACGTGGACTTTGCCGATCCGAAACAAACGAATCAAGGGAGATTTCATTTGAATCCCGATTCAAAAATGTCCCTACTCCACTTCCAAATTCAGTAAGGCAAGGATTTGTTGTCACAGGCTAATTCCCTGGAGGACGATGGCGTGGAAGGGGGTACACTGTGGACGTTTTGTGTACAGCCATCCCCGGGTCCACCCTGAACAAGACACCGCCCCCCCGACAACGGTTCAGCAGCCCAGCTCTGGCAGCACGGAGTGTGACAAGACCACCGGGGTCTGAACTACAAGCCGACGCAGCAGCGTCCTCCTGTCTCGCCCAGAGCCACCTCACAGGACAGATTGACCATCGTCAGGGTCCAATCAGCCTGCCTCGTGGCCGTCGCTAGGCAACGGCAGGGGCCAGATGGCCAGTACCACGGTGGGTCCCGGATGATGTCATCGACAACAAATGTTGCTGAACCTCAGCCAGAGCGTCTCAAAGAAAGCTGAGAGCGTCGTCTGGCTCCCAAGCAGGCAGATGTTAAGCAGATACAATGTGACTCTTGGGCTTTTTTTTTTTTTTTTTTTTTTCATGTTTTCTTTCATTGACAGAAAGGCTTTTCCAAAAACCTGATTGAACCTGATCGATGACTCGCACGATCGCCGTCTCTCTTCACTCCGTTCTCAGTGTGGCGTGGGAGGCGGGGAAGACGACGAGACGCCCCCCCCACGACACGGTAGCCCTGTGAGAGGGGACCCCGCCCCCCCCGGGAAAAACGCACGCGCTCCGTGCAGCAACAGCCCACGTTCGCCACCATGCTGACGTCGGAGCCTTTGCCAGTAAAACAATAAATTAAATGTGTCCCGAATCAATGGGACACGCGCGGCCTTGGAAACAAAAACACGAGGTGAGCAGTACCGTCGAAGCCAAGCTCTGTCCGTCATCAGCCCGGCACACACACACACACACACACACACACCGTTGCAGATCCAATTCAATATTTCGTTAAGGCTCAACAGGCAAGAGGTCAAGCTAACAACAGTGGCCCGGAACACGCACACACGCACACGCACACACTCGCACGCACACACACACACACACACACTCGTACTTAAAAACCCTATACACTCTGATAATGCGCTTTGTCACAAAACACGCATGCAGGAGCTCACGCGTGCCCACGTGCACACACAAGACACACGGCCTGACATGCACGGATAAAACACTCTGGACACACACACACACGCACGCACGCACGCAGACACACACACACACACACACACACACACAGAGAACCAGGAGAGCTTCCCTGTGAGAGGTTTGCTTAAGTAATCTCATCATGTTTGTGTATATTTGTAAAGAAGTCCACAGCCTGGGAACACAAACTATAGATCTATAGACTATAGACTATAGATCTGAACTAAACCAACGTGGATGTCTTCAAGCGTTGCCAAGAGTTCAACACTTCACTTCTTTTAACTTTTTTTTTTAACCAGAATCAACCTCTGAGAAGAAGAAATAACCAACACAAAAAAGAAAAATTTAACTGAAGGCCATGTTTCTTTTCATAAAGCAACAACAGGAACAACAACCACCACAAATAAATGCAAATACTGTAATTAATCAACAACTCTGGACAGGGGTGTATTTCAAGGGGTGTGGGGGAGGGGTCACTGAAACAGCTAATTAAAAAAAGGAAAAAAAATGAAAAGACAAATCAAATCAACATTTCACAGTCTTGTAGCACCCTATGCCCGGGTCGGGGGAGGGGGGAGGGGGGGGGGGGGGGGGGGAGACACAGCGGGGGGGAGGGGGGTAAACAGTTTGAGTTCTTCCTGTGGAGAATGGTTTCCAAGGAAACGACGCACACAGCAGGTGTGTGTCTATCGTATCGTGTCCCCGCGCTCCCCCCCCCCCCCCCCCCCCCACGGCTACTTTTTTTGTTTTCGTTAAACACTCCCACATGGACGACGATGTTATGTAATCAAGGACTTTCAGTGCAATGGTGACTTTGGACTACCTTTAAGTTACTACCTCACAGACTACCATCCACACCACATCATTAGTCCAGCCTTGAGGACTCCTCCAATGATTTCCACATGTCTCACAGGAAAAATCAAGGATGGTGTGTGTGTGTGTGTGTGTGTGTGTGTGTGTGTGTGTGTGTGTGTGTGTGTGTGTGTGTGTGTGTGTGTGTGTGTGTGTGTGTGTGTGTGTGTGTGTGTGTTCCAGAGAATCCTAGCGCAATAAGGTATTCGCTCAACTCGTTAAAAAAAAACCTCGACCCAGCAAGCAACGTAGAAGCCGTCCGCCACACGTGTGTGTCTTCTCTCCGGCCGCGGAGACTCCGCCGCCCTGGGAAACGTACGGTGAGGTCCAGAGCCGGGGGCCGGCGCCGGAGGGGGGGGGGGGGGCGGGGGGGGGGGTGGAGCCCCAGCGACACGACCGCGGCCAACTGAAACTCTAATCATCTTAAATAGAACAAAAAAAAGCAAAAATCAAAAAAAACAAAACCTAAAACAGAGAGACACGTCTTCTGCTGTGGTCTGTCCCCAGTCTCCTGTCTGGTGTCTGCTCTGCTCCCCGTCCGTCCGTCCGTCCATCCCCCGGCAGAGCCCCGCTGGACGGAGGGACGGGCCGCCGGGGGGGGGGGGGACGGGCGGAGGGCGGGACGTCCTGTCTGGTCACAGTCCACCCGTCCTCCGTGTTTCTCCGCTCTCTCTCCTTTGAGAGTTGCGCTTCCTTCGAGCCGTGGGGGGGGGGGGCGTTACCACGGGCGTTACCGCGGGCGTTACCGCGACGACGTCATGAGGTGAGGAAGCTGGGGGAGGGGGGGGGGGCGGGACCAACAAGATGGGGGTGGGTCCGGGGTGGCGGTAGTGGGTGCTAATGGAG
>NC_140280.1:12432337-12569837 GCF_964030765.1 Micromesistius poutassou
CAGACACGTCATCGTAGGGCTGCTCCATTATGGAAAAAAAATCATAATCACGATTATTTTGGTCAATATTGAAATCTCGATTATTCAAATGATTATTTTTGAGTTTGAAAACATGATGCATTTATTCATAATTTCTCTCCAAAAAAAACACTTTGTAAATGAGAACTTTGAAATTTCCCCTTAAAAAAATACACAAAATGGTCCAATAGAAAATAAAGTCCAGATATGAATCCAGCTGCTCTGCAGTTGGAATTTCTATAAAAAAAAAAAAAAAAAAAACTGGATTATATTAGTTTGGTGATCGTTTCACTCTTAAATCGAAATCGCGATCAAAATACGATTAATCGCCCAGCCCTACTTCATCGGGGTCATGGCAGAGTCTGTTGTCAGTTAGCTTTGGACGCAACGTAATGTAAGAAGAATGTTTTCAAAGTGCCTCCCCTGCGCGCACACGCACACACACACACACACACATACACACACACACTATAACTGTGTAGTAAACAGTTGAATGCACTGCTATATCCTCTTCATTCATGATCTGTGAGCAGACAGAGGCACAGAACGCCTGCCCCAGAGGTGCTCCTGTCACGATCGTGTCGTCAATAATGCCAATCAGTAGATGTAGATCGTAGATGAAGTGCACTTCAGAGATCACCGAGGGCCAACAACTTTAAACTGGGAGAGGAGTGGGCGATCTCACATGGAGAGTGTGGGGGGGACGGGTAACAGGTACCCACACACACACACACACACACACACACACACACACACACACACACACACACACACACACACACACACACACACACACACACACACACACACACACACACACACACACACCGTGGGCATTGGCTTCGGGTGTCAACGCGTGGCCCGGGCCAGGAGGTTCATTACAGCTGCCAGTGCCACGGGCCGGATCACAGACCCTCACAGAGCAGCGGTCTGGGGGGGGGGGGGGGGGGCGGCACTGGGGAGATAAGCTGAAAGAGTGCTAGAACGGTGAATGCCATGAGAAAAGGCAGCGGCCGGAAGTGGAAAGAGGAGACGAAAGGACGAGCCAATAACAAATCAGCACACACACACACACACACACACACACACACACACACACACACACACACACACACACACACACACACACACACACACACACACACACACACACACACACACACACACACACACACACACACAGAGTGAGAACGAGAGTGTGCAGACCCGCTACATGGTCCGGAGCTCGATTCCAATGGGTTCCAAAATATTGCACAACTTATGTAACCAGAGCCCTTCCAGTCCTTTAGAGACACACACACACACACACACACACACACACACACACACACACACACACACACACACACACACACACACACACACACACACACACACACACACACACACACACACACTTCATCAAGTGACACAGATAATAGGGAGGAGGAGGAGGAGGAGAGACCAGAGAGGAGAAGAAGAAGAAGATGTAGCTTGCTGAAGGTGGCAGGAACGCCTAAAACCTAAAGTATGGCTTAGGAGCCCTGACAGCTGCTACCCCACCCAGCCCCACCCCTCCTCAGCTCACTCCGGGCCCCACCCCTCCTCTGCTCACTCCGGGCCCCACCCCTCCTCTGCTCACTCTGGGCCCCATGCCAACATGAAAGACACCTGGAAACCATTATTTATCTGAAAGCCTCCAACCTGAATGTGAGTGTGTGTGTGTGTGTGTGTGTGTGTGTGTGTGTGTGTGTGTGTGTGTGTGTGTGTGTGTGTGTGTGTGTGTGTGTGTGTGTGTGTGTGTGTTTTGGGGTGGGGGGTGTCTACGTGGCCAAATGCATAGAAAAGAATGCTTGATGTGTGTGTGTGTGTGTGTGTGTGTGTGTGTGTGTGTGTGTGTGTGTGTGTGTGTGTGTGTGTGTGTGTGTGTGTGTGTGTGTGTGTGTGTGGTCAAGGGCTAATATTTACCGGTGGTGGTGTATGCCGCTGTGACCCAAAGTTCAAGCTTGTGTCCTCTCTCTCTCTCTCTATCTCTCTCACCCCTTTACAAAGCCTCTACCTCACTCTCCCAGGCCACGCCCCTCTCTCTCTCCCCCTTAATAAAGCCCTCTCAGGCCACGCTTATGTCCTCTATCTCCGTAATGAAGCCTATACACCTCTCTCTCTCTCTCTCACTCACGCCTCTCTCTCTCTGAAGCCTTTAACTCACTCTCCAAGGCCACTCCTTTCTCTCACCCTTTTATAAAGCCTATACCTCACTCTCATGACCACGCCTCTCTCTCTCTCTCACTCCTTTATGAATCTTAATCTCACTCTCCAAGGCCACTCCTTTCTCTCTTTATAAAGCCCAGGCCTCGTTATCCCAGCCACGCCTTGGTCTGTGTTGGTACATCCACTTTCCTTTTCCAGCCCTGGAAAGATTCTATTTTATTTATAGTTCACAATTTTAGACAATGCGTGGTATCGATTCATTCACATTGATTACATAGCACTCTCTGTCCCTCTCACTCGCTCACTCTCACAGCTGTGACCTTCCTCTTTCCCTGGCAGCCTCTCGTCTCTCCCCCTTTACCCTCCCCCTTTACTCCTCCCACTTTTCCCATCATTCCTCCCCTGATCCCCCCCCTTCCCCCCCCCCCCCCCCTCCCCGAACACACCGCCAAGGAGGGGCGACGGCTCCGCCTGCCCCTTTAAGAGGACATGACTCACACACCCTCTGGCAACCACACACACACACACACACACACAAGGTGGAGGGCCCCCCAGATAGGTGAAGCCCTAAAGACTATAAACAGCACTTGAGTCTTTGCTGTAAAACACCATCAGGGTTGATGGTTCAATTCTCCCCTCGCCCCAATGCCCGGAGCCCAACCTTTAAATCTCACACGAGTCATCTGTGTACCCCAGTTAAAGTGGCTTACAATCCTACAACTTTAAGCTCACTCAAGCAAACCCTGCAAAACACAGAGAGGGAGGGAGGGGCCAGGGTAGGGAGGGAGGGGCCAGGGGAGGGAGGGAGGGGCCATGGGAGGGAGGGGCCAGGGGAGGGAGGGAGGGGCCAAGGTAGGGAGGGGCCAGGGTAGGGAGGGGCCAGGGGAGGGAGGGAGGGGCCATGGGAGGGAGGGGCCAGGGGAGGGAGGGAGGGGCTAGTGTAGGGAGGGGCCAGGGGAGGGAGGGGCCAGGGAAGGGAGGGAGGAAGGGGCCAGGGGAGGGAGGGGCCAGGGAAGGGAGGGAGGAAGGGGCAGGGAAGGGAGGGGCCAGGGAAGGGAGGGAGGAAGGGGCCAGGGGAGGTTACGCCGACCAATAAGGACAGTGCAATAGGGTAGGGCCACGGGGTCAAAGGTTAAAAGGGGATTGAGGTTGTGCAATGTTGGCCTGTATGATTAGAACACAGAATAGTGAGATAAACTAGTAATAACGAAACAGAAAGAGATGGACTACATGTGCATAGGGACAAACTGACAGAGAAAAAATAAAGAGAAAAAAGAAGCAGAGAGAGAGAGAGAGAGAGAGAGAGAGAGAGAGAGAGAGAGAGAGAGAGAGAGAGAGAGAGAGAGAGAGAGAGAGAGAGAGAGAGAGAGAGAGAGAGAGAGAGAGAGAGAGAGAGAGAGAGAGAGACATACAATCAGGTATGTAAGTACACACACAAACATGTCTAACCACAAACAAACTACTAATACCAGTATGCATTGGGCTTCTGCACCCAATGCTTGAAGTTGTGTTTGGACCCTTTACTAAAGCTCACAATTAATCCAAAGCACTCCGGCCGCATCCAACCTCAAACACAAGCACAAACACTATCCCATGTCCTTGTGTTTGCACAGGCTTAACCACACGTGTGCCAAAAACAAACGTCGCAGACACCCTTACTTATTCACACACTGAGGCAGGCGATACACTACTTCCCTTTCTCTGTGACTCTTATTAAGACACACACACACACACACACACACACACACACACACACACACACACACACACACACACACACACACACACACACACACACACACACACACACACACACACACGACAACGATAAGGGACTTGCCACAAGCCAAATTCCTCCAACACGGTGAGCTAAAGCCAATCAAGTTAAATGATGTATGATCCTCGAAACCCGATTGTCGAGAAGTACAGTCGGGCTGCTGAGGGCTGGCCCCAGACCTGCCAGCCGATTCCCTGGAAGACACTCCTTCCTCACCTGGAATTGGCATGCTTTGCTTCCAGCCTCCGAGGACAGTTTTCTGATCAAAGGCCCCCCCGGCCGTATGATGTCATACCTCAAACTAGGGTTGGGCGATGTCCCCTAAATTGGCAGTTGTTGTTCACAGTTAAACACCACGATGGACGATGACATCGTTGTCGGGGGGGCGGGGTGGGGGGGCGTGGGGGGGCGTGAAGAAAAAAGAAATAGCTTCCACTTAAGAAGAGTTGAAACGATGGCGTTGGTTGCTAAAAAGGGTAGGCCTACTACTTTGCTTTTATGGCATTTTTTTTGGATTTAGCCCTGATAAGAGAGTGGACAGCCAAGGGACACGACTGACGTTGTGTGCAAGATCTGCTCATGTGTAATCCGCGAAATAGACGTGCAGACGACCGATCGACATGACCACTTTATGCGCCTCGCAGAAGTTAATAGAAATGATGATAAACAAAATATCACAGAGCATAGAGCAGGATTGTGAACGTTGACAATGTCTCATGTCAATTTACAATCTGCAAAATGTGTCTCTGCGTTGGCCGACTTCTCAGTCACGTACGCCTCCGTAGTCAACGCTGTCCAAGCATCAGTGGTGACGGCAACTTTCTCCGTTAAGGTGGGGGGGGGGGGGGGCCTGGCATCACGATGGTGGCTCTCGCCGATGGACGATGACATCCTACCTCAAACTACATGTTTACTTGTGTGATTCTACCACTTGTTGGCGAAAATCTATGTTCATCAACACACACACACACACACACACACACACACACACACACACACACACACACACACACACACACACACACACACACACACACACACACACACACACACACACACACACACACACACACACACTTCTTCTAACAGTTCTACATCCATGGTTAGTTGTGAGCATGAACTAATTTGCTATTCTACTGGCAAGGCACCCCCCCCACCCAACCCCATCACCACCAGCCCCCACCCCACACCCCCGGGGGGGGGGGGGGGGGGGGTGTGGGGTGTTCTCTTCCCTTCTCGATCCCCCGTCTCTCTGGCCCTCTCCAATGTGGCCATTTTGGCACTGAGGCCGGGGTTGTCATGGTGATGGGATTCTTTTCCTGGTTAATGATTGTGGCAAGTTGGTAGGGGGTCACTGCCACACACACACACACACACACACACACACACACACACACACACACACACACACACACACACACACACACACACACACACACACACACACACACACACACACACACACACACACGGGTGTGTCATGGAGACGTTTGCAAGACCCCCCGACCAATGGGTGCATGGACCGGAGATTCTAGTAGACGTGTGCACACACACAGCCTCCGTGAACCCTTCCTCCCGATTCGTTGAAAACACACCACAAATGTACACACCCAAGCACGTACATTCACCCTTCTCTCTGTCTCGCTCACTTCCCTCTCCCCCCCCCCCCCGCCCATCTCTTACAGGGGGGAAGTTTAATGCACTTCCTGTTCAGTTCAAAGTGAAGCAGGCCTTCTCATCTGGTATCCAAGCCCTCCTCCCAGATCAGGCCCTCTCCACCCCAGGAAGAATCTGGTGACAAATCCAATAAAGCACCACCTCTCCACACACACACACACACACACACACACACACACACACACACACACACACACACACACACACACACACACACACACACACACACACACACACACACACACACACACACACACACACACACACACACAACCCCTCCTAATCCTCCACACACACCCATCTACAACCCCCCCCCCCCCCCCCCCCCCCCCCGACACACACACACACACACACACACACACACACACACACACACACACACACACACACACACACACACACACACACACACACACACACACACACACACACACACACACACACACACACACACCCTATCAGAAGGCTACTCTAGTAATTATTAGCTGTTAATTGGACACTCAAACACTCAATCAATACCATTGGGTCAAACATCTCTCAATATTGCAGTGAATCTCCCTCAATGATGATGAGAGGATGTTTTCTGTAGGATTTTCAAACAGGAGAAGTCGACTTTGCCAAAGCGACTTGAAATGTGGCATAGGGAGACAAAACGACCCATTAGTAAAAACAACAGAACAGCAGCCCCCGTTTCTTTCCAGCGTCTGCCATTGAAATCCAGTCTGTGAATAAACCTGATCAGCCGGTCAGGTGGTTCCAGTGGCGTATCTTGGGGTTTAGGGGGTTTCGGGGGGGATTTGGGTAAAACCGCAGGAGTTAAAACACCAGCAGAGAGCCCCAGCCGAGCAGGGAGCTCTCGCACCAGGCGTCTGGATACGGGCGATGACGAGAACACATCTTGATATTTCCGGGAAACAAAGGAGGTTTTCCCTGCTAGAATTAGCTCCTATTTAGATGCAGAACAAACCGTCATAAGCATAATAGAAATGTCTCATGGCTGTGGAATATAAATGATAGAATATTGAATGGTGGTCTGTAGCCAGATTAGGCTGTCATGACATCCTAGCTCGTCCGCCCTTGCAATGAGATCCCAGTTGGCTTCAGAGATGAACAAAAAGTTGACCCTTGGCCCTGGGTTCAATTGCTTAATTGTTACTTGGATGGGCTATGGGATGCTGTCAGTGTGTTGCCTACTTGAAACATTGTGGCTGGGGGGAAACATCCTATCGGTGTGTGTTCTGAGTTATCGCGCTCCTGCATGCCCCACTCTGCTGCCTACATCCAAGTATTGGAAGACAAAAAAAGAGCCATCTGATGCAAATAGTACATCAACTCACACTTCACTCAAAAGACTAACACTACTTTTTGTCCATTCAATAACTGTCCTACAAACGGCACTCACAGCGTGCACAGACCGCCAGCAAATAGCCATGAGGCAGGCTGCAAAGAGGCCCACATGTCAAACATATCTCAAGATGGCCCGTGCAAGGAGAGATGCTTGGAAGACGTGCAGCAGAGAAAGGGCAGAGACAAAAGAAGAGCTGGATGGAGTGGAGGTACGAATGTGTGATCTGAACACTGAGCCCTCATTCCTCGTCCATAGCGTATTAACATTCTCAGCCTCCAGGGTGAAATCTGTGGTGGTTCCACAACACCAAAACTATTTCAGTTCCTAAGCCACCGCTCACATGACTCACTGCCGCTGGCCGTCTGACCTCCACGTAAACCGAACTCTTGGTCCTTAGTATTAGGGGAAGTATTGTTTACTGCGGGATATGCGAGGCATGTGCCCTCAAACAGCAGCCCCTCCGTTCTCTGTTCCCAACGCTTCACCCGACGGGACCCATGATGAACCAACCAGCTGCTGCTACACCAGCCAGCAAGAAAAGGGGATCTAGCCAGCTGACAAAGAGGGCGGAGCCGTAGACGTTATGAAGAACAGAGTAAGTTAAGGGCGTGTAGACACATTTATGCTGCGTGTACACAAGCGCAAGAAATTCCTATCGAACAAAGCCTATGATATCATGCAATGATGACAAGTGGATCCGTCACGTCAAATCAGGCAAAAAAAACAACTAGCGTCAGTCATGCCGGAGACTTGCGGATTGTCGGGCTGCCAGTGTAGACGACACAGAAGTCGTAGACGTTTATAATCACTTCCTTCAATTAAGAAAAGATGCCAAGTTGCCTAACGTCAGAAATATTGGCAGCCACAAACGAACACTCCCATAAAAGGGAACTTAATTTCTTCCTCAATAATTTAACTACTTGTCTCCATGCAGATTTCCACAGCGGTTTAGCTACCCCCAATTGATTGCAAATTCTTTCAACCACAATAATTGAACCTCTGATGTTACGCAAACATTCAATGATGTGAAGAAATATGTAGGCAAGGATTTCCCTGACCTCAGCCTAAAAAGGCAAACATAGCCATGATTCTAGTTAGTGCAGGGCTCAAGCTGATGTCAAATGACCCATCATCATGAACTAGAGGGTGGAATATTATACAACATTGAGACAGCAGTTCCTTTTAGTAACTCAATCATTTGAGTGATCCACGGGGAAACTACCATGGACACATTTTGTCTGATATCACCTGCAATGACCAAGAGCACTTTAAGGCTACTGAAAAGCAGCAGGTTGCGAGGTCTAATCCAAGCAAAAGACTTCATCAAACCCAACTGTATTGAAGCAAGCAAAGCACCTAGCTGAGAAGCAGCCAGCCAGCCGAGCCGGCCCAATGGCGATGAGCAATCACACAGTTGGTTTCTATTGGGTCATAGATGGAACCGCAGGAAGACAGTTAAAGTTTAACAGACAATACCAGTCTGGGTGGCTGGACATCTACTGCTGTTGTTGAAGTTGGTTGCATGCAAATATTTTTCATGCAGATTCTGCACAAGGAAGTAATTCTGACATTGATATTGGTAAAGAATGTGTTACCACACATGAAGCCAGGAGAAGACTTACGATGGCTCGATTACCCAACCAATATTGTCCTTTAGGAGTTCTCGAAGTAGCATGTCAAACAAGATTGTGTCTTAATGCTTAATGCCACACCCAATACAAACAAACAAGTTGGACCTGAAAAAATCATTGTTGCAGTCCATAGTGAACCACTGATTAAGGGGTGTGTTGTGACGCGTGTACTTTGCCTGGCAGGTTGCTCCGCTCAGAGTTTTTCCACTGACCGTTGGCTTCACCCACGCCCCCACTTGTCTGTTAATTCTGTTTATTCCGTCTTCCACATGGCAGCAAACACAAAGCCAAATATTTGGATTAAAAATGTCCCTTTAGAAACCAATGCTTCATGGGACAGGACTCCACCTCAGCACAGACAGTCCACGGACCAGACAGGCAACTGTAGTCCAACCTTTAACCTGCTGCTTACAAAAACACAACAATAGCTGACTAGAGGCAACCTGTTGAACAACCAACAGCCCATTGATCCATCAGCCAGTCGTGTTCAGCCTACCAGCTCATGCAGCCCAAACCCCTCATCCAAGCAGCTCGCCTTCATGGCCGGCCTAGCTCTGTTTTATTCTGACTTCCACATAAATTGTGCTGCTGTGGCTCTATAAATAGTCCTGCTGCCTGAGGGTGCTCAGGACCAACGCACTGAAGCAAGGCACTTGGTGACACCATCACCAACAGCACCGCTTTAAATGAAGCCCAAGTTGTTCTTTTCGTTACTTTTTTTCGCTCAGCCTTTCTGTTAATAACATGATAGCACTGAACATTTTGGTATCAGACTGTTGGAATAGACCACCCAAGTCTGAAATAAATGTTCTGCCCAAATAAGGCTTTCTGTGTCGCCTGGTGGACCAACGTGAAAGAACAATGAGCCAAACCTGAAACTAATCACAACGCTGTTGGCTCAAAATGTAATAATGAATTGTAACTAGTTGTAATGCTGCTGGAATTTCCTTTCTTAAATGAAAAGAAGAAAGGAAAACCAGATAATATTTCACAATGCTATGTTTATTTTAATTTATAGGATACACACATTAGCAGTTGGGTCTGTTTTACTCATACTATGATAATGCTGTTGAATCTGTTTTTTCCCATGAGTCCGATTTGATGCATAGGCCCCAAAGTAATGACAGCAATTATCAGGTCTCTAGTACAGGCCTGTCCAAAACAGCACTTTCCTTCTACTCAGACATAGTGTCAATCATGCGGCAATGTTGTGAATAGTTTGATCCGCTTTGCCTTCTTTACTGCTTCACTGGAGCGCATGTTGGCCTGGGGTTGCTGGTTTCACAAGTAGAAACATCACTCCTCCCCCTGCAATCAGGTAGCGCGTCAGCAGCCGGTGCCTGGCCAGCAGGGGTTCCATGAAACACATGAGCTTGGACCCCTACACCAGGGGCTCCCAAGACCTTGCACTTTGAAGTCGCGTGCACCCGCTCGCACACACATACACAAACACCCTTTTCAGTTTAGTTTATTACACCACCATTATTAATCCACTTTGGAGCTTCAATCAATAAGCTTTTGAGGCAACCGTTTTTGGGTCATTTAACAACAGGTTATTTCCAGGCCTTTCCATATTTTCTACAATTTCAAGATATATATATATATTTATTTATTAATGTCGGAAAGTGGTTTGATTCTTCAAGGAAACCGCAAACACAAGGCAAAGTTAAATCACATTTGTCTCCGTTTAGCTCTGTGGTGGGATGCAAGCCAATCAAAAGTGTATAACAGTTATTTATCCTCCTACTGTTCTCAAGAACGCCCCCCTCAAATTAATGTGACAGAAAACAATAAAACCCAAAGCCCTCCCACCTCTGTGGCAAACCAGGTCTCTCTCTCCACCAGCCATATCCTGAAGAAGCAAATCCTCGGGCCTCAATGTTAACTTTACAATCTTCACAACACAGCGGTAAGAAACTGAACTGAATCTGAATGTCCCTTTAGCATTTATGAGTTAATCAAAGTCCTCCATAGTACAGTGTAATACAGTATGTGTGGCTAGACAGATGAGGAGGAGATGAGGACGGGAGAGATTGTAATGTATACAATATTACTTTTGAGTGTACCACTTTGAGTGGTCAGAAATCAATTAAAAAGGGTAAACCCTTTTTGAGCCCGTCCCGGCCTACTATCAACATTTAGGAAATGTAATTGAAAGGAAAGGCATTAATGCTGTTCAGGCTTTCACTAGCTCTACCCACTTCAATCACATTTGCAGGGGAAGGGCATGCCGGAAACGTTTAGTTGACGTTACCGGTTGACTTTAAGTCACTTTGGAGTTCATTGACATCCTACTTTTTACTATGCAACCCCTTAACTAAGTGTACGTGTGTGTGTGTGTGTGTGTGTGTGTGTGTGTGTGTGTGTGTGTGTGTGTGTGTAAAGTCAAAATTAAAGTGAAATGACAGGGTTAGACTCTGAAAATGACGGCCATGAATATTCTGGAAAATGTGTTTAAAAGCAACTTTCTGAGTATAGTGTATTTATGTATATATATGGATCCTGGTGGGGCACACTGAAAGTAACATTTACTACCAATGGGCAATTCAATATCTGATCCTAATTGACCCAACTTCCTCTACAATTGATCTTCAGCCAATGACTTGATGGAATTCATTGCTGCTGTTGAAACCTGAACAAAAAGCTGCTGATGTTATACGCAAATCAACCTTTCCCCCACATACAGGTTAAAGTATTGTATTTAGACAATATCGCTCGCAGATGCGAGTTTGATGGAGGTACTGGCTGTGGCTGTGTGTGAGAGAGTGTGTGTGTGTGTGTGTGTGTGTGTGTGTGTGTGTGTGTGTGTGTGTGTGTGTGTGTGTGTGTGTGTGTGTGTGTGTGTGTGTGTGTGTGTGTGTGTCAACAGTCCATTTTTCAAACACCAATCTTGCAGCCATAACACCATTCTACTCTTCATTTGGACCATTCAGTTATTTCCAACCATACAAACATTGGCTACATATTCCTTTGCTTCGCTGTAGTGCTCATGTCTGTTTGTAATAAATATCACACATCTTCCTCTTCGGGTCTGTTGGGAGCTTTAGGCCAGCTTTGCCTTTGAAGTACTCTCACCTTCAAGTGTGGCTGTTTTTAAAAATGTCCCGCATGGATATAAATCTGTGTATTCTGTCATCGGTGTGTATTTAATGGTTTCAATAATACATTTAAAGTCCCAGACAGCACGTGTTCCCGCCATTGGGTCACACACCCAGGGAACAGAACCCCTTGACTTTGACTTACAAAGAAGAAGACTAGCCTATCCCTAACCAGTGACCCTGTGGTTGTCATCCAGTTTTCTATGACTGAATGGAGCAGTTTGGTGTCTTTTACCAAGACCTATCTCAAGACTGAATGGCGTAATTGCACCTTTTGTTGCCATGAACCGCTTGCTGGCTGAAACAGTGGCAGTGTTTTATTCAGGCACGGTGCAATTAGGGGCACAACACAAGGCGGCAGCCAATAGGACAGTGGGTCGCCTTGCTCAAGGCAGTGCACCTGGCGTCTTCCCAGGGTTCTGTGCGCCTGGGTTTCTGAAAAGGGTGACTGGCTCTTTAAAAACTAAGATGGTGTCCTACGAGCCTGCCGTTTCTCTACCTCTCGTTTCCTGCCTTGCCTGTCGAGATCACACAACACCCTAACCGAACCGAGACAGTTCACATGCACTCCACACAGTGAGAGGAGAAGAAATAGAGAAGGGGAGGTGTAGAAACGAGGAGAGCGTAACCCCCCACCCCTAACGGTGAGCGATTATAAGGGACTGAATACTTTCTGCACGTCACCATGAGTGACAGTATTACCAAGCGAACACCGAGCCATGCAAGAACATTAGTTACGGGACCTGAGACACACTGTTCCGCTGCTGTACACCTCATTTAACACACTGTCGGCTCAGTTATTCATCATACCGTTAGCCTTTTTTTGTAATCAACACGCCGTATCGGCACAGGCACATGTTGAGCTGACAATGTCATCTCGAGTCATCAAGTTAGGCTGACAGGACGGTTCCCTTGTACCGAAGAGGACGGACTCAATAGTGTGGAATACGGACTTACTTTCTTGGTCCGAGTCTCCGTGTGCATCTCGGTTGCTAAGCGGGTGCAGCAGCCTAGGGGCGGAGTGGTGGTGGTGGTGGGGGGTCGGCCGGGCTGCCTGGGTAGCTATTTGAAGAACAACTGTGCTCTTTTGGGGGGCAGTTCCCACCTTTACACTCAGTTTACGGGAAGATACTACGGATATCTACTGGCTATCTTCGTGAAATATGTTCAGCTCATTGCCGCCTCGTCGAGCGCTTCCTTCGTCCCCCCCCTCTGTATGTCGGCGTGTTGTTGCCGTGTGTTTAGGGTTGGGCTCTCTCGCTGCCTTTCTCCTCCGCCTCTCCCTGCTTATGACCCCACCCTACGTCCCCACCCCTCATCTCCGGCAGTCAGACGCTATGCAGAGCAAGCACAGCTACCGAAACTGCAGCCCAAATGTGTAACTTTTCATCCACAGACATACCAGTGAATTCAGGCTATGCCTGCACCCGTAGGTCGCCGAGCCCATGCTGTGTGCAATTGGTAGATTAGTTACATTGCAGCGCTGGAGATGGTTTAACTGTAAGGGAGGGACCTTCCCATGGTAGTCATCCATGGTAGGGACTCTACACGGAAATCGCATGACAAGCGCCAACTGGAAGTTATATATAAATATGTAGATTAAATATCTGGAATTGCAACACTTGGTAAATTAAAAGTTGTAATGGAAGCATCAAGAAAACCAACCAATACGTAATGACGCAATGGTGGCGACTCGTTACGCCCCGTTTAAAACTTCTTCACTGCGGGTGGTAGGGATGGGCTCACTCCAAATCATATATTGACTTCATGACTACCTGCTTATGGACATAAGCTCTCACTATAAACATATGTATTGTTAATATAACACATCAACATAATGGGCTGTCAAATAACAGAACTTGGTATAATGAGTATAATGTTAAATACCTAAAATAACTAGTTCCAAAACTATTGAATCAGGGTGATTAGTTTCATACTGTGGATTTCTAAACTTTCAGCAAAGGGCATGTGGAAAAACAAGCTTTGAACTTTATGGGTAAACAGTGATACATAAGGAAAAATAACTTGCCTTTGAAATAGTACACAGCATATCATATAGTAACTATAAAATCATCGACCACACGCTTTCATTAAAAGTGATCTAGGAGGCTACAGGTGGGCTGTTATTTATTTAGCATCTTTCATAAAGATATAGCCTACCTTTACCATTATTTAATTTATACCTAAAATTCACACATAAAAGTTTACGAACTAAATGGTAAACATTAATCATATTACATATTAACAACAAAAGAGGAAAGGCTTTGTGAATATGCAACGGTTTGTTGGAGTGAGACCGGGTGCAATGACAAAGCATGACACTTTTATTATAGAGAACTAATGTGTAATGTAGCAATACACAACGTGGTTACTCTGAATCGAATAGTGCATATAGTGTGCCAACGTTAAGTGATAATGACCACCCATTCCTTTAAATTGGGGGTTCTTCCATTAATTTTGTCTATGGACACAAAATACTATTTCATTGTGTCTGTGGGAACATCACACTCCAGGGCGTTGTCAGGCTGCCACCGTCCACCAATGGGTCCGGACCCATCTTGGTTCCCAACCCATGGTAGATATGCTGATGTAAAGGTAACAGACCATGACAGACCATCATTTGTAGTTGAATTTAAGTAATGGGGTACTTCTAAAATACCCTTATTGCCATTCTTTTTTTTCCCACAGTCACAAGAATGTAATAATAATTATTATTATTTTATTACGGGGAGGATGTGTTTGACATCTGGTTTGGAAAATCCCTTAGACTTCCTTATACTGTGAAACAATAAAAACAAACAATAACCCTTGAGTATATTCTAAATACCCTATGAAGCAAAGTAGCCTCATTTAGTAAGATGAAAACAAGCCAACTAAGTCCCTTGTTATTATTATTCCATTCATTGGTATGGGTAATAATTGAGCAATGCAAAATGCCTGACAAACAACTTAACACATGCGGTTAACACAAGTTATTGGGAGGTAGGCCTACTAAATGTTCACTGCCTCCACCAAATGCAAATGTTTACCCTAGTGGATTCTTAGGTGAAATGTGGGAATAGGCCTACACTAAGAAGACCATGGAACTACAGATTGATTGGAGCACACTTCAGTTCAAACACTTTGCTTAACTGGTCCTTGATGCATGTATAGTATTGACTGGTTTAGTGGTCTAACGTAATAGTATCTTGATCAAGGACTTTGACCTTTTCATAGTCAGGAGAATGGAAAGCATCCTCCTGTTGACAACACCTGCAACTATCATCACTGTAGTCCATTTGTCGTTTCCGCATTGTTATAACTGTATAAACAGTACTGAAACTTTGAAACTTGAAACTTTGATACTACAAACAGTGCTACAATCCAAGTTAATCACCGGTGTTTAGGACCCCGCTGAAATGGTCCTTGGGTCATCAAGGAGGAGTATTGCTGCAACTTTGGGCACGTCGCAAGAGAAAAGCCGTTGTGAAAATGTAAAGCCTTAACCAACACTGACACCTGGCGGTCAATATTGTAGTGACATACTGCAAATACACGTTGATTACTGCAGCCGGACAAACTTGTGGCTTTAAATGTTGATCTTACTTAAAAGGCGATGTCTAACAAAGTAAACACAAGTGCAAAGATCACATTTAAAATCGGACCAATTAACAACTTTCAGGCACAGAAAAACGTCTAATTCTAGTTCAATCAAAAGGTTTCCAGTTGTTATTGCAACATAATAGTTCATACATTTTTATTAAAAATGTTATAATCATTGATAGATTTATAAAAACAGATTTACATAAAATGCATACATATGTAACAAGAAGTGATAGAAGAAGGCGATTTTCCAACACAAATGTGCACAACAACGCTCATGTTGGTTTGCTTTTTTAGTTTTCAACCTGGGGTTTTACCCCACTTCTGTCCTGAGATCGGTCTTCATTTCCCTTTATATGTTACTATGGGAATACAAAAACACCCAGGGGAAATCTAATGTTTTGGTTTACAATATCAAGTGTACTACTTTTGTAATTAAGTAATTCATTAAAACATTGATTAATTCATTTGTTCTACCTCATTACGAAACCCTTGGTAACATCACATGTGGTAGTGTCCACTCAGATGTACGATGGACAGATCAACTCCAGTTTAGTCATTGGTACAGTCCACCAGACACCTCCTACACTCCCAGACATGTGGGCTGCATCCAAACCTGCCTACTACATACTGCTGTACTGTTTTCTGACACACACACACACACACACACACACACACACACACACACACACACACACACACACACACACACACACACACACACACACACACCAACTTTCTTACCTATTATATGTGAAGGTGAATGTCAATCATCCAAGCAGCTTTATAGCTGTGGCACTTTAACACGTGAGGGTCCTTTGGTAAAAGCATCTTTCAAAACAAGGATCTGAAACTAATATATCCAAAAATCACAATATGAAAAAACGAAACCAAAGAATGTTTTCCAGCTACGTTTTGTGCGGGCTGCGTCAAAGCTCTACTGTAATCGTCCATTTTCCTGCACAGAGAACCCTGACATCCTGAAGACTTAAAGCAGCAGTGTGTGTGTGCTACCGAGGGTCGTAGCACAGCTCAAGAGGGTATAGCGCCGTCCACACCTGGCTCCACCTCCTCTGAGACCAAGCCATCCATCCCCTCGCCCTCCTGAGCCGGGTCCTTCAGCAGCACCGACACTCTGGAGTCCAAGAACAGTCAGAGAGGACACAGCAAAGTGAGTGAACATGAGGCGTGATCGTTAAACTTTGAAGTCTCTGCAGTTCATGGCTGAAAAAGTACACATAATTACCTTATCAATTAATAGGCAACCGCTTCTAGCTAATACCTACTATTACTAATTACTAACTAATAATTAGTATAACTAGTCCAAACAGATAACTTAATATTATGTTTTCTAATCAGTACAAGCTGTTGATTCCCACTGAAAATATCTCCTTATGTGTAAGACTAGTTGTACACTGAAAGTAAGGTGTTAATACAAATCCACAGCCTGCCACAATTATCAGAGAACAGGTACGTAATGTGATACACAAAGAGGTTCTTTGGAATCTAACAATGCATCAGTTTGCACACAGCTTACCTAATCATTGAGCTGAATCATCATTCTCGTTCGACACACACACACACACACACACACACACACACACACACACACACACACACACACACACACACACACACACACACACACACACACACACACACACACACACACACACACACACACACACAATGACTCAGCACTTCCTGGTCTAGCCATGCCAACTGTTTTTGTAAAGATAATGGTAAACCGTTTATTAATATGATAACATTGCTCACTATAATTCTGCGCACATGAAAGCGGCACAAGGAAAACATTTGTAAGGATATATACGTTGTACGATGAACGATATCGCAAGGTCTCATTTTTGTAAAGCACTGGTTGTGCAGGAGTGAGAGCTGAGTGCTCTTGTGTGTGGAGAATGCAGGAGGTCACGCATGAAAAACTGCAGGTAAAGGATTCTGGCAACTTAAGGACTTCAACTGAAATGCATGCCCGAGAATGCATATCAATTCAATCTTGCCCGAATACCCACAGCCCTAAACATACATTTAGGTTAAAATGAGGTGTCCTACAAGAAATCCTGTTTCTTTACTAATAATAAATAATAATAATTAATTTATTATTATTATTAATTAATAATAGTTAAAATTAGCATTAACACAGAGGCTAAACCTTTAAGAGATATGTTGTACCTATCTAAACGTGTGTGTCCAACAACGTGATTTGTGTGAACACATAAGACGACAAAGTCTACGTTTTTAACTTCCTTTATCCAGTGGTTTTAAACCCAAGATGGGACCCTAAAAGATGCAGAATTTTGGCATTGGATCTCCTTGGGCCCTAGAAATCCCACGATAATGAGATGAGCGATGGTGCCTGGTGTTAGCTTCATGACTTACCCTAGTAGGACACCGGGGATGAGACAGAGGCCTGCACCCAGCAGGAAGCTGAAGCCTGGCCACCACCCGACCGTGACGGCGTAGACGCTACTGAAGACGGCTGAGGCTATGCTGCCACTCAGACTCTCCATGAAGGCTACGCATCCAAACAGAGATCCTGTGCAACGACAGACGCTTTGTTAGGTAATCAGAGATGCTCCTTTTTATTTTTTCTAGGATAACAAATGCCCTACAGTTCTGCTTATATTGATGTAGACATAACATTAATGGGATTTTAGATTGGATGTCTCACATGTTTGACGTTGTTTGTATATTTTGGGTTCTGAACATGTTTTTACGTATGTGTATTTTAAGATGTGGTTTCAATGTCATGGACTCTTGGAAGACCATCTAAATAATGAAACTAAACAAATTGCTTGTTTCAGCTGATTCTAGACTATGAAAGTATTCAAAGTGCAAAGATAATAAAACCTATCCATAATAATAATAAAATCTATCCAAACCCCAGCTGTAAACCGATGGATTCAGAAACATGGTGAGTCAAGAGTCAAGTGGTTCTAGCAGTGGACGGGTTTCATTTAATTGCTTGATTCCTAATCCTTTCAAACAAAAGTGAAGAGGCTACTGATTGCAGTTTGGAGCCATGGCCCGAAGTATGCCAACTGGCGCCGTTTCTCAATCACCTCACCTTGCTCGGACGTGGAGACAATATTTGACATCATGGAACGCAGGACAGGGGAAGGCATGATGGATAGGAGCAGAGGTATCCTCACTACAGAGAGCCAATGACAAGACATTAAAGTAGATGTGGAAGACAGAGCAACACAGTGCAGGAAATATGTGTGGAATCTCAATCTGTAACAATGGCTGATCAACTCTAATAAAAAAGAAATAGAAGGACGGGATTGCAGAGTCGCTCACCAGCTTCCGCAAAACACTCAAAACCCACCTGTTCAGAGTTCACCTAGACTCTGCATAGCCATCCAGGCCGCCCACTATTGTATGTTGTACGTCCTGGCACTTAATGTACACACTTAATGAATGTTGTATTTATTCATAGTACTTAATTGTGTAGCAACTGCATTAGCTAGCTATCACTGCTGTATACAGGGAACGGGTTAGCCTAGCGATTGTTAGTACTTGCACTTGGTTCTATAAACATCTTTACTGTACCAACAGCAATATATTTTTCACTTCTTATGACAAATGTACTTATTTTACGTCGCTTTGGATAAAAACGTTTGCTAATAATTGATGCAAGGCAAAATGTATAGACTAGGATGAAATACTATGTTAGAAATAAACACACAGATGAATTCATCTTATGCCATATACCTTTCATATAACTTTCTACATAAGATTACTGCGTGTGTGCTAGTGGCCAAGTCCGATCAGTTTAGGGACAAAGAGAGTGTCACACACTTCCCACTGGATATTTGATAATGAAATGTGATCACGACAGCCCTAGTGTGTGTGTGCTAGCCTTGATGGATGAGGCATGTGTGTACTCATCTCACCGAGAAACATGGCCAGAGTGGTCTTGACAAAAGACAACGTGGTCAAGCCAGCTATGACGGAGAGCAGGCCGACCAACACGATCACCGGCTGGGGAACGCCGCAGTGCGTCAACGCCAGCACACCCAGGAAGCTCCCCAGGAACATCGTGGTTGACAAGGCGAAGCCGTAGCCGATGAGGATCTCGTCCCAGCACAGCGGCTCGTTGAGCTCATAGAGGGTGATGGAGGACATCCCCCCGTTGTAGGCGATGGTGAAGGTGGCTAAGGTCAGGATGAGCAGCACCAGGCGAGCGTTGTCCCTGCGGCTGAGGCCCGCAAACATCTGATAGATCCCCAAGACCATCTGCTTCATCGCCGAGCGGCGAGGGGGGTCTTCGCCACCGTCGGAGGGATGGGCGTAACCGGCCGGCGTTCGTTTCACTGATTCCTCCAGGAAGAAGACGGCGTAAAGCAGCGTGAAAACCTGGCACACGACCCCCGTGAGGACGGGCCAGTTGAAGCCCGCCGCTCGCAGGAAGTAGCCCGTGGAGATCGCGGACACGCAAGACAACAGACCAATCACCAGGTCTATGCCGGCCATGCGCAGCGTTTTCCGTTTGCCGTCGTCGCATATGTCCGCAATGTACGCGAAGCAGCCGCCCAATAGGGTTCCTGTGCTGCCGAACAGCGAGGAGAGGAGGGTGGCCCCCACCAGCAGGTAGATGTTGAGCTCAAAGTAGGACACGGTCAGGAAGGACAGGCTGTAGATGAGTGCACCGATGAGAGGCATGATGATGGTGACCTTGCGTCCTCTCTGGTCGCTGTAGGCCACCAGGATGAGGGTGACCACCAGAGACGGTATGACGGAGAAGAGCTGCGTGTAGAGGGAGAAGAGAGAAGCCTGCCTCTGCACCTCCTGGAGACCAAACAGAAGAAGAAGAAAACTTTTGGTTTTGTTTGTTTGGTTGCTTGTTGTTTGGTTGCTGTCACATAGTTATTGACATATGCAATGTCAATATGCAATATGTCATATGCAAACTGTTGCGGGTTGATGATTTTTTACTTATAATGACGAAAGTAGAAAGGTTTGAGGGAAAATTATATGAACAAAAATTGTGGCCCCAAGAAAAAGGAACCAGTCCTTTCATAGGCGAAACAGGTGTGTCCCAGGCACAAAACATGCAGAACCTTCTTCTTTAATTCTTAAAAAGGTGATAATTGGCTCTTTACTGTGAACAGTTTAGTGTTCGACACAAACAACATCATCACTTTCTGGAGACACACAATAAACAAGAAGCAACTCATTAACTGCAATAAGCCTGCAAGAGGGATATCAATATAAAAGTTGGACATTGACCAATAAGGTATAGATTTCCTACAGCGACGTGGTAGCACTGTTAAGATACAAGTATACAGTAAAAAGTATCACAATATGTTATTGTATCGCCTAATATGTGCATGTAATTGAGTAATGAGTCTGTAGACAATCCAAGAATATCAGGAAATATGGAAAACCCAAACATATTAAATAAACAAAGAATACATTTGCCTGTATTTAATAGTATGCAAGCTCAAAAATATAACTTTGGGGGTATGGGTCTTTAAAGGATCACATTTAGACGATTTTCAACGAATGCCTGGCTGGCGTCAATTTAGTTTGAGTCGCCTATGTAACTTACCTCATGGTTGGTTGAATTGTCACTGGTATCATTGTGCGTACATCCAGATGTGTTGTGGTCATGTGGATATGTGGTGTTGGTCAGCTCCTGCCAGAGTCGCCTATACACGTACTGCTCTATCAAAGGGTAGACCAGAAAGGCAGCAAAGGCATAGAGCCCTACAATCGGCTCGACAAGGTAAAAGCCCTTCATTCTTGTTGAAGTACCTAGAGGGGATAAAAAAGTGTAACGTGTATAATTATTCTTTGCGTATGCTTATAACATTTTACATATGTATTCTTATAACGTTATATTGTTAGCATAGCAAGTTGGATTTGTTATTCATTCGTATTTTTGAAAGCAATATTCGAGTTTTTGGCTTACCCAAGGAGTCGTTTGACTCATGTTAACCATGAAAACACTTTTTCTCAGACACCGTTACATGATCGATATGACTCGTGCAGAAAATGCACGGTGCTCCGTGTCTATTTATTTACTAAATGTTTCCAAGCAGGTTTGGCTCCACCCCTTGCGTGACCTGATTGGACACAGCATTTAGTCACGCGCAGAGCTCTGTACATGCGAAATATGCCAAAGGGATATCCATACATTTTTTTCTCTATCATATAAATACTGATGATATTATGAGTGAAATATATATTTTATATATATTATGTAGTTAAATATTATATATATTGTCCTAAGCTTCCCGATGGCGTTGTTTTTTTTCCTACTATGGCCTCGCCAAGACCCGCCCTACTCTGTCTGTGATTGGCCAACCCGGTCTCCAGTGGAATTGTCACCGCTGTACAAAATACCACGGCCGAGAATGTACGCCTCCTGCATTCTTTCAGCCAATCAGGGCAAGCGATGTGAAAATATCGTTTCTCACGAGATTTCTCACGAGATTTTCTCTTGCAACGTAAAGCAAAACACCTACCGCTCTTAAATAAATAAATAAATAGCCTACATATATAAATATGTAGCCTACATATTTACAAATAGCCTACATACAAATAGCCTACACAAATAGCCTACATATATAAATATGTAGGCTATGTCAATGGTCAATGGTCAGATACAGATCTTGTTATAACGATAAACTACATAGCTACATCTTATAATATTATTACTAAATAATTGTATATTTATTTATATATATATATATATATATATATATATTTTTTTTTTTTTTTATTTTTTTTTTTTTTTTAATTAATTCAATATTAAACCAATGCATTTCAATCGGGAGATTATTTTCGATAGAATATGGGGCAGGCTGCGCAGGATTCTATGGTGCTATGGTTCCCATCGACCACACGACCTGGCCATTATTTGATTTTCTGTTTTATATATCCTGCATTTAATACATGTACACGTTATATGCACAATATTCTGAACAAACCCCCGAACATGTTGATTCTAGGTTCCTGTGATAGGAGGGGGACGCTGTGATGAGGAACATTAATGTACACAATGTATGCACCGTTCACGTTGCGAACAACTTCATGAGTTCAAACATAAACATTCATTGTAACATAACATTCATTCATAGCTCTGCTCCGAACCACGTTGATGACGTTAAGTGCGGCAACTGAGCTGCCGTCAATTGTGTTGTTTTTGTCGTAATCTAGGGTCCGCTGGCTAGGAAATAGACAACAAATATTCTAAGGTGTCCTTCAAAATTCACCTTGGAATATAATTTATATTTTCCGCAGTTTAGACTCATAATTAATAAGTTACTTTTGTTTTGAACTTTCTGACCTTTTATTTTTTTTAATCCCTGGTGGCTAGTCACGTCACCCTGAGAGATGCGCATGGACAGATTTTGTTTTGTGACAGCCTATAACCTATTCGTGAAAGCAAAACATCAAGCTCATTGATTTAACTAGGCATGTTATTTGAAACAATTAATTAAGTTATCATATAAATGAAAGAGGCCATTCAAATATACTAAAGTGATTCATTAGGAGGCCGAAGGCCTAAAGGAAGTGATGCAATAGGTAACTTCTGAGTCAAGGACAGTAACAAGTAAGCTATAGACCTGGGGTCTCTTTTTTATCAACGGGTGTCTCAAAGGACGCATACGATTATCAACTTGGGGGCACCAGCCCTACAAGAAATTACTCAGCAAGTGCTCCATCTGATCTCGTTGCACCTCACCGGCTCACTTGCAAGATTTTGGCCTGAAGTTCTTCCAAGACCTACAACCTAGCCATCCAACATACATATCTGAGAATCAGGCCTCTCTTTAATAATGACAAAAAGCTATGAGAGAACTTTTTGTTATCTCACAAGGGGCGTGGTGCTGGCTCCTTTTGACGTTTTGACCCCAGACTTCAAAAACTTGTCCACAGGCCAGCTGTGTCTACACACCTTAAGGCACACATTTACACCTCCATCCCACCAAAAATGGGGACTAGAAAGTAACCTGTCTTATTCATATTTACTGTTGGAGGTCACGCCCCTTTTCCCGCTAGAGATTCCAAAATGTACACACACATTTCCCAGGGTCCTGAGAACAACATATCTGAGATTTGGAGTTCTAGCCCTTACAGAAAAAAAGTTTTCTAAAATGGACAGTTGTTAGGACAAAGCCTCTCAGAAGTGTGACGTGCAAGACCTAGTGGATCAGAATGTGGTGGAAGGAAAGTTTTTGGGATAGGAAGGTCCTACCGCCCTAAACTTGACTAACTTATTCTAGGGCCTAACTGGGACCCCCACACCGAAACTTGGCCTTCTCGGACCCCGAGGGCAGGGAGGGGGGGGGTCTGAGGTTTTGGGTTAGGGTTAGGGTTAGGGCTGGCTTTTTTCCAGAGACCCATAATTTTCACAGAGTAATCCCGATGCACCCTGAAGGTCTAATGGATAAGATTCTATCTCTTGTCAACTAATTAATGTCCTCGCCTCAGCCAACTATTGCATCACTTCCTTCAGGCCTTCGGCCTCCTAATGAATCACTTTAGTATATTTGAATGGCCTCTTTCATTTATATGATAACTTAATTAATTGTTTCAAATAACATGCCTAGTTAAATCAATTAGCTTGATGTTTTGCTTTCACAAATAGGTTATAGGCTGTGTCACAAAACAAAATCTGTCCATGCGCATCTCTCAGGGTGACGTGACTAGCCACCAGACACGGATTAAACAAAAAGGTCAGAAAGTCAAGTTCAATACAAAAGTAACTTATTAATTATAAGTCCAAACTGCGGAAAATAGAAAGATATTCCAAGGTGAATTTTGAAGGACACCTTAGAATATCTATGTTGTCTATTTCCTAGCCAGCGGACCCTAGATTACGACAAAAACAACACAATTGACGGCAGCTCATTTGCCGCACTTAACGTCGTTAACGTGGTTCGGAGCAGAGCTATGAATGAATGTTATATTACAATGAATGTTTATGTCATGAAGTCGTTTGCAACGTGAACGGTGCATACATTGTGTACATTAATGTTCCTCATCACAGCGTCCCCCTCCTATCACAGGAACCTAGAATCAATATGTTCGGGTTTGTTCAGAATATTGTGCATATAACGTGTACATGTATTAAATGCAGGATATATAAAACAGAAAATAAAATAATGGCCAAATAATGGTGTGGTCGATGGGAACCATAGCGCCATAGAATCCTGCGCAGCCTGCCCCATATTCTATCGAAAATAATCTCCCGGTTGAAATGCATTGGTTTAATATTGAATGAATTAAATAAAAACATAAAATATAAAATATATATATAAATATACATTAGTTATAATATTATAAGATGTAGCTATGTAGTTTATCGTTATAACAAGATCTGTATCTGACCATTGACCATTGACATAGCCTACATATTTATATATGTATTTATTTATTTATTTAAGAGCGGTAGGTGTTTTGCTTTACATGCAAGAGAAAATCTCGTGAGAAATCTCGTGAGAAAGGATATTTTCACATCGCTTGCCCTGATTGGCTGAAAGAATGCAGGAGGCGTACATTCCCGGCCGTGGTATTTTGTACAGCGGTGACAATTCCACTAGGAGACCGGGTTGGATTGGCCGGGTTGCATGCAACTGAACTGGATGCTACGGTACCCTCGCTGTGAGCATTCGAGAGCATCACAAAAGAGCCCTAACCCTAACCATGACCCTTACCCTAACCCCTAACCCTAACCTAACCCCCAAACCTAACCCTAACCCCGAAACCTAACCTATTCCCAATCTGAAGCCACCTCAAATAACACCAAGTCTCCTCCGCTGTCCGTCCCGTCCGCGGGCACACCTTCACAGCGCACTTTGCAGTTTATACTCCGTCACATCCTTAATTCGGCCACGTTAATTCCCCGCACCATCACTCCCGAGCGCAGACGGCCGAGTGTAACCACCGACCTGAAGCCTCGACCGAGCAAGACGATAAAATCACGAGACATGATCCTATGGGGCATAAAGTTAGGGATTGGACTATTTGTTCCATCAAGCCCGTAGTGATCCTTGGTGACTCAAACCTGAGTCGGATCCCTCCCCACACACACATAGACGTCCAAATCGACAGTTATTCTGGTGCCAAATTCCAACATATCACACAGGTTTTAGATAAAAATCCCCCCAATCCACACACCAAGATTGTGGTGCTCTCTCTGGGCATCAACCATATGGACAACCTGCACCGCGAAACCGTAGAAAAATACCCGCAGGCCACAATCTATGTCCCCATCATTCATTTCTCACATAATTTAGCTGCACCACACAAGACCCTATTACGACTTAATGCATTCATCACCATGAATGCATCACTAAACACAACGCACTATTTGAAATACACCACTCCCAATTCCACACAACTCACGACGACATACATTGGACAACAGACACTGCATCACGCATAGGCCTACTACAACATTGGCTGCCTGGATCAGTTAAACTTCGGGCGGGGGCTTATCAACCCTCTTCCATCTGTCAGAAACGGAAACCGGGCTGCTGCAGAGGGGCCTCAGTTTCATCCCCACCCCCCGAGCCATACATCATTACAACCGGTCACTCAAACTCATTGAATATTTCCATGACCGTCCCGGTGGGCCCATTCCACCATTTCAGGGGCCGTCCAGCTGGGAACCACCGCCGGGCGCCTCGTCGGGGAACCTCACCACACTCCTCCGTAACAATAAACACATAGCCATACATAACCACTCAACCAACACTTTGGAAACACCCAACATTACTGAACAAGAATATATGGCACTTAGACACCTGCGTAATTACAAACACATAGTTATTAAACCCGCTGACAAAGGGTCCAAAATAGTCATCTAATTGCCGCTTTTCCACCGACAGTACCAGCTAAACTCGCCACGACTTAGTGCGGCACGACTTGGTTTAGTTCCAGGCACGTCGCGTTTCCATCTAAAAAAGTAGGCTACCTACTACCTGCGGGGGGGGGGGGGGGTAATGTAATAATTATCAACCTTAACTTTGGCCCCCCCCCAGGTACATGGGGCCCTACGCGCTCTGCGTACTCTGCGTATGGGGAGCGCCGGCACTGTCCGTGTCCCCCTCCAGCCACGCCGGACACAACTTAACTTCGAGTTATTATTCCCGTTTGCAGCCGCTGGCCAATCAGTTGCCAGCAGCCTGTTTACGTCATACAAAAGTACCTGCTCCGCTCGCTTGGAACCTCGATGGAGGTGCTACTAAAATAAATAACGTAATGACGCAATGGCGACTCGTTACGCCCCGTTTAAAACTTCTTCACTGCAGGTGGTAGGGATGGGCTCACTCCAAATCACATATTGAGTTCATGACTACCTGCTTATGGACATAAGCTCTCACTATAAACATATGTATTGTTAATATAACACATCAACATAATGGGCTGTCAAATAACAGAACTTGGTATAATGAGTATAATGTTAAATACCTAAAATAACTAGTTCCAAAACTATTGAATCAGGGTGATTAGTTTCATACTGTGGATTTCTGAACTTTCAGCAAAGGGCATGTGGAAAAACAAGCTTTGAACTTTATGGGTAAACAGTGATACATAAGGAAAAATAACTTGCCTTTGAAATAGTACACAGCATATTATATAGTAACTATAAAATCATCGACCACACGCTTTCATTAAAAGTGATCTAGGAGGCTACAGGTGGGCTGTTATTTATTTAGCATCTTTCATAAAGATATAGCCTACCTTTACCATTATTTAATTTATAAGGTCAGACCATAATTTGTACTTGAATTTAAGTAATGGGCTACTTCTAAAATACCCTTATTGCCATTATTTTTTTTCCCACAGTCACAACAATGTAATAATAATTATTTGTCCTGTCTCCTGTTGACAACACCTGCAACTATCATCACTGTAGTCTATTTGTCGTTTCCGCATTGTTATGATAACTGTAAACGTACTTTTTTTTTGGGGGGGGGGGGGGGGGGTGGTATCTTCTTTGCAAGTTGTTGAAACTTTGATACTACAAAGAGTGCTACAATCCAAGTTAATCACCGGTGTTTAGGACCCAATTGAAATGGTCCTTGGGTCACCAAGGAGGAGTATTGCTGCAACTTTGGGCACGTCGCAAGAAAAAAGCCGTTGTGAAAATGTAAAGCCTTAACCAACACTGACACCTGGCGGTCAACATTGTAGTGACATACTGCAAATACACGTTGATTACTGCAGCCGGACAAACTTGTGGCTTTAAATATTGATCTTACTTAAAAGGCGATGTCTAACAAAGTAAACACAAGTGCACAGATCACATTTAAAATCGGACCAATTAACAACTTTCAGGCACAGAAAAACGTCTAATTCTAGTTCAATCAAAAGGTTTCCAGTTGTTATTGCAACGTAATAGTTCATACATTTTTATTAAAAATGTTATAATCATTGATAGATTTATAAAAAAAGATTTACATAAAATGCATAAATATGTAACAAGAGGTGATAGAAGAAGGCGATTTTCCAACACAAATGTGCACAACAACGCTCATGTTGGTTTGCTTTTTTAGTTTTCAACCTGGGGTTTTACCCCACTTCTGTCCTGAGGTCGGTCTTCATTTCCCTTTATCTGTTAGGCCTACTATGGGAATTGTTAAGAGCAGACTGGTGGCGGCTACTTCTTCCTTATAGCCGACCACCCTGTCGCGGTCCCCGTGGCGTAGACCCTTGCCTTTGTCTACCCCGAGCACCCCGCGCAGCACCACCCCGAGGAAGCCGGGCCCTAGGTGGGTCGAAATCACCCTTCACCGTTGTGAAGTTGCCTGGCGCACGACCCCGCCCTCTTCCCCCGATAGGTTTCGGGACCTGAGTCACGCCTGTCCTCCCCTCGTCGGATGCCCTCGGTCTAGTCTAGCTCTGTCGTGTCGAGACCCCAGTCCTACAGGCGCGCTTCTCTCAGTCGACCCCTCAAGGGAATATTCTAATTTTACGCTGGCACGCTTCGATCAACTCCACCGGGGGAAACAAGCCGCCCCGGCACCTCTCCGCACCACGAACAGATCGAGTGAACCCAACTCTTAAACTATCGGACCACTCCCCGCAGCATCAACAACAACACTGCAACACAAATCACACCAACCCTTTGTATTATGCGCTCCTCACCTTTAGACGACCGGGGTTGCGGGGTGTAGGCCTACCCCTCCTGGGCCACCCGCTAAAGCACACTAGAGTCCGAAACGGGGGTTGTAATTTCCACGTAGTCAGGTAGTTTTAGTCCAATAAATCCAATTCGTTTCATGCTTATTATAAGAAAAGTAAAAAAGTAATACAAAGTAACAATAAAAAAGTAAAAAAGCTGTCCCTAGAGCAGTGGTTCCCAAACTTTTCTGGCTCACGGCACCCCTAAACATTTCTCTCCATCCACGGCACCCCTATTTTTTTTATTTTTACTCTCAACCTCCTTTGTGCCATATTTGTACTTCATGCCATTTAATTTAACCTTTGTGATATGATGGACAGGCCATAACTGCTTTTATTACAGGCACTACTATGAGAAGGTGAGGTTTATCAAATTTTCGTTTTATTCAAATGAACCACTCTCTTTAATTCAACTCATTTAATAGAACTTTTGAGAAAATAGTGAACAGAATATGAACATAAATATCAGGAATAGACCTTCAACTAAAGTGCATAAAACATCTGTCCCTCTCACAACTGTATCACAGCCAAAATACGTATTTAGGCCTCCCACAATGGTAATAATTGAGAAATTGGCTGGCAGTAACAAAAAATATCAGAAACAAACCTTCAACATAAAGTTCACAAAAATATAGTTATAGGCCTACTCGTTGTCTCCACAGACAATTTATCAATTTAATGTTAATGTTTATGCAATTTAATGACGTTAGGTAATGCCATTATTTTTTCAGTAACCAATTATTTTTTCAGTAACCAATCTAGCAGTTGTTAACTTGGTGTATTATTGCCGTGCCGTGTAAACCAAAGTCCGGAGGTTAAGATTAAGATACACTTTATTGTCCTTTTGTCCAAGACAAGTTCAAGGACAATAAAGTGTATCTTAATCTTAACCTCCGGACTGTAGCTTGTGTTACGTCCCCCTGGTAACGCATACTATGGCGGTCAGGGAAGGTGTCCTTCCCCTGTGTGGTGGGGGAGGCGCTGCTTCACTATTTGGGCGATTTGGCTCTTCCCTTTCTGCAGCAGGTGCAACTGATTGACCTGATTGGCCTATAAAAGGAGGAAGACATCCAGCCTGTCGGGCTCTCGCTGCCTGGGTGACAGAAGCTGCTGCCGCCAAACCTCATCGTCTTTATTTTGGTTTTGTTGTACATTCTCATTACACCAGTCCATAACACATTACACATAGTTAAGCTGCCATCTACACTGATACTTAATTTCCTTTAGGGCCTTTTATTTTTAAATAAATATACCAAAAACTTGTCACTGCGTGTCTCCCAATTTGTTATGCCATGCTTGAGCCATGTGGTCATAACAAATTGGGGGCTCGTCCGAGATAGGTTTTGCTAAGGTTTTTTTTTTATATCTTTCCAAGGCCTGTATAGTTAGTTTGAGAGTGTTATTGTTGGCAGACTCGCAGTGTTTGAGTAGTTGGTTATTTGTTTGCTTTGCTTGGTTGCATATTTGGTTAATTGGTAGTTTTGATCTTTTGTTTGTTTGAATATGGGTTATTGAGTTGGCCTGTTGATTGATTTAATTGATTTGTTTGGCTTGCAGCTTGCAGCAAGGGAGAGCTTGTGAGAGGGATTAGTGGCAGTTTTCCCTCCCTTTCTGGTGACCTGGTTGCCGGTTATGATCCTCAGCTGGTCGGTGAGTAGTATGGGATTGTTTGCACCTTAAATGTCATTGAAGCCAGTGGGTTAGTTATGAGCTAAGTGAACCCCCGTGTAGGAGTAGAGCGTTTATCGCTGTTTTTGTTTTTGTTTTGTTTTGTTTTGTTTGTTGTTTTTGGGTGTGTCGAACGCGCTGGGGTTGCTAGCAACCAAATTGCATGAGGGCACACCGAAGACTAGTTGGTAGCTAGATAGGGACTTCTACTTCCAGTTAGATACGGGGCAGCTCTGATAATTATCCCTCCTGTGCTTTTTGGTGATATATCACGCTACTCACCGTTCTGAGTCGAGGCATTATGGCTGATAACAGGGTATTGGTTACTGTTATTGGATATTGTCAGTATAGGCCTCTAAATGATTATTTTGATTGCTTTGAAGTTTGTGGCCTGTAAAGTTGGTTGGTAGGGAGATGAGTTGGTTGGTAGGGAGATGAGTTGGTTGGTAGGGAGATGAGTTGGTTGGTAGGGAGATGAGTTGGTTGGTAGGGAGATGAGTTGGTTGGTAGGGAGATGAGTTGGTTGGTAGGGAAATGAGTTGGTTGGTAGGGAGATGAGTTGGTTGGTAGGGAAATGAGTTGGTTGGTAGGGATGTCTGGTATGGTGTTGGTTGGTAGGGAAATGAGTTGGTTGGTAGGGATGTATGGTGTTGGTTGGTAGGGAGATGAGTTGGTTGGTAGGGATGTCTGGTTTATATTAAGAATAATGTCTTCCAGTGAGATTTGAATTTAGTTTATTTGGTTTGAATTCGTTATGTTTTGGTGATTTGGGAGTGTTGGGGTTCTACAGAGTTCCCCTGGAGAAGCACCGCCGCATGGACACTGAGGTTCAGTATCTGTTAGATAATGAGCTGGCTGTGCCTTCAAATTCCAGTTGGGCCTCTCCATGCCTACTGGTGGGAAAATCAGACATGACAGACAGGTTTTGCACAGACTACAGAAGGGCGAACGAGGTGACTAAACCTGATTCTTTTCCCTTACCGAGGATTACGTGGATGCGGTAGGATCTGCCAGATTTGTGAGTAAATTTGATCTATTAAAAGGATACTGGCAGGTCCCGCTGACGCCACGTGCCCAAGAGATCGCTGCCTTCAATACACCATCGGGGCTGTACTCCTACAAGGTCATGAGTTTTGGGCTCCGAAATGCGCCTGCCACTTTTCAGCACCTGATGAACAAAGTAGTGGCAGGGCTGGAGGGCGTAGCTGCTTACCTAGATGATGTCGAATGTATACGGTGACACTTGGGAACAGCACGGGGATTGAGTCCATGCATTGTTGGTTCGTCTCCAAGACGCTAACCTGACAGTTAACGTGGCTAAATGTGAGTTTGCCAGGGCCACTGTTGCGTACCTGGGGAAGGTTGTGGGACAAGGACAGGTCAAGCCAGTAAGGGCCAAAGTCCGTGCTATCGACAAGTTTCCACCGCCTGTCTCCAAGACTGAGCTTAGACGATTTTTGGGTATGGTTGGCTACTATAGAAGTTTTTGCCCTAATTTTTCTTCAGTGGTCGCCCCATTGACCGGCCTACTACAGCAGAAGGTCAAGTTTGAATGGTCTCTGGCCTGTCAGCAGGCTTTTGGCCAAGTGAAGATGCTGTTGAGTACAGCTCCTGTCCTGGCGTCTACCTGCAACTGGAATGGCTGATCTAGGTGAGGCGCTGCCAGGTTGGAGCTGGGGGTGTCCTGATGCAGAGTGATGATCAGGGAGTGGTTAGACCGGTCAGCTTCTTTTCTAAGAAGTTCAACCGTCATCAACTGAACTACTCTACAATAGAGAAGGAGGCGCTGGCGTTGGTGTGGGCTCTGCAGCATTTTGATGTGTATGTGGGAGGTGGGGTCCATCCGGTGGTTGTGTATTCAGACCATAACCCTCTAACCTTCCTCCACTCTCTGCAGAGTCCAAGCCAGCGGTTAATGAGGTGGACACTCTTTTTACAGCCCTATAACTTGAGCATCAAACACATTCGTGGCGTGGACAACGTAATAGCCGATGCGCTGTCGCGGGCGCCAGAAGGGTTCAAGTAAACCAGTTCCCGTTTTCCCTGACCGATCCCATTTAACATTTTGCCTTTCCTCCCTTTGACATTAATATTGTTTAATTTCTTTGTTGCCGCAGCCTTGTTTACAGAGGCCACATACGTATGTTGGGCCTCTGTTTTAAGGGGGAGGGTGTTACGTCCCCCTGGTAACGCATACCATGGCGGTCAGGGAAGGTGTCCTTCCCCTGTGTGGTGGGGGAGGCGCTGCTTCACTATTTGGGCGATTTGGCTCTTCCCTTTCTGCAGCAGGTGCAACTGATTGACCTGATTGGCCTATAAAAGGAGGAAGACATCCAGCCTGTCGGTCTCTCGCTGCCTGGGTGACAGAAGCTGCTGCCACCAAACCTCATCGTCTTTATTTTGGTTTTGTTGTACATTCTCATTACACCAGTCCATAACACATTACACATAGTTAAGCTGCCATCTACACTGATACTTAATTTCCTTGTTAGGGCCTTTTATTTTTAAATAAATATACCAAAAACTTGTCATGCGTGTCTCCCAATTTGTTATGCCATGCTTGAGCCATGTGGTCATAACAAATGGGATGAGTTGTTATGACCACATGGCTCAAGCATGGCATAACAAATTGGGAGACACGCAGTGTCAAGTTTTTGGTATATTTATTTAAAAATAAAAGGCCCTAACAAGGAAATTGTTACCAGAGACCATTCAAACTTGACCTTCTGCTGTAGTAGGCCGGTCAATGGGGCGACCACTGAAGAAAAATTAGGGCAAAAACTTCTATAGTAGCCAACCATACCCAAAAATCGTCTAAGCTCAGTCTTGGAGACAGGCGGTGGAAACTTGTCGATAGCACGGACTTTGGCCCTTACTGGCTTGACCTGTCCTTGTCCCACAACCTTCCCCAGGTACGCAACAGTGGCCCTGGCAAACTCACATTTAGCCACGTTAACTGTCAGGTTAGCGCCTTGGAGACGAACCAACAATGCATGGACTCGATCCCTGTGCTGTTCCCAAGTGTCACTGTATACTACGACATCATCTAAATAAACAGCTAGGCCCTCCAGCCCTGCCACTACTTGGTTCATCAGACGCTGAAAAGTGGCAGGCGCATTTCGGAGCCCAAAACTCATGACCCTGTAGGAATACAGCCCCGATGATGTAATGAAGGCAGCGATCTCTTGGGCACGTGGCGTCAGCGGGACCTGCCAGTATCCTTTTAATAGATCAAATTTACTCACAAATCTGGCAGATCCTACCGCATCCACGCAATCCTCCATCCTCGGTAAGGGAAAAGAATCAGGTTTAGTCACTTCGTTTACCCTTCTGTAGTCTGTGCAAAACCTGTCTGTCATGTCTGATTTTCCCACCAGTAGGCATGGAGAGGCCCAACTGGAATTTGAAGGCACAGCCAGCTCATTATCTAGCAGATACTGAACCTCAGCGTCCATGCGGCGGCGCTTCTCCAGGGGAACTCTGTAGAACCTTTGCCGAATTGGCTTTGCATCCCCAACATCGATGTCATGCTGCACTAAGTGGGTACAGGAAGGAGTATCAGAAAACAGGGAAGGGAAAGCAGCCAACAGTCCCGACAGATCTCTGCCTTGTTCTTCTGACAAGTGGCCGAATAGACCACTTAAATCTGCAAGCGTTTCTGAGTTTTTGAGCCGAGGACGCAGCACGCCGTCCCCAGGCCCTCTCACATCCCCCTCTTCCTCATCCCCTGTTTCCCCTACTGAAACAGATGCCGGGAGCATGTAAGCTACGGTAGTCAACATAGCAGGTTTAACCTCCTGAACCACATCCGCTCCTGGCACAGATATACGGGCATAGTAAGCTTTCAGCAAGTTCACATGACACAGTTCTGTTGACTTTTTACGGTCTGGAGTATCAACCAGATAGTTCTGTTCAATGACCTGTCGGACCACGGTGTACGGTCCAGTGAACTTGGCCTGGAATGGCGAACCAAGGATAGGCAGCAATGCCAACACCTGGTCTCCAGGACAGAACACTCAAGGCTCTGTTCTGCGGTCATAGTACCGCTTCATCTTACTCTGGACGGCTGTCAGATGATCACCCGCCATCTTACCCGCCAGATGTAGTCTACGATGAAAACTTTTAGGCCATCCTGCAAAACTGAAAGGGGACCCCTCACTTTGTGTGCGAACACCAACTCACTGGGGCTAAACCCTGTGCTCTCCTGCACCACCTCCCTGGCTGACAACATAAGCCAAGGCAGCCCTTCCTCCCAATCCCCCTTAAGCTCAGTACAGTATGAACGCATAAGCGACTTCAGGGTTTGGTGGAACCTTTCCAGTGCTCCCTGACTCTGAGCATGGTAAGCACTAGCTTTGTTGTGCTTGACCTTCAGCTGGCCCAAAACCTCTGCAAACATTCGTGACGTAAAGTTGGATCCTTGGTCACTCTGTATGACCCGAGGAATTCCAAAGTAGGATATGAACTGTGATAAAGCCTTAACAATCGAGCCTTATCATTATCATTATCATTCGCTAGCATGCTCGCTAATAATAGTTAACTAGTAGGTCCTAAGTAGGGTTGCCAACCGTCCCGTAAAATATGGGATTGTTCCGTATTTGGCAACTAAAAGACCTGTCCTGTAATTAACTGATACGGGACGCACTTTGTTCCGTATTTTGGGGTCGTGGAAGAATGACAGCTCGTTATGGTGATTCTCAGTCACTCGCTCACTTGCGGACTGCGTGCGCACCTCCCACGGCCACACACACAAGCAATAAGACGCAAGACACTGTACCTGGTGTCTGGAAACGCGCTGGGCTCGCTCATTGGTCAGTACTCTTCATGCGTGCAGCAGCAGAGCCAATCACTATGAAGTATCGTATTGTAATAAACCTAGAACGCGAGGTCAGATTGTTGCGGCTGGAGGAATACGACAAACAACCAAGGCAGCGCCATCAAGATACAACAATGATATTTATTGGCTATAATAAGTAATTCCACTGGCAACAGCTCAGACTGGGTCAGGCTCCTGCGCTACCCCACACCACCTGCCTAAGCGACCCCCTAACCCCCCACAGTCACGTCAAGGAATCACACACACACACACACACACACACACACACACACATAAGGGACGACGTGTACAAGGCAAATTGTACTGTCTGCCGCCGACTAGTGGTGGCTCGTTCGCGAACGAATCAGTTCGAACGAACGACTCTTTAAAACGAACGAACCGACCTGATTCGCCGCTCTCGTTCATCGTCGTTCGTCTCGTTCGTTCTCCGAGACTCGACTCCCAGCTCCACCCACTAGGCGCTGAGGCGCGCTGACTCGCGAGTCGCCGTTCGTTCACTGACTGTTTAGCGGTGAAGACTCGAGGACTGAACCGAGTCTGACCGACTCGGCATTCACGAACGTGCATTCGCGATTCGTTTGAACAAGAACGAGGGAGGAGCCGAGTCTGACCGACTCAGTGACTGAGAATCATGATTCACCGCTACCGGAAATGAGAACGAACGAACGAATGAATGACTCTTCTTGGCGAACTGACAGACGCGAACTGATTCATTCAAACTGTCATATGAGGTGGTATTCAGGGGACTGTTTTGTGTATACGCGCAGCCGCACAGTGATCCAAGTTCATGTGTACTGATAACGGCAGCGAAAGTAGTTCCGGTGAGTTGTAAGTTACTGCTGATGTGTGACACGCATGGAGAAATAAAGAGCGTCAACAAGAAGCAACATTGCCCGTTATTTTATGAGAGATAACTTACACACAAACGAATCATGAAATCCACCACTACCGCCGACTATTTTCAATTAGTCACAGAGGAGTAAATGACGTTAAGCAACATGCTGCTGGTGAAAACCACAAGAAAAACGAGAAGCAGAGGAGAAGCTAGGGAGCCCTGACACAGTTCCTTGTTCGTCAAGCAACTCCAGAGGCTAACCTGAGAATCTGTTATTTTGCACATTTTGAAAAAATAAATTATTGAATGATAATCTGTTTCTCATGTAGTCTATACCCTAACCATAACCGCACACTTTGGGGGTTTGACACAAAATTTAAACCTGAAATTGGGGGGTTAGACCCAAAAATGGGGGGTTTGGCACGCGGCCAAGAGGTGTCCCTTATTTGAAACTCTGGGAGTTGGCAACCCTAGTCCTAAGTCCTAATGTAATATATTATCCGTTCAGATACCATCATATGGCTGTCATTGTTTGACTAAGTGTTAACTTTATGAATTATTTCCGTGCCGTGGCAACTTAGTCCGCAGTCTGTGTGTCATCTTTTTTTTGCTTGTATTAGCAATGCATGTAATATAAGTATATTAGCTAGCATGCTAGCTAACGTTATGTCCACCATTAATTGAAACGTATTATCTATCTGTGTATATAAAAGCATTTTAATAGCTACATAAGTCAGTTAGGATGGTCAGGGCCTGTGATTGGTGGATTGTTCGTTGTTGTGGGGCGCCGGTGAGTGAGAGTTCTCCGACGTCTCTGGTTCTTCCACTTCAATCTTGAGTACAGACTGAACGGCGACATGGAGGAGAAAAGGATTGTTGCCCGCGATTGTCTCCAGTCGGAGCCCTGCTGCACGCTGGGCAGCGGGGCTCTGGACAATCGCGACAATCGCGGGCAACAATCCTTTTCTCCTCCATGTCGCCGTTCCCAATTCCTTCTCAACCATGGCCGAGATAACTCTCGCCACGAGTCTCGTTGTGGAAATACCAGAGACGTCAGAGAACCCGACGCAGTCTAGTCTTTTTACCAAATGGGAGCTTTATGCAAGCTTGCGTTATTATGTTGCGTGTTATGCGCCAGAACACCAACAGCAGAACGATTATCCAAATAGCAAAGAAGTGTACAACACTTGCGTTACGGCCCCATGCGTTACGGCACGTTTGAGCTTTCATTTTTTCAAAGGCAGAGCAAGATATCTACTGCTCGTTTTACACCTAACGCCATTTCTAGCTACCCTAGGCAGGCTAGGGGAACTCATATTAATGTTAGCAAACCTCATAAAGTGAAATGTACATGCCATGGGACCTTAAGATATTTTAAAATATTTTGTAATAGCCTGAATAATAAAAAAGAAATTGGCTGATATATATTTGTATTGTTAGTTTATGCATTGTTATTTATTTTTCTTTGTTTCCCTCTTTTTTCAGGGTTGTGGTAACTTACAAGAGGACTCACTGCAAGCAATATATAAGTAATATAATATAGCAGCACCACCTCTCTCTCTAGCTAAGATGGCTTCTTATTGGGCCAAAAGACGTAGGGTCATCAGAACTGTAAGGGACATAGAGAAAGATATCCTTAAGGAATACGAGGAAACTTTGCATAATGAAAGTGCAAATTTATACCCCTGTGTGAATAGGGAACGACCCTACACAATCTCTCACGTTTGCCAACACCGAAACCGGGCCAGAACTCCGCTCACGGGCCGCAGTGGGGGAAAAGTCACTGCTGATACACTGATGGTGAGGATGTCATACAACCTTGTGTCAAAAAATCAGAACTATCCCTTTAAATGCAATATACTGTCCATTTGACATGGCACATTGTACACTTTAGCAAACTAACCATTTTCTCTCTAATCTGTTAAGATTACCCGCTTGGCATTAGTCGGAGGGACCAATGCCGAAAATATGATCCGGCGAATGCTATCCGCTACCATGGCAAACCGTGTAGCATGCATTTTCAACTGGGCGGGAAAGGGACCGAAGAGGGCCTTCAAGGACACGTTAATGCAGGACTGCATGTTTGGTGAGTCTGCAAATCAAAATACGAGGTTTACTACTTTACAACGGATTTGGCATTTTTGATAAAGGATGTTGAATTCATAAGTATTTTAAACTTCTTCTGAAGTAAATAAGAATGGATGCATTTTCCTCACCATGGAGGGAGCCTGATATATATGGAGGACCAACCCTGCCATAATTAAAAATAAATGAATTAATAAATCACTCAATACCTAAATATATGCCATAAATAAATACATACATTTTATTTATTTATTTTTAATTATGGCAGAGTTGGTCCTCCATAGATAAATGGCTCATTCCGTGGGGAAGAAAATGCATCCACTCTTGAAGAAGCACTTCACCCATTTCCAACGTTCTTCATATAAGTGGTCCTCTAATGCAGTTGTTCTCAACCATTCCAGGCCGTGACCCCTCCAAAATAATCACATTTGACCTGGGGACCCCCCACCCCGACAAGCACTTAGAATTGTTGGTGTTGAGGCATTGCATTTAGTTTGACTCGGTCACACAGATAAATATTGTGAAAGTAGCCGAACTACAAGCTCGCAATGTGAAGGTGCTGGGAGCTTGTAGATCGGCTATTTTCAAAAATGTTGCCTCTTTCTTATAGAGGAATCCACGGTGCACAGCGCTCAGTGCAATCATTCCTGCGGTGTCAATCAGGCCTGTGTTCCGCTAGCAAATATAGAATAGAATAGATTAGCCGTTTATTGTCATTGTACATCTTGCAAATATAAGACATCCGGTGGACTGTCTCTTCCACCTCTATAGACGTCTATAGAGGTACTCTTATTCTGAAGAGATCGTACGCCGGAAGTCTATTTGCTAGTGGAACATAGGCCTGATTGACACCGCAGGAATGATTGTGTTCAGTGAATTTGTCTATATATGACAATTTGGCCAATGTTTGACCAGGTTTTATAGTATAATTTGTTGATTACTTTTGATGCATTAATGGTATTATTTTTTCTCTTTCTTTTTTTCTGAGGTATTAAAAATTTCTTAAAAGTCTTTAAATTGTCACTTCCCTGTCATCTGGGGACAGCCCCCAGATTCATGTGGGGGTCCCGACCCACAGGTTGAGAACCACTGCTCTAATGCTCCCAATAGGATGGCACCACTTCTGTCTACTCGCTCTGCGTCTCAGGGGGGGTTCTGTGCCTGGGGACAGTTCTGAAACCGGCCAACCAGTGACATAATTTCAAGCTAATGGACATTGAAAATGACCACTGCGCTCCTCTGAGACACAGAGTAGACATAAACTGTGCCATTGTTTTACCATATGAAGATTTTTCTTTCTTTTTGTTACAGCGCCTGCTCGTCAATTTGTCCGCAAGTTGACCGAATTGCAGTACAGGGGTGCACTGCAGAAGTGGCTGCGTTACGCACCTGAGAGGAGTGGCGGGGTACCAAGAAAAAGCAAAGGACAGTTTTAAGGACAAATGTTATTGTAATATTCATAATTATAATTGAATAAATAACTAATAATTAATAATAACTAATAATTGAATAAATAAATAACTTTGAATAATGGTCTGTTTTGTTGGTGTTTTTTTTGTTCATAGAGCATGCAGTAAAGCAGCTGTTCTCAACCTTGGTTTCTTAAAAATAATTGAAATAGCCAATGTAATGGGGTTTTAAATGAGGCAGAATAAAAACATACAAAGCAAGGTTGAAAAGTATTGAAATGGCCCTTTAATAATAACCTTGTTTCAATGTATAATGCAATGCATATATATAGTTGAATCAATGTTGATTAAATTCTACATTCTTTCAATGTTGATCATATCATAATTGAATCAAGGTTGATTCATTGTCAGAATTGATTGGAAATTCAACGTTATTTCAATGTTGATCAAGCGAGCACTTTCAATGTATATTTCAATGTCTGACATCAATGTTGATTACAATCTTCAGCCTGACAATATCTCAATGTTGATTCAATCACATTTTGCTATCTGGGACCCCTGGCTCCACACACAAACCGCGAGTGAGGAGACGGGTTAACAACGAGATAAGCGATTATGATTGGCTAAGGCAGAGTCATGTTTCATGGTAGCCAATTGGAGCCAGTGTTTTTACACACAAGCCAGGCCACGCGCACCACACACACACACACTCACACACACACACACACACACGCACACACACACACACACACCAAACAGATTCGAAGAAGCAGCAGAGATGAGAGAGAGAAGTTGGCATTTTCAAAGTGGAGATATAAGCACTACTTCAAATTCATTGACATATAGCAACTTTTTTTTTTTTTACAGTAACGCAAATAGTTACTTTTATTATAAAGTAATTCAGTTACTAACTCAGTTATGGACTTTTTGGAACAAGTAGTGAGTAACTATAACTAATTACTTTTTTAGTAGTAGCGTTCCCAACACTGTTTGACAGTATATTGTATGATCGAGAAAGACTACATGTCGCCGTGTTATGGGGTGACGTCACATAGGCGACATGTAGTCTTTCTCATTATGTCTTTTCCACAATATACTGTTTTCACTTCAAAGCAATTTAATATTATAGAAATTAATTTTGAAATTTATATTATGATTTTTTTTTTTTTTTTTTTGACCATTCCCCTGAGCATGTGTCACGGCACCCCAGGGTGCCTCGGCACCCACTTTGAAAAACCCTGCCCTAGAGTCTATCTCCTACGTCTGACCAACAAGGTGAACAAGAGCAAGAGTCCTCTGTATCAGAGTGTGACCCCACGATGTTGCGTGGTCTATTTCCTTATTCTTCTTCTCGAACATTCTAGTTCTAGCTGGTTCCAAACGGTACATGCAAACAGGTGACATTTGTTGCTACAGAGATTAAACTGAAACCAAAGTCAAACCACATCCTGCCTCATATGTCTGGTTCTAGGTAGGGGGCCCCTTTGCAAAAGGTGAGCATGTTGCAAGAGAGGCCTGTTGTACAGTAGTTTTTTTAACACAACACACAAGTTTCCATCAGACAGTATATTTCTATCAGACAGACAATATAATGGTTATATAGGTCCTTTAGCTAAAGCATGAATACATGATAGGCGTGAATAAATGATGTGCTGGCATATATTGCCTAAGAAAATGCACTTTTGAAATTTAATGCAAAATGATAGGACGCAATGTCCATATAAGTGTGCATAACTGGACTGCAAGGGTAATCAGTAATGTCCATATGAGGACTGATGGGCTGGATAGCAGAGTGCGTTTACATGTGCCTCCTGGGGGGCACAACAGAATACAAAAACACCCAGGGGAAATCTAATGTTTTGGTTTACAATATCAAGTGTACTACTTTTGTAATTAAGTAATTAATTAAAACATTGATTAATTCATTTGTTCTACCTCATTACAAAACCCTTGGTAACATCACATGTGGTAGTGTCCACTCAGATGTACGATGGACAGATAAACTCCAGTTTAGTCGTTGGTACAGTCCACCAGACACCTCCTACACTCCCAGACATGGGGGCTGCATCCAAACCTGCCTACTACATACTGCTGTACTGTTTTCTGGCATACCAGTAGTATACACACACACACACACACACACACATACACATATATACACATATATACACACTTCAACATACACCAAGTGGCCCTTTAAGTCATCATCTACCATTTGTATTCTGTATTCTTACTAACCTATTATATGTGAAGGCATCTGTCCATCTGTGTTATGCATTGGCAAACCTATCAATTGCATGCAATCATCCAAGCAGCTTTATAGCTGTGGCACTTTAACACGTGAGGGTCCTTTGGTAAAAGCATCTTTCAAAACAAGGATCTGAAACTAATATATCCAAAAATCACAATATAAAAAAAACAAAACCAAAGAATGTTTTCCAGCTACGTTTTGTGTGGGCTGCGTCAAAGCTCTACTGTAATCGTCCCTTTTCCTGCACGGAGAACCCTGACATCCTGAAGACTTAAAGCGGCAGTGTGTGTGTGCTACCGAGGGTCGTAGCACAGCTCAAGAGGGTATAGCGCCGTCCACACCTGGCTCCACCTCCTCTGAGACCAAGCCTTCCATCCCCTCGCCCTCCTGGGCCGGGTCCTTCAGCAGCACCGACACTCTGGAGTCCAAGAACAGTCAGAGAGGACACAGCAAAGTGAGTGAACATGAGGCGTGATCGTTAAACTTTGAAGTCTCTGCAGTTCATGGCTGAAAAAGTACACTGCCACAATTATCAGAAAACAGGTACGTAATGTGATACACAAAGAGGTTCTTTGGACTCTAACAATGCATCAGTTTGCACACAGCTTACCTAATCATTGAGCTGAATCATCATTCTCGTTCGACACATTTAATTCATTTATTTGGAATGACCAATACTTACAACGACACAGCATTCCAAATATTAATAAAGAGCCCATTTATGTCTCACACAGCAACACAAACCCTGTGCAAGTACTTACAGCCACACACACACACACACACACACAGACACACGCACACACACACACGCACTCACACACTATGGCTCAGCACTTCCTGGTCTAGCCATGCCAACTAGATGCTTTCACAATGTTTTTGTAAAGATAATGGTATACTGTTTATTAATATGATAACATTGCTCACTATAGTTCTGCACACATGAAAGCGGCACAAGGAAAACATTTGTAAGGATCTGGTCTGATTTTTGTAAAGCACTTGGCTGGTTGTGCAGGAGTGAGAGCTGATTGCTCTTGTGTGTGGCGAATGCAGGAGGTCGCGCATGAAAAACTGCAGGCAAAGGATTCTGGCAACTTAAGGACTTCAACTGAAATGCATGCCCAAGGATGCATATAAATTCAATCTTGCCTGAATACCCACAGCCCTAAACATACATTTAGGTTAAAATGAGGTGTCCTACAAGAAATCCTGTTTCTTTACTATCGTTACTATTGGTAATAGTTAAAATTAGAGGCTAAACCTTTAAGAGATATGTTGTACCTATCTAAACGTGTGTGTCCAACAACGTGATTTGTGTGAACACATGAGACGACAAAGTCTTCGTTTTTAACTTCCTTTATCCAGTGGTTTTAAACCCAAGATCGGACCCTAAAAGATGCAGAATTTTGGCATCGGATCTCCTTGGGCCCTAGAAATCCCACGATAATAAGATGAGCGATGGTGCCTGGTGTTAGCTTCATGACTTACCCTAGTAGGACACCGGGGATGAGACAGAGGCCTGCACCCAGCAGGAAGCTGAAGCCTGGCCACCACCCGACCGTGACGGCGTAGACGCTACTGAAGACGGCTGAGGCTATGCTGCCACTCAGACTCTCCATGAAGGCTACGCATCCAAACAGAGATCCTGTGCAACGACAGACGCTTTGTTAGGTAATCAGAGATGCTCCTTTTTATTTTTTCTAGGATAACAAATGTCCTACAGTTCTGCTTATATTGATGTAGACATAACGTTAATGGGATTTTAGATTGGATGTCTGAACATGTTTGACGTTGTTTGTATATTTTGGGTTCTGAACATGTTTTTACGTAGGCCTATGTGTATTTTAAGATGTGGTTTCAATGTCTCTTGGAAGACCATCTAAATAATGAAACTAAACAAACTGCTTGTTTCAGCTGATTCTAGTCATTAAAGTATTTGTGCAAAGATAATGAAACCTATCCAAACCCCAGCTGTAAACCGATGGATTCAGAAACATGGCGAGTCAAGGGTCAAGTGGTTCTAGCGGTGGATGAGTTTCATTTAATTGCTTGATTCCTAATCCTTTCAAACAAAAGTGAAGAGGCTACTGATTGCAGTTTGGAGCCATGGCCCGAAGTATGCCAACCGGCGCCGTTTCTCAATCACCTCACCTTGCTCGGACGTGGAGACAATATTTGACATCATGGAACGCAGGACAGGGGAAGGCATGATGGATAGGAACAGAGGTATCCTCACTACAGAGAGCCAATGACAAGACATTAAAGTAGATGTGGAAGACAGAGCAACACAGTGCAGGAAATATGTGTGGAATCTCAATCTGTAACAATGGCTGATCAACTCTAATTAAAAAAAATAGAAGGACGGGATCGCAGAGTCGCTCACCAGCTTCCGCAAAAGACTCAAAACCCACCTGTTCAGAGTTCACCTAGACTCTGCATAGCCATCCAGGCCGCCCACTATTGTATGTTGTACGTCCTAGCACTTAATGTACACACTTAATGAACGGTATTTATTCATAGTACTTAATTGTGTAGCATCTGCATTAGCTAGCTATCACTGCTGTACACAGGGAACGGGTTAGCCTAGAGATTGTTAGTAGGCTACTTGCACTTGGTTCTATAAACATCTTTACTGTACTGTAACAAGCTGGGTTAATGTGGTTCTGTTATTATGCGTTCAGCAGCTATGCAAATGTTAACATGTGTTGGGTTATGCACTAATGTTATTGGTAGAGGTTAATGGGGGATCGTCTCGCGAGAGGGGGTGGGGAGGAGGACAACGTGAGGGGTCCGGAAGGACGTGGTTGTGTAAGTCAAGTCGTGTTCAGCTGGATGGACGGCGTGGTCACGGCCAACAGTGACCGGGGATAACCGTTTTATTTGCTAATAAAGAGCAGGATTGCAAGCCAGACATCGCCTGTTTATTCAATGCTGCACCACCGTGGGGTGAGCGTTACACTGGTGTCAGAAGTAAAAGCGACGGACTGGTTTTTCTCCGGTGTTCGCCATTAGTCTAGCCGGCTAGCGGACCTACCACGGCGTGCTGCTGTTTGTACTGCCAACGGACATGGCGCACGGGAGCGGAGCACGGCCGAAAGTTAAGGAGGAGGCGGGGAGCTACAGTTATGTCCGCCAGTCTGGCGGCGGAGTTTGAGCTTGAAGGAGATGGCGAGGCGCATGGCTAACGACGCGGGAATGAGCTCCACCGACCTCCGACAGAGCATAGGACATGACGGAAGCTTCGACGTTGGCACGTCGGCTCCTCCAAAGCATGACAGCAGAAAGTATGCGCAGCCTGTGTGGCAAAGGGGCGGTGCCTATACTTGCCGGGCCCCATGTAAAACACCAAAGTACTCTGGTAAGGCAGACTGGCAGGCGTTTCATGCCCGATACGAACTGTTGTCACAAGCTGCAGGCTGGTCGGTGGATGATAAAGCGCTACAGCTAGCGTTATGCCTTACAGACGATGCACTGGCATGCCTGTTACTGCTCAGCCCAGAAGAACGAAATAATTATGAGGCTCTTGTTGGGGCTCTACAGAGACGTTTTGGACATTGTGAACAGCCCGGTCTCCTACGCTCTGAACTTTCCAACAGACGCAGGCGGCCTGGAGACCCCCTCCGTGTGTTAGCTAATGACATTGAAACCCTAGCCAGGAGGGCTTATGCCCACATGCCCCCGGCGATACAGACGGAGCTCGCCAGGGACCAGTTCATCCAAGCCATAACCCCCAGCGGGCTGCGCATTCAGACCCAGCTCGCTCATCCCCGCTCCATACAAGAGGCTCTGGAACTGGCTCTAGAGAGGGAGATTGTGGGGGGCGGGACCATGGAAGACAGCCCTGAAGAGAGTGGTCCTACGGTGAGAACCGCTGCATGCACTGATACAGCCCAAGTAAAGCCTGCATGGGTGGCTGAAATTACCGAACTGATACGGGCTGTGTCCATGCATTCGCCGCAAAGTGCCACACAGCCTCGCCAACGCCCCCTGGTCTGCTGGGGATGCGGACAGCCTGGCCATCTCCTAAGACAGTGCTCCAAGCATTCCAAAGACCAGGGAAACGGCCCGGGGCCCATATAGATGGGACGGTACGGACCCCGGGCATGATGTCCCATGCGGTTGCCGCGAAGGATGGAGGAGCCCAACAGCACAGACGGGGGAGAGGGGCTCCACTCCCCCCTGAAACAGACAATACAGAATCCACGATGGTGGTGGGTTGGACTCTGGGAATTTCTGCCATGTTCCCGTCACCATACACGGGGCCCCACGAACGGCCCTTGTGGACACGGGCTCCAGAGCAACACTGATGAGGCCAGATATAGTTCCAGTGGGGATACAGTTGGAGCAGACTATGGTGCAGCTGAGGACTGTGACTGGTGAGCTGGCCCCTATGCTTGGTAAGGGGAGGGTGACGTTGAATGTGGGAGGTCTGTCAGTGGATTTTAGAGTATGGGTGGCGCAGGTGCAGGACCCCTGCATACTGGGGCTGGACTTTTTGAGGGCTGCGCATTGTCTGCTGGACCTAGGGAAGAACACATTGACCTTTCCCAGGGGCCCCACTGTTAAACTGATACCGCCCACCCAGTCCCCAAAGCCACACCCCCTGGTCAGGACAGCCATGGAAACACACTGCCATGACACAAAAACCCCAGTAGAGAGAATCACCCCCCCTGTTCGCAGCTTCCTGCCACTGGTGCCCCATGCCCCCAGCAACGGTCAGCCCCCCTCTGCACACGCCCATTCATCTTCCCCAGCCCAGCCAACTACGGTGGGGGAGACGGACAGGTTGTCGGCGGTGAGAGAGACATGGAGACAGAACTGCAACCAATTGGAGCAATGGCAGCAGGAGGAGCTGTGGAAGGTGTTATCTGACTTTACGGACATTTTTGCACTAACAGACAATGAAGTGGGCCTGACACACCTGGTCCAACACGAAATAGACACTGGGGGTGCATGGCCCATCAAGACGCGTCCCCGGCGCCTCCCCATGGCTCACCGTGAGGCTGCAGACAGAGCAGTTGAAGAGATGCAAAGAGATGGCATTATTGAACCGTCAGACAGCCCCTGGGCCTCGGGAGTGGTGATGGTGTCGAAAAAGAGGAGCACCAAGATGAGATTCTGCGTGGACTACAGACCGCTGAACAGTGTGACAAGGAAGGACTCGTATCCATTACCCAGGATCGATGAGTCACTGGACTTGGTGTCTGGCTCCTCCTGGTTCTCTTCACTCGACCTGCGAAACGGATACTGGCAGGTGCCCCTCAGCCCTGAAGCAAGACAAAAGACTGCCTTCTGTACGGACAGGGGGTTGTGGCAGTTCCGGGTCCTCAGTTTCGTCCTGTGCAATGCCCCAGCCACCTTTGAAAGACTCATGGACAGGGTGCTGGCTGGCATCCCCCGTCAGAGATGTCTGGTGTATTTGGATGACATCCTGGCCCATGGGAGCTCGTTCCAAACAGCCCTGGAATCGCTGAGGCTGGTGCTGCAGAGAGTGGCGGTGGCGGGCCTGAAATTACACCCGAATAAGTGCCACTTCATGAGGAAGGAGGTGGAGTTTTTGGGTCACAGACTGGGGGGAGAAGGCATCAGCACACTGGAGGAGAAAGTGCATGCAGTGAGAGACTGGCCCACACCCACTGACCAACGACAGCTGAAGAGCTTCCTCGGCCTGACCTCATATTACAGGAAGTTTGTGCGAGGTTTCTCCTGCACAGCCGCCCCCCTGCACCACCTGCTGCAGAAGGGCAGGGAATTCACCTGGACGCCACAGTGCCAACAAGCCTTTAACTCCTTCCAGAAGGCACTGACGGAGGCCCCCATCCTCACCCCCCCGGACCCCGGGTTGCAGTTTACTGGACACGGATGCCAGCGACGTGGGCATGGGTGCAGTGCTGGCTCAGGCGGGGCCAGAGGGGGAGAGAGTGGTGGCGTATTTCAGCAAATCCTTCAACAAGGCTGAGCGCCGCTACTGCGTCACGCGCCGAGAGCTCCTCACCATGGTGGCGGCGATAAAGCACTTCAAGTACTACCTGTGTGGCCGGCCCTTCACTGTCAGGACAGATCATTCGGCACTGCAGTGGCTGATGTCCTTCAAGGAACCAGAGGGCCAAGTTGCACGCTGGATTGAAACGCTGCAGTCCTATGACTTCACAGTGGTACACAGGGCCGGAGCCAGCCACGCCAACGCCGATGCCTTGTCCCGCCGCCCCTGCGCACTGGGAGGGTGCCAGTACCGTGAGCGGAGAGAAGCATGTGAGAGAGAGCTCCGTATCGAGGAGGAGACATGCCCCATGCACGAGGGGGCCGGACCAGTCTGCCGCGGAACGCAGATGGTTGACGCGGCCGAGTGGCAGACACAACAGGAGCGGGACATGGACATACAACCGGTGCTACAGTGGGTTGAGGCAGGTCAGAGACCACCCTAGGAGGAGTTGACTGGGAGCTCCACTGCAACGAAAGGCATGTGGACTAGGTTTGAGGTGCTGAGAGTAAGGGATGGAGTACAGCAGAGAGCCTGGAAGGAACCTGCTACGGGAGAAGAAAGGTGGCAGGTGGTAGTTCCCAGTTCACTGAGAGACGCTGGGCTGAGAGCATCCCATAGGACCGCAGGAGCGGGGCACTTTGGAGTAGCAAAAACACTCCGCCGGCTTCGTCAGGGGTTTTACTGGGGGCAGGTCCGAAGGGACGTAGAGGACTTTTGCCGCCGCTGCGACCTCTGCGCGGCCTACAAGGGCCCCCCAGCCCCCCACAGTCCCGCGCACAACTACAACAACAGGCGGTGGGGGCTCCCATGGAAAGAGTAGCTGTGGACGTCATGGGCCCATTTCCCCGCACGGACACAGGCAACAGATACGTTTTGGTCGCCATGGATTATTTCACAAAATGGCCTGAGGCATATGCAATACCAGATCAGGAAGCAGAGACGGTGGTTGACGCTCTGGTAGAGGGCATGTTCAGCAGGTTCGGGGAGGCAGAAACCATCCACAGTGACCAAGGGAGGAATTTTGAGTCGCGGGTCTTTGCTGCCATGTGTGAGCGCACAGGCATGCATCTGGCAGCTGGCAATCCTCACCGCGGAACATTAACGGGACTGGGACACGCACCTGCCCTTCGTCCTCATGGCCTACAGGTCTGCTGTTCAGGAGTCCACCTCATGCACGCCTGCCCTCCTCATGTTGGGGCGGGAGCTACGGACGCCAGTGGAGGTGGCCTTTGGCAAGCCCCCTGACACCCCTGCTCTTCCTCCGGGGAGAGAGTACGCCAGGAGACTCCAGGATCGGATGGAGTCCACCCATAACTTTGCCCGAGACCAGCTGGAGAAAGCGGGCATGAAACAAAAAAGGAACTACGACATGAAGTCGAAGGGAAGACACTTCCAAGCTGGAGAGCTGGTGTGGGTGTACCGCCCCCGCAGGAAGAAGGGACGGTGCCCCAAGTTGGACTGTCATTGGGAGGGGCCTTGTCAGGTGGTGGAGCGGCTGGGTGAAGTAGTGTACCGGGTCCAGCTGCCAGGAAAGAGAAAGAAGGTTGCGCTCCACAGAGACAGGTTGGCCCCGTACAGAGGGGACTACCTCCCTTCCCCAAGCCCGGAGTCCCGGGCGCCCGCCAGGAGGGGTGACGGTGCAACCTCTGCACGCGGCTACACAGGGGCACACAAGCCCTATCGAAGCCCCATTTCCCCTGCACATACTTCCCCAGAGACAGTGACTAACCCCCCTGTTCACATCCCTCCTTTCCCCTTCCCATCACAGACACCTTCCACTGCACAGGGGCGTTGCCCCACCCACCAGGCAGAAGCGCCTGTGTCCCCCACGCGGCCCCGGAGACAGGGACGTCGGCCGGCCCGTTTCAGAGACTTTGTGTAGTCCCTCGGGACGAGGGACTTTGTTGGGGGGAGCTGTGTAACGAGCTGGGTTAATGTGGTTGTTATTATGCGTTCAGAAGCTATGCAAATGTTCACATGTTTTGGGTTATGCACTAATGTTATTGGTAGAGGTTAATGGGGGATCGTCTCGCGAGAGGGGGTGGGGAGGAGGACAACGTGAGGGGTCCGGAAGGACGTGGTTGTGTAAGTCAAGTCGTGTTCGGCTGGATGGACGGCGTGGTCACGGCCAACAGTGACCGGGGATAACCGTTTTATTTGCTAATAAAGAGCAGGATTGCAAGCCAGACATCGCCTGTTTATTCAACGCTGCACCACCGTGGGGTGAGCGTTACAGTACCAACAGCAATATATTTTTCACTTCTAATGACAAATGTACTTATTTTACGTCGCTTTGGATAAAAGCGTTTGCTAAATGCCCTAAATGTAAATGTAAATGACTTTAAAGGCCATAATTGATGCAAGGCAAAATGTATAGACTAGGATGCTTTATCACAAGACTATGTTAGAAATAAACACACAGATGAATTCATCTTATGCCATATACCTTTCATATAACTTTCTACATAAGATTACTGCGTGTGTGCTAGTGGCCAAGTCCGATCAGTTTAGGGACAAAGAGAGTGTCACACACTTCCCACTGGATATTTGATAATGAAATGTGATATCACGACAGCCCTAATGTGTGTGTGTTAGCCTTGATGGATGAGGCATGTGTGTACTCATCTCACCGAGAAACACGGCCAGAGTGGTCTTGACAAAAGACAACGTGGTCAAGCCAGCTATGACGGAGAGCATGCCGACCAACACGATCACCGGCTGGGGAACGCCGCAGCGCGTCAACGCCATCACGCCCAGGAAGCTCCCCAGGAACATCGTGGTTGACAAGGCGAAGCCGTAGCCGATGAGGATCTCGTCCCAGCACAGCGGCTCGTTGAGCTCATAGAGGATGATGGAGGACATCCCCCCGCCATAGGCGATGGTGAAGGTGGCTAAGGTCAGGATGAGCAGCACCAGGCGAGCGGTGTTCCTGCGGCTGAGGCCCGCAAACATGTGATAGATCCCCAAGACCATCTGCTTCATCGCCGAGCGGCGAGGGGGGTCTTCGCCACCATCGGAGGGATGGGCGTAAACGGCCGGTGTTCGTTTCACCGATTCCTCCAGGAAGAAGACAGCGTAAAGCAGCGTGAACCCCTGGCACAGGACCCCCGTGAAGACGGGCCAGTTGAAGCCCGCCGCTCGCAGGAAGTAGCCCGTGGAGATCGCGGCCACGGCAGACACCAGACCAATCACCAGGTCTATGCCGGCCATGCGCATTGTTTTCTGTTTGCCGTCGTCGCATATGTCCGCAATGTACGCGAAGCAGCCGCCCAATAGGGTTCCTGTGCTGCCGAACAGCGAGGAGAGGAGGGTGGCCCCCACCAGCAGGTAGATGTTGAGCTCAAAGTAGGACACAGCCAGGAAGGACAGGTTGAAGATGAGATCACCGATCAGAGGCATGATGATGGTGACCTTGCGTCCTCTCTGGTCGCTGTAGGCCACCAGGATGAGGGTGACCACCAGAGACGGTATGACGGTGAAGAGCTCCGTGTAGAGGGAGAAGAGAGAAGACTGCCTCTGCACCTCCTGGAGACCAAACAGAAGAAGAAGAAAACTTTTGGTTTTGTTTGTTGTGTTTGTTTTTTGTTTTTTTGGTTGCTGTCACATACAGTTATTGACATATGCAATAACTGTCGCAGGTTGATGATTTTTTACTTGTAATGGCGAAAGTAGAAGGTTTGAGGGAAAATTATATGAACAAAAATTGTGGCCCCAAGAAAAAGGAACCAGTCCTTTGATAGGCGGAACAGGTGTGTCCCAGGCACAAAACATGCAGAACCTTCTTCTTTAATTCTTAAAAAGGTGATAATTGGCTCTTTACTGTGAACAGTTTAGTGTTCCACACTAACAACATCACCAGAATATCCAGTCAAATATTAAAGCACAAAGAGTAGCTTCTTTAATGCTTGCTCGAAATAAGTTAGTTATACTTACATATTATATTATTATTACATTTTTGATAATTTTTGATTATTCTTTTGAAAATATTGTAAACTTTCTGGACACACACAATAAACAAGAAGCAACTCATTAACTGCAATAAGCCGGCAAGGGGGATATCAATATAAAATTTGGACATTGACCAATAAGGTATAGATTTCCTACAGCGATGTGGTACCACTGTTAAGATACAAGTATACAGTAAAAAGTATCACAATATGTTATTGTATCGCGTAATACAGCGGTTCCCAAACTTTTTTTCCTGCGCACCCCCTCTTACGTCCCAACCGGGTTGGCTCACCCCCAATCCCCACTTCAGAAAGAAGGAAAAAAACGCAACAAAGCTTTGTTTTATCGCCATATAAAGACTCATGTTTAATCATGCGCAAATAACCAGAACACGCATGACAATAACAAAATCAACAAATATCCAACAAATAGGATAGCCAAGGGACACGACTGACGTTGTGTGCAAGATCTGCTCATGTGTGATATGCGTAATAGACGGGCAGACGACCGATCTTGCCACCAGCAGACCCGATCTGACCACTTTATGCGCCTCGCAGAAGTTAATAGAAATTATGATGAACAAAATATCACAGAGCATAGAGCAGGATTGTGAACGTTTACAATGTCTCATGTCAATTTACAATCTGGTGCTCATGTGTGATCCACGCAAAAGACGGGCCGACGACCAATCTACATGACAACTGTTGCGTGTGCGCCACGCAAAGGTTAATAGAAATGATGATAAACAAAATTTGCCATGTGTATGCCTGGCACAAATGCTCCCGTTGAACTAATCTTTCCATCATGGTGGTATTTTTTTATCAGCTGCGCTGATAAAAGGTGGACCTGTTCGTAATTCAGTATACAGTAAAAAGTATCACAATATGTTATTGTATCGCCTAATATGTGCATGTAATTGAGAAATTAGTCTGTAGACAATCCAAGAATATCAGGAAATATGGAAAACCCAAACATATTAAATAAACAAAGCATACATTTGCCTGCGTATTTAATAGTATGCAAGGTCAAAAATATAACTTTGGGGGCATGAGTCTTTAAAGGATCACATTTAGACGATTTTCTACGAATGCCTGGCTGGCGTCAATTTAGTTTGAGTCGCCTATGTAACTTACCTCCTGGTCGGTTGAATTGTCACTGGTATCATTGTGCGTAGGACTACATCCAGATGTGTTGTTGTCGTCGTCATGTGGATATGGGGTTTTAGTCACATCCTCCCAGATTCGCCTATACACGTACTGGTCTATCAAAGGGGAGACCAGAAAGCCAGCAAAGAAATAGAGGGCTATAATCGGCTCGATAAGGTGAAAGCCCTTCATTCTTGTTGAAGTACCTAGAGGGGATAAAAAGTGTAACGTGGATAATTATTATTTGCGTATGCTTATAACATTTTACATGTATTCTTATAACGTTATATCGTTAGCATAGCAAGTTGTATTTGTTATTCATTCGTATTTTTGAAAGCAATGTTCGAGTTTTTGGCTTACCCAGGGAGTTTTTCCTCAGACACAGTTACATGAAGACTCGTACAGAAAATGCACGGTGCTTCGTGTCTATTCATTTACTAAATGTTTCCAAGCAGGTTTGGCTCCACCCCTTGCGTGACCACAGCAGCTCTGTTCATGCGAAATATGAAAGGGAAAGTGAAAGGGATATCCATACATTTTTTTTCTCTATCATATAAATACTGATGATATTATGAGTGAAATATATATTTTATATATATTATGTAGTTAAATATTATATATATTGTTGTGTGCCCGTGGGCCATACATTGATAACCTGACTCTCGCCAGATGAATTTCGTTCCGCCTGGGTCCACTCATCCATCTGGGATCGCTCCCGTTGGGAGGTATTTGGGGACTACCAGAAAAGGGTAGAGCCAATCAGGACCGCCGGGCGGGATTTTTATGGTGGTGATGAATGCATTAAGTCGTAATAGGGTCTTTTGTGGTGCAGCTAAATTATGTGAGAAATTCATGATGGGGACATAGATTGTGGCCTGCGGGTATTTTTCTACGGTTTTGCGGTGCAGTGCTTGGAGAGAGCCCGTTGCCGTGTCGAACAGGTTGTCCATGGTTGATGCCCAGAGAGAACACCACAATGGTGTGTGGATTGGGCAGATTTTTATCTAAAACCTGTGTGATATGTTGGAATTTGGCACCAGAATAACTGTCAATTTGGACGTCTATGTGTGTGTGGGGAGGGATCCGACTCAGGTTCGAGTCACCAAGGATCACTACGGGCTTGATGGAACAAATAGTCCAATCCCTAACTTTATGCCCCGTAGGATCATGTCTCGTGATTTTGAATATCGTCTTGCTCGGTCGAGGCTTCGGGTCGGTGGTTACACTCGGCCGTCTGCGCTCGGGAGTGACGGTGCGGGGAATTAACGTGGCCGAAATAAGGACGGAGTGACGGAGTATAAACTGCAAAGTGCGCTGTGAAGGTGTGCCCGCGGACCGGACGGACAGCGGAGGAGACTTGGTGTTATTTGAGGTGGCTTCAGATTGGGAATAGGTTAGGTTTAGGGGTTAGGGTTAGGTTTGGGGGTTAAGTTAGGGTTAGGGGTTATGGGTAAGGCCCTTACCCATAACCCCTAACCCTAACCCATGACCCTTACCGTAAGTGTCATGGTTAGGGTTAGGGCTCTTTTGTGATGCTCTCGAATGCTCACAGCGAGGGTACCGTAGCGTCCAGTTGAGTTGCATACATGCAACCCGGCCAATCACAGACAGAGCAGGGCGGGTATTGGCGTGGCCATAGTAGGAAAAAAAACATCGCCATCGGGAAATATAGGGCTAGGTGCGTCAATGTGTTAACCTGACTCTCGCCAGATGAATTTCGTTCCGCCTAGCTCCACTCATCCATCTGGGATCGCTCCATTGAAAAGGTGCTTTAGAAGGCTGGGCCTTATCAAAAATCCGATTGGATAAACCACCTGTCCGTCATCTTTATTGACGTGACAAGTGGTCTTTATATTACTTCAACCACTCACTCGAAACCAACCCGTGACGCTTGCTTCCTCGATGCGAGCCGTCTGAATCATAACAGTCGGGTTGGATCGCGGAGTGCTATTGTGGGCGCTATTGTTGACGGGGGTGGGTGGGGCGTTCGATCGCGGACGAGCACTTTTGCGGGCGCGATTGTTGAAGAACACTCAGAGGGCACTTTTTAATTGACTTGTTAAGTCGTTAAATGTAAAAAGGAAACAAATTGGGTGTATTACACCAGGCACCGTCAAGAACACTGAAAAACAAGAACATTTAAGGTGGCAATGAATGGGGGAGAGGGGCCCACACCGATATTCTTTCAGGGGGCCCAGAATTCCTTGCAACTGCCCTGACTGCATCACGCATAGCCTACTACAACATTGGCTGTCTGGATCAGTTAAACTTCGGGCGGGGGCTAAGGAATCTAATCTAACCGGGAAATCTGATCGAGACTATTTCCGGGAAAGGTCCGCTGGTTCATTAACTGCAATAAGCCGGCAAGAGGGATATAGATATAAAAGTTGGACATTGACCAATAATGTATAGATTTCATACAGCGACGTGGTAGCGCTGTTAAGATACAAGTATACAGTAAAAAGTATCACAATATGTTATTGTATCGCCTAATATGTGGACGGGATTTCCGGGAAATCTGTTCTATTTCCTGATTCCCGGGAATTCCCGGGGGGGGGGGGGGGGGGGTGCTGCGCAGATAAAAGGTGCTCCGCCTCCGATGCTAAATAACAACCAGCACCGGCGCTCCGCACACGCAGAACACGCACTGCGCGTAGGGCACCAAGTGTCTGAGGGGGCACCAAAAAAATCTGTCTCGTAAAAAATCATCATAATAATAATAATCATAATAACGCGATATATTTAAAATGAACATGTGTAAAACGTGTTAATAGCAATACAAAAGTAACATTTGCTCGAGAAAAAGATCCGTCTCCTGTGCGGCCCTCTCTCTCTCCCCTAGGTGCCCCCCTCCCCCACATCCCAGTGGTATGTTCGATTAGATCAGCCTCAAGTTTGGCAGACACCTGTGTTTGGACATGGCCTCGAAAAGCCATCAAGAGTCGGGGGCGGATAAGAGAAAAAAGAAGAGACAGCGAGATGATGCACGCACGTCGATGGCAGGTAAGACAATGTTTTAAATAAAAATGGCTAATTCTGTAATTTAGTACTTGTATGAATGTCTTGCTCATGCCAGGTAATGTTAACGTTACCGTTAACGTCAACAAACTAACGTTAGCTCCTATATTCTTCTAGCCATCAGAAGTCGTCAGCCAAGTATTAGCCAAGTTTACTTATATAGGTCTACTGCATTTCAGGACGTTTATTTGGCGTTTGTTATGTAGCCTACGTTATGACGTTATGCATGTGTACTGTGAACCAACGAGTATGCAATTGTGTACTGTAGTGGAAAAAGTAATGCTACAGATGATACTTTAAAGTAATGAGTTGATGAATGGAGAATGGCTCCTGGTAACATGAATTCTGAGAAACCTTGCATCTGCAGGGCAACATCTGCAGAAGAAAATAAAGAAATCTTAGTTATGTAGATCCCCTCCCTTCACATTCATAGTTTTCAAATTATGTAGATTTTTTTTAAATATTGTGAGCCATCAATCATTGTCTTAAAGGTAAAATAGTTTAAAATGTTGTCAAGCATCAGTGATTTACACATTGGCTTACATAAACCTGTAATTAATATGTAATATTGTTTTTGAATCAAGGTGCAAAACTGAATTTTAGTGTACAATCCCTGAGTATTTTTTCTTGTATTTCTGAATGCAGGGTCAATGCTTAGATATGTGCAAGGAGTTCCTCAAGACCAGGAGGAAGATTTAGATGATCAACTATCCACCAGCAGTTCAAGCACACATCATCAACCACCAATCTCTGCAGACTCTGCAACAGCACCCAGCCCTGACCAACAACCATCAACTACTAGTTCAGGACTTATGTTAATGTTTGCTGCTATTGTTAATGCAAAATTAGTGTAGTCTTTTATCAAGATTTTAATTTCTCTTTATTTGCACATTACATTTTGCAAAACTGTTGAGAAGTTATTTTGGAAATAAAGAGAAACGTACTGACAATTACTGAATTGATGTTTGATTGATGATTTTCGGGGGGGCACCACAATATTTGTGCTTAGGGCACCCAAATGGCTAGCGCCGGCCCTGATAACAACGGTGGACCTCGTAATTAATTTATATATTTTGAAAATTGTAATGTAATAATTATCAACCTGGTACTTGGGGCCCTACGCGCTCTGCGTACTCTGCGTATGGGGAGCGCCGGCGCTGTCCGTGTCCCTCCAGCCACGCCGGACAAAACTTAACTTCGAGTTATTATTCCCGTTTGCAGCCTCTGGCCAATCAGTTGCCAGCAGCCTGTTTACGTCATACAAAAGTACCGGCTCCGCTCGCTTGGAACCTCGACGGAGGTGCTACTAAAATAAATAATGAAGCAATGGTGGCGACTCGTTACGCCCCCTGCGGGTGGTAGGGATGGGCTCACTCCAAATCACATATTGAGTTCATGACTACCTGCTTATGGACATAAGCTCTCACTATAAACATATGTATTGTTAATATAACACATCAACATAATGGGCTGTCAAATAACATAACTTGGTATAATGAGTATAATGTTCAATACCTAAAATAACTAGTTCCAAAACTATTGAATCAGGGTGATTAGTTTCATACTGTGGATTTCTGAACTTTCAGCAAAGGGCATGTGGAGAAACAAGCTTTGAACTTTATGGGTAAACAGTGATACATAAGGAAAAATAACTTGCCTTTGAAATACTACACAGCATATTATATAGTAACTATAAAATCATCGACCACACGCTTTCATTAAAAGTGATCTAGGAGGCTACAGGTGGGCTGTTATTTATTTAGCATCTTTCATGAAGATATAGCCTACCTTTACCATTATTTAATTTATACCTAAAATTCACACATAAAAGTTTACAAACTAAATGGTAAACGTTAATCATATTATTACATATTATGTGCAATGACAAAGCATGACACTTTTATTATAGAGAATTAATGTGTAATGTAGCAATACACAACGCGGTTACTCTGAATCGAATAGTGCATATAGTGTGCCAACGTTAAGTGAAGAAAAGCAGCAAACGGACTGCAATGGAACAGCCGGCCATAATGGCAACCCATTCCTTTAAATTGCGGGTTCTTCCATTCATTTTGTCTATGGACACAAAATACTATTTCATTGTGTCTGTGGGAACATCACACTCCAGGGCATTGTCAGGCTGCCACCGTCCACCAATGGGTCCGGACCCATCTTGGTTCCCAACCCATGGTAGATATGCTGATGTAAAGGAAACTATGAGTGACAGACCATCATTTGTACTTGAATTTAAGTAATGGGGCACTTCTAAAATACCCTTATTGCCATTCTTTTTTTCCCACAGTCACAACAATGTAATAATAATAATTATTATTTTATTACAGGGAGGATGTGTTTGAGATCTGGTTCGGAAAATCCCTTAGACTTCCTTATACTGTGAAACAATAAAAACAAACAATAACCCTTGAGTATATTCTAAATACCCTAAGAAAAGTAGCCTATACTCATTTAGTAAGATGAAAACAAGCCAACTAAGTCCCTTGTTATTATTATTCCATTCATTGGTATGGGTATTAATTGAGCAATGCAAAATGCCTGACAAACAACTTAACACATGCGGTTAACACAAGTTATTGGGAGGTAGGCCTACTAAATGTTCACTGCCTCCACCAAATGCAAATGTTTACCCTAGTGGATTCTTAGGTGAAATGTGGGAATAGGCCTACACTAAGAAGACCATGGAACTACAGATTGATTGGAGCACACTTCAGTTCAAACACTTTGCTTAACTGGTCCTTGATGCATGCATAGTATTGACTGGTTTAATGGTCTAACATAATAGTTTCTTTATCAAGGACTTTGAATTTTTCATAGTCAGGAGAATTGAAAGCATCCTCCTGTTGACAACACCTGCAACTATCATCACTGTAGTCCATTTGTCGTTTCCGCATTGTTATGATAACTGTAAACAGTACTTTTTTTTTTGGGGGGGGGGGGTATCTTCTTTGCAAGTTGTTGAAACTTTTATACTACAAAGAGTGCTACAATCCAAGTTAATCACCGGTGTTTAGGACCCCGCTGAAATGGTCCTTGGGTCATCAAGGAGGAGTATTGCTGCAACTTTGGGCACGTCGCAAGAGAAAAGCCGTTGTGAAAATGTAAAGCCTTAACCAACACTGACACCTGGCGGTAAATATTGTAGTGACATACTGCAAATACACGTTGATTACTGCAGCCGGACAAACTTGTGGCTTTAAATGTTGATCTTACTTAAAAGGCGATGTCTAACAAAGTAAACACAAGTGCAAAGATCACATTTAAAATCGGACCAATTAACAACTTTCAGGCACAGAAGAACGTCTAATTATAGTTCAATCAAAAGGTTTCCAGTTGTTATTGCAACATAATAGTTCATACATTTTTATTAAAAATGTTATAATCATTGATAGATTCATAAAAACAGATTTACATAAAATGCATACATATGTAACAAGAAGTGATAGAAGAAGGCGATTTTCCAACATAAATGTGCACAACAACGCTCATGTTGGTTTGCTTTTTTAGTTTTCAACCTGGGGTTTTACCCCACTTCTGTCCTGAGATCGGTCTTCATTTCCCTTTATATGTTACTATGGGAATACAAAAACACCCAGGGGAAATCTAATGTTTTGGTTTACAATATCAAGTGTACTACTTTTGTAATTAAGTCATTCATTAAAACATTGATTAATTCATTTGTTCTACCTCATTACGAAACCCTTGGTAACATCACATGTGGTAGTGTCCACTCAGATGTACGATGACAGATCAACTCCAGTTTAGTCGTTGGTACAGTCCACCAGACACCTCCTACACTCCAAGACATGTGGGCTGCATCCAAACCTGCCTACTACATACTGCTGTACTGTTTTCTGGCATACCAGTAGTATACACACACACACACACACACACACACACACACATACATACATACACACACACACACACACACACACATACACATACACATATATATATATATATATATATATATATATATATATATATATATATATATACACACGTCAACATACACCAACTTTCTTACCTATTATATGTGAAGGTGAATGTCAATCATCCAAGCAGCTTTATAGCTGTAGCACTTTAACATATGAGGGTCCTTCGGAAACAGCATCTTTCAAAACAAGGATCTGAAACTAATATATCCAAAAGTCACAATATGAAAAAACAAAACCAAAGAATGTTTTCCAGCTACGTTTTGTGTGGGCTGCGTCAAAGCTCTACTGTAATCATCCATTTTCCTGCACAGAGAACCCTGACATCCTGAAGACTTAAAGCAGCAGTGTGTGTGTGCTACCGAGGGTCGTAGCACAGCTCAAGAGCGTATAGCGCCGTCCACACCTGGCTCCACCTCCTCTGAGACCAAGCCTTCCATCCCCTCGCCCTCCTGAGCCGGGTCCTTCAGCAGCACCGACACTCTGGAGTCCAAGAACAGTCAGAGAGGACACAGCAAAGTGAGTGAACATGAGGCGTGATCGTTAAACTTTGAAGTCTCTGCAGTTCATGGCTGAAAAAGTACACATAATTACCTTATCAATTAAAATAGGCAACCGCTTCTAGCTAATACCTACTATTACTAATTACTAACTAATAATTAGTATAACTAGTCCAAACAGATAACTTAATATTATGTTTTCTAATCAGTACAAGCTGTTGATTCCCACTGAAAATATCTCCTTATGTGTAAGACTAGTTGTACACTGAAAGTAAGGTGTTAAAACAAATCCACAGCCTGCCACAATTATCAGAGAACAGGTACGTAATGTCATACACAAAGAGGTTCTTTGGAATCTAACAATGCATCAGTTTGCACACAGCTTAGGCCTACCTAATCATTGAGCTGAATCATCATTCTCGTTTGACACATTTAATTCATTTATTTGGAATGACCAATACTTACAACGACACAGCATTCCAAATATTAATAAAGAGCCCATTTATGTCTCACACAGCAACACAAACACTGCAAGTACTTACAGCCACACACACACACACGCACTCACACGCTATGGCTCAGCACTTCCTGGACTAGCCATGCCAACTAGATGCTTTCACAATGTTTTTGTAAAGATAATGGTATACTGTTTATTAATATGATAACATTGCTCACACTACAATTCTGCGCACATGAAAGCGGCACAAGGAAAACATTTGTAAGGATATATACGTTGTAAAACGATATCGCAAGGTCTGATTTTTGTAAAGCACTTGGCTGGTTGTGCAGGAGTGAGAGCTGATTGCTCTTGTGTGTGGAGAATGCAGGAGGTCGCGCATGAAAAACTGCAGGCAAAGGATTCTGGCACCTTAAGGACTTCAACTGAAATGCATGCCCAAGAATGCATATAAATTCAATCTTGCCTGAATACCCACAGCCCTAAACATACATTTAGGTTAAAATGAGGTGTCCTACAAGAAATCCTGTTTCTTTACTATCGTTACTCGCTATCGCTATTGGTAATAGTTAAAATTAGAGGCTAAACCTTTAAGAGATATGTTGTACCTATCTAAACGTGTGTGTCCAACAACGTGATTTGTGTGAACACATGAGACGACAAAGTATACGTTTTTAACTTCCTTTATCCAGTGGTTTTAAACCCAAGATCGACCCTAAAAGATGCAGAATTTTGGCATTGGATCTCCTTGGGCCCTAGAAATCCCACGATAATAAGATGAGCGATGGTGCCTGGTGTTAGCTTCATGACTTACCCTAGTAGGACACCGGGGATGAGACAGAGGACTGCACCCAGCAGGAAGCTGAAGCCTGGCCACCACCCGACCGTGACGGCGTAGATGCTACTGAAGACGGTCGAGGCTATGCTGCCACTCAGACTCTCCATGAAGGCTACGCATCCAAACAGAGATCCTGTGCAACGACAGACGCTTTGTTAGGTCATCAGAGATGCTCCTTTTTATTTTTTCTAGGATAACAAATGCCCTACAGTTCTGCTTATATTGATGTAGACATAACGTTAATGGGATTTTAGATTGGATGTCTGAACATGTTTGACGTTACGTTGTTTGTATATTTTGGGTTCTGAACATGTTTTTACGTAGGCCTATGTGTATTTTAAGATGTGGTTTCAATGTCTCTTGGAAGACCATCTAAGTAATGAAACTAAACAAACATCTCCTTTCAGCTGATTCTAGTCATTAAAGTATTTGTGCAAACCGATGGATTCAGAAACATGGCGAGTCAAGAGTCAAGTGGTTCTAGCGGTGGACAGGTTTCATTTAACCGGCGCCGTTTCTCAATCACCTCACCTTGCTCGGACGTGGAGACAATATTTGACATCATGGAACGCAGGACAGGGGAAGGCATGATGGATAGGAACAGAGGTATCCTCACTACAGAGAGCCAATGACAAGACATTAAAGTAGATTTGGAAGACAGAGCAACACAGTGCAGGAAATATGTGTGGAATCTCAATCTGTAACAATGGCTGATCAAATCTAATTTTTAAAAAAATAGAAGTAGATCGCAGAGTCGCTCACCAGCTTCCGCAAAACACTCAAAACCCACCTGTTCAGAGTTCACCTAGACTCTGCATACATAGCCATCCAGGCCGCCCACTATTGTATGTTGTACGTCCTGGCACTTAATGTACACACTTAATGAACGTTGTATTTATTCATAGTACTTAATTGTGTAGCATCTGCATTCGCTAGCTATCACTGCTGTATACAGGGAACGGGTTAGCCTAGCGATTGTTAGTAGGCCTACTTGCACTTGGTTCTATTAACATCTTTACTGTACCAACAGCGATATATTTTTCACTTCTAATGACAAATGTACTTATTTTACGTCGCTTTGGATAAAAGCGTTTGCTAAATGCCCTAAATGTAAATGTAAATGACTTTAAAGGCCATAATTGATGCAAGGCAAAATGTATAGACTGGGATGCTTTATCACAAGACTATGTTAGAAATAAACACACAGATGAATTCATCTTATGCCATATACCGTTCATATAACTTTCTACATTTTTACTGCGTGTGTGCTAGTGGCCAAGTCCGATCAGTTTAGGGACAAAGAGAGTGTCACACACTTCCCACTGGATATTTGATAATGAAATGTGATATCACGACAGCCCTAGTGTGTGTGTGTGTGTGTGTGTGTGTGTGTGTGTGTGTGTGTGTGTGTGTGTGTGTGTGTGTGTGTGTGTGTGTGCTAGTCTTGATGGATGAGGCATGTGTGTACTCATCTCACCGAGAAACACGGCCAGAGTGGTCTTGACAAAAGACAACGTGGTCAAGCCAACTATGACGGAGAGCAGGCCGATCAACACGATCACCGGCTGGGGAACGCCTAAGCGCGTGAACGCCGTCACGCCCAGGAAGCTCCCCAGGAACATCGTGGTTGACAAGGCGAAGCCGTAGCCGATGAGGATCTCGTCCCAGCAGAGCGGCTCGTTGAGCTCATAGAGGATGATGGAGGACATCCCCCCGCCGTAGGCGATGGTGAAGGTGGCTAAGGTCAGGATGAGCAGCACCAGGCGAGCGGTGTTCCTGCGGCTGAGGCCCGCAAACATGTGATAGATCCCCAAGACCATCTGCTTCATCGCCGAGCGGCGAGGGGGGTCTTCGCCACCGTCGGAGGGATGGGCGTAAACGGCCGGCGTTCGTTTCACCGTTTCCTCCAGGAAGAAGACGGCGTAAAGCAGCGTGAAAACCTGGCACAGGACCCCCGTGAAGACGGGCCAGTTGAAGCCCGCTGCTCGCAGGAAGTAGCCCGTGGAGATCGCGGCCACGGCAGACACCAGACCAATCACCAGGTCTATGCCGGCCATGCGCATTGTTTTCCGTTTGCCGTCGTCGCATATGTCCGCAACGTACGCGAAGCAGCCGCCCAATAGGGTTCCTGTGCTGCCGAACAGCGAGGAGATGAGGCTGGCCCCCACCAGCAGGTAGATGTTGAGCTCAAAGTAGGACACGGCCAGGAAGGACAGGTTGAAGATGAGATCACCGATCAGAGGCATGATGATGGTGACCTTGCGTCCTCTCTGGTCGCTGTAGGCCACCAGGATGAGGGTGACCACCAGAGACGGTATGACGGTGAAGAGCTCCGCGTAGAGGGAGAAGAGAGAAGTCTGCCTCTGCACCTCCTGGAGACCAAACAGAAGAAGAAGAAAACTTTTGTTTTTTTTTGTTGTGTTTGTTTTTGGTTTTTTTGGTTGCTGTCACATACAGTTATTGACATATGCAATAACTGTCGCGGGTTGATGATTTTTTACTTGTAATGGCGAAAGTAGAAGGTTTGAGGGAAAATTATATTAACAAAAATTGTGGCCCCAAGAAAAAGGAACCAGTCCTTTGATAGGCGGAACAGGTGTGTCCCAGGCACAAAACATGCAGAACCTTCTTCTTTAATTCTTAAAAAGGTGATAATTGCCTCTTTACTGTGAACAGTTTAGTGTTCCACACTAACAACATCACCAGAATATCCAGTCAAATATTAAAGCACAAAGAGTAGCTTCTTTAATGCTTGCTCGAAATAAGTTAGTTATACTTACATATTATATTATTATATTACATTTTTGATATATTATTCTTTTGAAAATATTGTAAACTTTCTGGACACACACAATAAACAAGAAGCAACGCATTAACTGCAATAAGCCGGCAAGGGGGATATCAATATAAAAGTTGGACATTGACCAATGATTTCCTACAGCGACGTGGTCTGTTAAGATACAAGTATACAGTAAAAAGTATCACAATATGTTATTGTATCGCGTAATACAGCGGTTCCCAAACTTTTTTTCCCTGCGCACCCCCTCTTACGTCCCAACCGGGTTGGCTCACCCCCAATCCCCACTTCAGAAAGAAGGAAAAAAAAACGCAACAAAGCTTTGTTTTATCGCCATATAAAGACTCATGTTTAATCATGCGCAAATAACCAGAACACGCATGACAATAACAACATCAACAAATATCCAACAAATAGGATAGCCAAGGGACACGACTGACGTTGTGTGCAAGATCTGCTCATGTGTGATACGCGTAATAGACGGGCAGACGACCGATCTACATGACCACTTTATGCGCCTCGCAGAAGTTAATAGAAATGATTCTTCTATTTTGACGCGAGCCGCTGCTGAACCGCGTCAATTTCCATAGAGCAGATCGAGCCGGGCAGGAAGTGAAATAATAAAAGCCATAGAGCACCCGGTCAATTTTCTAAATAAAACACAATACTCCGCTCATGTAGCCTATACAACTTCACATCAACATTATGTCATGACCGGTGGCACCAGGTCAGCAGTCAATCAATCAAAGGGTCTCAGAGGGTCGGCAACATGGACGACGAGAGACTTATTATCGAAGTGGAGCAACATAAAATCATTTACGAAATCAATCATCCTTTTTATAAAGACAATGTGAGAAAGGATTTCCTTTATCCACACAGTTAAAACGTTCAGGATTATCGCGTGATCTCGTGATCTCGCATGAATACGGCTGGCTCGCAAGGCAGCGCGCGCTGCCGTTACGCGCCCGGTGGGGAATGACGCAGGGCACAGGACGCAGCCGTTCCGCGGCGCAGCCGTTCCGCGGCGCTTACGTCCCCGGTGGGATGAAGGCGTAAAGATAGCGCTGCGGCGCGGTGCGCCGCTCCTGGGACGCTGCTGAGACGCGCCGCGGCGCGCCCGGTGGGGATGGTTTCATTGATTAGAGTGGCAGCGATCAGCAGCGGTGACCGCGGCGCAGCCGTTCCGCGGCGCTTACGTCCCCGGTGGAATACGGGCTCCGCGGGGCGGGGGTGGGGGGGAAGGGGGTGAGATAGATAATGCGGGGCCGTGCGATACCAACAAGCATGCCGCTCCGTGATTGGCCGGCCCAAACGGCCCACGAGAGGCCAAACGGCCCACGAGAAGCCGCGGCCCTTCTGGCATCTGCCCAAATGCCAGACCGTCCAGTCCGTCACTGGTGTTGGCCGACTTACTTTTTTTAGTTAGGATATTGATGCTGCGCGCCTCCTATTTGCAACGGAATTTGTTTAAGATATAAAACCATTTAATTTAACACACACGCACTAAAACAGATATTTTCGTTTTTAAATAGGCCTAAATATTTGGAAACGAAAATTGAAAAGTGAGGCGCCGGGGAAGGGGGCATCACGATGGTGGCTCTCCATCGTGATGTCGGTCAGCCATCACGCATCGGCACAACCCTAATCCCTTATCCCAACCCTAACCCTTGAATTAAATTGCAATGGAGTTACAAACCATCCACAACATTAAAGAGAATAGGCTCCGATACAGGTCAAATAAATGAAAACGCGTACCCCTGGGGGTGTGCGTACCACACTTTGGGAATCCCTGGCCTAATATGTGGACGGGATTTCCGGGGGGTGCTGCGCTGACAAAAGGTGCTCTGCCTCCGATGCAAAATAACATAATATAATTTATATATTTAGAAAATTGTAATGTAATAATTATCAACCTTAATTCCCCCCCCCCCCCTCCCCCCCCCAGGTACTTGGGAGGCCCCCCAGGTACTTGCCCCCTATCACAATATGTTATTGTATCGCCTAATATGTGCATGTAATTGAGTAATGAGTCTGTAGACAATCCAAGAATATCAGGAAATATGGAAAACCCAAACATATTAAATAAACAAAGAATGCATTTGCCTGTGTTTAATAGTATGCAAGGTCAAACATATAACTTTGGGGGCATGAGTCTTTAAAGGATCACATTTAGACGATTTTCTACGAATGCCTGGCTGGCGTCAATTTAGTTTGAGTCGCCTATATGTAACTTACCTCCTGGTCGGTTGAATTGTCACTGGTATCATTGTGCGTAGGACTACATCCAGATGTGTTGTTGTTGTCGTCGTCATGTGGATATGGGGTTTTGGTCACATCCTCCCAGATTCGCCTATACACGTACTGGTCTATCAAAGGGGAGACCAGAAAGCCAGCAAAGAAATAGAGGGCTATAATCGGCTCGATAAGGTGAAAGCCCTTCATTCTTGTTGAAGTACCTAGAGGGGATAAAAAGTGTAACGTGCATAATTATTATTTGCGTATGCTTATAACATTTTACATGTATTCTTATAACGTTATATCGTTAGCATAGCAAGTTGTATTTGAGTTTATATATATTCGAATATATTCGAGTTTTTGGCTTACCCAAGGAGTTTTTCCTCAGACACAGTTACATGAAGACTCGTACAGAAAATGCACGGTGCTTCGTGTTTATTTATTTACTAAATGTTTCCAAGCAGGTTTGGCTCCACCCCTTGCGTGACCTGATTGGACCATTTACTAACGCGCAGAGCTCTGTTCATGCGAAATATGAAAGGGAAAGTGAAAGGGATATCCATACATTTTTTTCTCTATCAGATAAATACTGATGATATTATGAGTGAAATATATATTTTGTATATTTTATGTAGTTAAATATTATATATATTGTTGTGTGCCCGTGGGCCATACATTGATAACCTTAATGGCACTTAGACACCTGCGTAATTACAAACACATAGTTATTAAACCCGCTGACAAAGGGTCCAAAATAGTCATCTAATTGCCACTTTTCCACCGGCTAAACTCGCCACGACTTAGTGCGGCACGACTTGGTTTAGTTCAAGACACGTCGCCTTTCCATCTAAAAAAAGTACCTATTCAACGTGGGCGGGTGGGACGGGATTCCCGGGAAATCTGATTGAGATGATGTCCTGATTCCCGGGAAAGATCCGCTTGTTGTTGGCGCGGGGGGGGGGGGGGGGGCGGTGGCAAGTCGAGGCGAGTTGAGCTGGTACTGTCGGTGGAAAAGGGGCATTAGATACACAACAATACCTCTTAGAAGCACACAGACAATTAGGGAATACATTACATTACAGACCCATACAGGATTCGCTCCATTTGGCCACACAACAGCAAATTCTCAACATATCCACTGATCTCCATAAACGGAAATACATCACACATAGACAGAAAATATATTTCGACGGTCCAGGCACTCCACGCAAACGCCTTTTTTATCTTCTTCCAAAGATCCACAAGGCGCCCGAGTCCTGGACGGTCCCTTTCTTAGTGCCACCCATCATCTCTGACTGTGGTAGTGAGTCCTCTGCAGCAGCTGAGTTTATAGAGTACTACCTCAACCCCATCTACCGGAAACACCCAAGCTACATCAAAGATTCCTACCACTTCATCCAAACACTAAACAAGACACCGGTTTCCACACAAGCGTTTTTATTTACAATTGATATAGATTCATTACACCAACATCGACATCGATTCTGGCCTGCAGGCTGTCCGCTCTGCACTCCTCCGGTACCCAGGCCCCGACAGGCCCGACGGTCACGTGTTGGAACTACTTACCATCAACCTGCGCAGGAATTTGTTTTCAACAACAAGCATTACCTCCAGACAGACCCACGGGACAGCGATGGGCAAGAAGTTCGCGCCCAGCTATGCGAACATCTACATGGCTGGGTTCGAACATTCTGCTTTGCAGTCTTGCCCATTGCTGCCCCAGGTGTACTGTCGGTTCCTGGACGACATATTTGGGGTCTGGCCACATAGATCACTTTCTGCAATTCATACACATATTCAATACACATCACCCTACTATTAAGGTTAAATATACACAACATGCACAACACATAGATTTTCTAGACACAACTGTTTTTTCCCAGACACAAACACACCACACATAGTCTTTTACACAAAAGTTTTTCTTCAAACCCACCGACACACCCAAAATCGTCCAACACTTCTAAACACACCCCATTACTTCACTATTCATCACTGGGCTGGAGATGAAGGCGTGCTGGTCGGACAGACAGAGGAAGGCGGCAGAGCATAGATGGATAGCAAAACTTGAGACACTTACCCCCTTGGGCCTGAACATCAGGGAGTAGGGGCCGTACTGGGCCGCTGCTGTGGGCGCTGGGAGGTCCTGCACTCCTCCTTGGGGGTTCCCTGCATGGCGTCGGGCCGATTGTGTGTTTTAATATGTTGCATGTTTTTATCTTTACTGTGTGATTCCTTTGCACCGTGATTTTATTGAGGCCTTCCACCTCCTCTTCTACTACCCCATTTATTCCGTTGGAGGATTCTTTTATGTGAAAGGATGGTATGAATGTGTGAATGTTTTTACTATGCCTTATTTATCTTTATTTATATACCTATTTATTTATCTATTTATTCATTTGATCTATTTTGCACTTATCTACCAGCACTTATTTTTACCCTGTGTGTTTACTTCTTGCATGCTTTTACCATGTTTTTATGTGTATATATATATATATATATGTGTGTGTGTGTGTGTGTGTGTGTGAATTTTTATATTAAAGGGGTTCCTGCATTTTTCACCCATGAATTCTACTGAGATTGCAGTGTGTTCCTTTTTTATTCCTATATATATTATATATTTTGTATTTATGCGCATGATTTACTATTTATGAGAGGATGTATATGGATGGTTTTACTCAATCCCTGCAAAAAAGGATGTGAAACACAAAAATTAAAAATATTATATATAAAAAAGAAAATACTGCTGATCTGCTGTTTCAAGTTTACCAACTGCTTCCGAAGAAAACAGGAACAATCATGCAACATTGCAACATGAGCCCAGCTCATGGAAAAAAACCTGACTTTCACTGTAAAAAAAAAAAAGGGAATTCAACTTGAAATTTCAAGGCAACTGTCTGCACAGGATTTTTGGGTTTTCATGTCAACTCAAACTTCTACGTTTTGAAGAAAATATCACACAGTTGTGCCAACTTAATTCTTATAGTTGTACCAGCTAATTTCAAAGTTGAGACAACTACGTTTTTTTGGTCCAAATAACTTGTCTTTCATAACAATGAAAGATTCAGAAATCGAGTTGTAGGCCTACACACTAAGAATTCTAAGTCAATATTATATTGAATCATTCATGTGTGAAAACATCCATTTTGAGTTTTTCTTACAAAGGAAATCCTATTAACAATTACACAAATGGACAATAAACCAGCTTTTTCATTTTAAACAATTTTGCATGTTTAATTTTCACCATGAGGGTAATAAACAGCTTTAAAACTTAGGATGCCATAGGATTCATAGGATCCCATATGTGACATGCTGGCTCTGCATGCAACATAAACTGGGGAGACAGACAACGCTGTTTCAACAACAATAAATCATTTATTTTGAAATAAATATAAGAAGTGTGGTGCAAGTCACTATAAATGAAAGTAACCAAAAAGGTTAAAATGTGGTTAAAATGTGAAGATCAGTCCATGTGTTACAAACAAAGGAACAAAGGAAATCAAATGCCTGGAGGAAGGAGAAGCCAGTGCCCTGTACTACGAACCTCGATTAGTGGGTTAGCGAGGTATGCAGTGTGCGAATTAAGGGGGAGCAGGGGGAGCTGTAGCTCCCCTAGTGGTGATTTGAGCTCCCCTGGAAACACGGTTTGTGAAATTTTGGGGGAGCTCTAAAATATTTATATCATAGCCAAATAAATGCTATTTTGGGCATGTTTTTTTCTCAAATGTGTAAAATAAGTTAAATTAAATTATATTTTGAATTTATGATTCATTAAAAAACGTAGCCTAATGCTTGTCATTACCGTGCTAGAGCCGCTCGAGCCCCCCCCCCCCCCCCCCCCGGTCAACAATCTTGAACGCGCGTAACCAACCCCCCCCCCCCCCGTTCAACAATCCTGTCCGCGACCGCAGTGTGTCTCCGTGAGAGAGTGGTTGAGTGGAGGTAGCGCGTCAGTCTTGAATTTCTGCGTGCGGAGTTCATCTCCCAAGTGATGCGCATTTGTGTGAAGCTTAAAAAGTCACAAGTCATATGGAATACTAATTTACTGAAGGTTATGGAATTATATTTTTGTACTTATTTCGAACTTGAATCCATGTTCTCACGACCGTGCTGGCACCACAAGTAGGCCTAGGCTATGGGGGTAAAGGGCATGATGATGGACCGGCGAGATTTGAATGCCGGTCGCTGGCGTTCGGGTCTTATAATAATCCACTACGCCACCGCCACTACCTCACAGTGGTTGAAAACGTATGCGATACATTTCTTATATAGGGTGTATTTAAAGTGAATTCCCTAAATTATAGAACAAGGCAGGTTTGACGTTGCTCGTGCATTTTGAAATCAGCACTCTATTGGGATTAATGGCAAACAATTCATCATTTGGCATAGTTATTTTATAGACTAAATGCAGAATCCTTTCACTTATACGAATTTACACGATCTAATTTACACTATTTTTTGCCAGCACGCCTCCCTAGCCAGTATTGTGTTACCAGCTGTTATCCGATTTTTGAACTCCTAGGTGTTAATTATGACAATCTGTTCCTTTTGAGTGAAATAGACTGCTCTTGCTCTATCCATTTTGTAAAGGTGAGTAAAATGAGGCGATAAACGCCCCTTTCACGTGAACGCGCGTTGAACCTAAAGCGGAAAACCTGGCTCGACTAATCAAATCCTAAATTAGCGTTGTACCATTTAACTCTGATCGCGAGTTGTGTCTCTGTCGATCCAGGTTTTCCCAAGAAAGCCTGGGTATGTTCAGCGAGGTTCGTAGTATACCTCACTGGCAGCACCGGCGCTCCGCACACGCAGAACACGCACTGCGCGTAGGGCACCAAGTGTCTGGGGGGGCACCAAAAAAATCTGTCTCGTAAAAAATCATCATAATAATAATAATCATAATAACGCGATATATTTAAAATGAACATGTGTAAAACGTGTTAATAGCAATACAAAAGTAACATTTGCTCGAGAAAAAGATGCGTCTCCTGTGCGGCCCTCTCTCTCTCCCCTTGGTGCCCCCCTCCCCCACATCCCAGTGGTATGTTCGATTAGATCAGCCTCAAGTTTGGCAGACACCTGTGTTTGGACATGGCCTCGAAAAGCCATCAAGAGTCGGGGGCGGATAAGAGAAAAAAGAAGAGACAGCGAGATGATGCACGCACGTCGATGGCAGGTAAGACAATGTTTTAAATAAAAAATGGCTAATTCTGTAATTTAGTACTTGTATGAATGTCTATGCTCATGCCAGGTAATGTTAACGTTACCGTTAACGTCAACAAACTAACGTTAGCTCCTATATTCTTCTAGCCATCAGAAGTCGTCAGCCAAGTATTAGCCAAGTTTACTTATATAGGTCTACTGCATTTCAGGACGTTTATTTGGCGTTTGTTATGTAGCCTACGTTATGACGTTATGCATGTGTACTGTGAACCAACGAGTATGCAATTGTGTAGGCCTACTGTAGTGGAAAAAGTAATGCTACAGATGATACTTTAAAGTAATGAGTTGATGAATGGAGAATGGCTCCTGGTAACATGAATTCTGAGAAACCTTGCATCTGCAGGGCAACATCTTCAGAAGAAAATAAAGAAATCTTAGGTATGTAGATCCCCTCCCTTCACATTCATAGTTTTCAAATGATGTAGATTTTTTTTAAATATTGTGAGCCATCAATCATTGTCTTAAAGGTAAAATAGTTTAAAATGTGGTCAAGCATCAGTGATTTACACATTGGCTTACATAAACCTGTAATTAATATGTAATATTGTTTTTGAATCAAGGTGCAAAACTGTATTTTAGTGTACAATCCCTGAGTATTTTTTCTTGTATTTCTGAATGCAGGGTCAATGCTTAGATATGTGCAAGGAGTTCCTCAAGACCAGGAGGAAGATTTAGATGATCAACTATCCACCAGCAGTTCAAGCACACATCATCAACCACCAATCTCTGCAGACTCTGCAACAGCACCCAGCCCTGACCAACAACCATCAACTACTAGTTCAGGACTTATGTTAATGTTTGCTGCTATTGTTAATGCAAAATTAGTGTAGTCTTTTATCAAGATTTTAATTTCTCTATATTTGCACATTACATTTTGCAAAACTGTTGAGAAGTTATTTTGGAAATAAAGAGAAACGTACTGACAATTACTGAATTGATGTTTGATTGATGATTTTCGGGGGGGCACCACAATGCATTTGTGCTTAGGGCACCCAAATGGCTAGCACCGGCCCTGCTCACTGGTCTGTTGTCTGGGCAGGCTCTATATACTGCGGTCCCGGTCCAACCCACACCTGCCCACAATCTCCTAATTACTAGGGAGAGCAACACAGGCATACAAACAGCAGGGGCGGGGTCAAAGACCCACTTGGGTCGTCACATCCCCCCCTTAAAACAGAAGCCCACCTAGATGGGATTCAGTGCCAAAGAAACAATCAAAACAATCAAAATCAATCAATCAATAACCAATCAATCCAAAACAAGTAGAAACAACCGCTAACGCATGGGAAGTTGGAACCATAGGATTCAATTCGTATTTGTTTATTTTGCCAACTCAGTTTATGTGAAAAATATCGAGTTGCGAAATTGTTGAACTGCTGACCTGCGGAGTTTACCGAAATACTTTGTAGAAACAGAAACCCCCTGTCCCCCCCGGGGGGGGGAATTTGCTGTGAGAATTTGGATGTGTGGCGTGTGTGCGTGTGTAAACAGGCAAAAGCGAAACCGTGAGAGCTGGCAGCTCTGTGAAAGCCTGGTAGATCTGGTGATATAACTGTCAGCTATGTTATTTTTAAGGTGTGGCAAGGAAATGGTTCGAAGGGACGGTTGATGGTCGCTTCCAAAGGTTGGTTGCTCTTACTAAGCAGAGAACCATTCTGCCCCAGCCATTGCCAATTTAGCCAGTGAGGAATGAAGACAGCTCCGGCGACTTTTTATAGTTCAAAATCGCTTAAGGATGTCCCCCTTTGCACAATAGTCTGGACTATGCATCCAGAATGAGGGTGTTGAACAAGGTTACTGGGGCCACAAAGAGGTGTCTCGGGCTGAACCGAACTTGCAGGCTTGCATGAGAGCGAGGTCTGCAGTGGTTGCTGGGGGTGGGGGTCGGTTTTCTTCTGCTACAATCAGGGTGCCTTGGATGGTAGGTGGAAGGGCAGCTGTTTTAGCAGCTGCATCAGCCGCATTGTTTGGGTTATTTTGGGTTGGGTTATTTGAGGTCTGAGCTCGGTAGGCCCCTGCATTGCATGTAATAATTCTTCGATGGCATGGCGGTGTTGTACAGGTGAGCCATCTGCCTGTTTAAACCCTCTGTTTCCAAATTGATCCAAAAATATGGACCACGCCATGTGCATAGGCATAGTCTGTGTAGATGTTAGCAGTCTTTCATTTAGCATGGTGGCATGCTGCAGTGAGGGCCTTTACTTGGGCAGAACATGGTTGTTGAAGGGCTGTGGCTTCCACAGTGCTTTGGACCATGTTGGCACGGTCAAGACACACCATCCTTTGTGGTATGGTCGTCCCGGGCTAGGTATGACTCGGAGAGTGGCAAATGTTCAACACATGGTCTTTATTCTAACAGAGACACAAGGTAAATGAGCTTGCATTCTGGAGGTGGTCCATGGAGCATCCGCCCAACATATGTAAACAAACAGTATATATACTGGAAGTGGGCAAAATGGTAAATAAGCCACGCCTACAGGTTCTAATTAACCCAGGTAAACCTTTGGTCTCTCTTGGCTTTAGCGGAAATGGCAGAGTGGCCATGTTTGTAGTTCTTTAACCTATCTATAACCTAATTCAATTATAGTCGCCCTGACCTTTCAATAGTGGCGTCAAATTGTACCATACAGAACTATTACCATTTTTGGACTGACATAACTTAATTCAAAATGCAGGTAAGATATAGCCAGTGCGTCTTAAACCCCCATGATCCCTCGGTTCCAGCATGTGATACCTGATTCCCCCACCCGGAATAGGCAGGCCTTGATAGTAAGAAACCTTGTTACTACTACTTCCTCTGAAATCAAATGAATGAGAAAAATAAAACAACTCAAGAATGAAGTTCTTCATTAACTCAAAAACAATACTTTGTTGCATGTCGATTCCCTTTCAAGAATCCCAGCAGGGTGTGTTACAACCTCGCTGCAAGAGGAAGCACACATCATATTAAGTAAGTGCCATTTATAATAATCACCTGCAGCTAATCCAGCTAAAATTCTCTGTTGACTAATTTCCCTCATGGATGAGGCATAAAGTTGTATCTTAATCACTTATGAACATTGAATCCTGGCCGTATAAATAATCTCAACCAAGAATGAGTTGACTCTTTCCTTCCTATCCAATCCCCTGGTGTATCTGGTACATGTGTTTGTTTATTTGAATGCATGTCCTGTATTCAACATTAGCTATAATAATACAACATTATATGCAGATATACACATAGATGTTCATGTTTCCTTGCATGCCAGCCTGTTGATATGTTTGTAGCAAAGCCACATTCCACCTAGGGGACTTTTATTGGGCTCCTCCAGACTAAGGACGCAGGGGGGGATGTTGGACCAGGAAGTAAAGCAACATTTACTTCATAAAATGGCCGTGATCGAAATTTGATTTGTTGGGGAATTTGTTGTCAAGAATAGGGTAAGTGTTCAGAATCTGCCAATCTTTCTCACCTCAGCATTTTTTAAGAAACGACTCAATTGTCTTTCCTTTTGTTTGGGGGTACAAGGCGCATCGCATATCTAAAGCACACCTGCAAAAGCCTACAGAGGAGGGGGGGTTTGGTCTCCCCGTATTCAGGAATTACTATTGGGCAGCTAATGCTAGGGCCTTGATGTACTGGCGGCAGGGTCAGCCCGGTGAGGCTCCTAACAGCTCTCCCCTGTGGTTAAACATTGACGCCACAGCGGTACAATGCTCTTCCCTTTGCACCTTACTTTTTTCCAAGACAGAGTCTCCTTGTAAACTTATTGGTAACAACTTTATTTTGAGAAACTCCCTTAGGATCTTGAATCAGATAAGAAGCGTTTGCAAGCTGCCGAATACTTCTGTACACACTCCTAAATGCCATAATAATTCATTTTTACCACCCCAGGCAGATAGGGTGTTTGTAGACTGGAGAGAGAGGGGACTTGTTGCCCTTGGAGACCTATATGTAGACAAACATTTTGCTTCATTTGGTCAGCTGACAACAAAGTTAAATTTACCAAATTCTCATCACTTTGGATATCTTCAAATCAGGCACTATGTTAAAGGTGTATTTCCAAACTTTGAAACCATGCCAACAAGTTGCCCATTCTATGATCTCATGCTGCTTCCTCCTGACTCCAGGCATCCAATATCTCGCTTTGTGTCCTTGTTCTCCACCGCCGCATCCACTCACCGTCTCAAGGAAGCCTGGTCTAACGAGCTGGAGCTTGAGGTGTCTGACGATACCTGGAATGAAGCTTTGACTAGAATTCATACCTGCTCTATCAATGTTAGATACAAATTGATTCAATACAAAGTCGTTCATCGATTGCATTATTCTAAGCTTAAGTTGCATAGAATCTATCCATCACTTTCTTCACTGTGTGACTGATGTGGAGGTGCAGAGGGTTCGTTATCACATATTTTTTGGTTATGTCCTCAACTGCATAAGTTCTGGTGTGATGTATTTCAGTGGCTTAGTCTGGTCTATAAGTTGGACATTACCCCTGACCCAGAGCTGGCACTCTTTGGGTGCTCAAAGAATGCTCTCAGGTACTCGCCTGAGATACAACAAGCACTAATGCTTGGCATGGTTGCTGCAAAGAAAATTATTCTCCTGGACTGGAAATTCCCCCGTTCCCATTGTTCTCTCAAACCGGTTGACTGGTTTGACCGGTTGGTAAGATCTGTTATGGAGAATGCAGGTGTGTGGGCAGCAGTTACAGGAAACTTGAAATATGTAAACAACAAAAAGTCTAACTAAATATAGTGTCATGGATCCCGCCAGTGAGGCCTCCTTGTAGGGTTATTCAGCTCATATTTGTATAACTAAACACATAAACATACAACTTTAAGCCGATGAGCAATTTATTTATTTAACAGATTATAATGTTGGCAAAGCGTATACAGTGGGCAACCAGGTAAAAAAACATTTCATCCCTGAGATATTTTCAGGTCATCATTTTCTAGACAAGAAGGCCTACAGAACAATTGCATTTGATTGTATATCTTACATGCAATGTATTCATGTCTCTCAAGGATGTGGCGATTCGTCATGCGCAATTGCCCCATTTTGTGTCTGTGTGACACCTGGGTATAAGGAAGAATCACATCATTCAATGCATCAGGCTTTATAAAAGAGATATTCTTTGTAAGCAAACCCAATGAATCCCCATGAAACTGGTGTGTTCATTAGGTAGGCTTATTTAGTAGGGTCATCCTTTTCTAAAATAAACCCAATGGATCCCCATGGAATGGATGTGTCCACCAGGTGTGGCCTCATGCTGCTGACGTGTTGAGTCGTCTGCCCTTCCGCACGTCTCAGTGGAAAGCCGAGGAGATGTCTCCCTGAGTGGCGATGGCCTCCAGTTCCGGGCCTGGTGGCTCCAGGGCCCAGGTTCACAACAATATGTGACAATCGAAAAACACAATAAGGGTAGTCGAAATGTAAAGGCCAAAGACAATGAGGTAATGACCAAGCACTGAATGATCCTTAAGCCCTCGGCGTGCTTCTGCAGGGTTTGTTAGCATATATGCTCTGTAGCATGTCTTTTTAATGGTAGCAATTTTACCGTAGCATGTCTGCTTAATGGTAGCAGTTTTACCGTATTCTGCTCCTACTCAATACTAATTACTGACATCGACTAGTATTTTTAACATCACAATTCATCAGTGTTGGGATGAGTTCTTGTAGTTGGCCAAGTGATCCTGGCTCAAAGCGAGGAGAAGGAAGTAGCCAGCAGGCTGTCCCCTCCCTGCTGGGAGAAATTGCTATTTGACTCTCACACACAAATCAGTGGCGGCTTCTCCAGTGAGGAGAGGGAGGAAGATCCTCCAATCTACATTTTTTATTCTCAACAATGTTAACATTGTTGAGAATAAAAAATTGAAAAACCAAAAGCTGTTTGCGCCTCCGGATGATATTATGAAAAACAAACAACTGCGTCGGGTTCTCAGACGCCTCTGGTTCTTCCACTTCCATGTCAATATTAAGTACAGACTGAACCGCGAAATGGAGGAGAAGGGGATTGTTGCCCGCGATTATTGCCCGGGGTTGTCTGCATTGGGTTGGTTGAGAAGGAATTGGGAACCGCGACATGGAGGAGAAAAGGATTGTTGCAAGCCCCGCTGCCCGCTACTGCGGCAGCAGTCTGTCCCACACCGGCCAGCGTTCAGCGGGCAGCGGGGCTCCGACAGACAATCCTGGGCAACAATCCTTTTTTCCTCCATGTCGCGGTTCCCAATTCCTTCTCAACCAACCCGACGCAGTCTAGTCTTTTCACCAAATGGGAGCTTTATGCAAGCTTGCGTTATTGTGTTGCGTGTTATGCGCCATAACACCAACAGCAGAACGGTTATCCAAATAACAAAGAACACTTGCGTTACAGTGTGTGTATTCACACACACACACACACACATGTGGCGCTTGCACGGTCCTAGCTCATTGTCTCATTGGCGGGCCAAATTCTCTGGGCGGGCCAAGCAGAGAAAGGGGAGGTAACATGGCCCCATATGACATCATATGGGGCCAGCTCCCAAATCAAAGCGTTTCAGCGATCCTTTTTTCAAAGGCGGAGCAAGATACCTACTTCTCGGTTTACACCTAACGCAATTTTTTTAGCTACTGGGGGACCATAGGGCGGCTAGGGGAACTCAACTTAATGTTAGAAAACCTCATAAAGTGAAATTTTCATGCCATGGGACCTTTAAAAACCACCAGCCGCCATTGGTAGACACAGCTGCCAGCATTCTGCACGCACACACACACACACACACACACACACAAACATTGTCATTAAAGGAAGTATAAAGCCAGCCATTGTAGGCCCCTGCATTTCATGTAATAATTCTTCAATGGCATGGCGGTGTTGTACAGATGGGGGGGGGGGGGGGGGGAGTGTTGGATTGCGGTCGATCAGGATTGTTGACGGGGGGGGGGGGGGGGGTTTGGCCGTGAGAATTTGGATGTGTGGCATGTGTGCGTGTGTAAACAGGCAAAAGCGTGTGTCACACAGTGAAACCGTGAGAGTTGGCAGCTCTGAAACTGAACATAACTTTATCATAACTACGCATGCGCCGGTTGGCGATTTGTGTACAAAACGTGTGTTCAGAATCTTCTAAAGTCACTGCTTCTTCCTCTCCTTCCCTTTCCCCCCCCTGCTAGCTTATTGAAACAGCCTCCACAGAGAATAAAGCTGTAAGATCTTAGTTATATTACAACCTCGTTGATGAGAAACGTTTAGAAAAACATGTACTTTTAATTCAGCCTTGGGTGAAATCGAAGCGTAGTGTAGTGTATTTTAGCATTGTAGCATATTCTAGCATGCATCAGGCCAGACATGTCCTTGGGGACTAGGGAAGAACTCGTTCATGTGTAGAGCCATTCATACACGTATCAATTCTTGTGACATTAGCAGACCAGGTGTCTCGAGAAGCCCAGCAACCCAGGTCACGAAAACAAGCGTAATGCCTACACATAGCCACGAGAGGTCAGGATCAAGCCGGAAACCAAGTTGTAATACCTACACATAGCCACAAGGGACCAGCACCGAGCACACATGGGTATCCAAAAGGCGGGAGCTCAGCACCATGCTTAGCTAATCAGAGTGCATTACGGAGGCCACGCCCACCCATTCCTAAAGTCACAACACATAGTCCAAGGGGTCAGAACGCTCCAGGTAATACATTTATCGGATGCCTTACTAAGCCTATCTCCACGCGTGCTTATACAAGACACGTCGGGAGAAAAAAACTTTTATTTTGACAGATGTGCCCGAAGTTACTACTTTCATACCTGCAAACTAGTCACCTTTCAGCGAAATTCGCCCTTTTCAACTCAAAATAGGTCATTTACGTGAATCGTGTAGATCCGAAGAGTTTTTTTTTTTAGGGGGGGGGGGGGGGGAGAAACGACGACTGACCGACCGACCAACCAATCAACCAACCATATACTGTATAATAACCAGGGGCGCACATTAGGGCTGGGCGCTAAAACGATAATGATATGTATTGCGATAGACACGTAATCACTATCAACAGAAAATGCGTTCGATAGAAGGTTTCGATAATTTTTTTCCTTGTTGGAAGTTAACGGAGCAAAGAATCTAGCTCCGCTTTGAACCAGAGGTTGCGAAGCAAGGTTGGTTGCATGAACAAAGGCACGTGTCCTCTGATACCTGTGGAGAGCAACGTATGGCGCGACACGCCAATGGCCGATCATGTAGCAGTATCACGTTTGGCTGCGCCATCTCGTCTCGCATGTGTGTTTCATAACAGAAACAGCGCAATGTGAGAAACGAAAGGTTCATGACAGTACTGGACATATCTCCATGTCCCCATATCGCCCAGCCCTAGTGCACATAACTGGTACGCATACATGCCCATAATCAGCGATGCGTAACGTCACTTGTGCCACTACAGCGCTTTTGTGTAACTCACCGGCTCACTGTCAACACCGCAACCAAACACTCTTCCCCCCCCCCCCTTATCATTAATTAATTAATTAATCGCCTTTATCATTATCAAAACAACGCTACGTGTGGAGTGTGTACCGAACATCATCTCCTGGTACTCAAATGAGTAACTCACTAAAAAAGTTATGTGCACCCCTGATAATAACCGACTGTATAATGAGCGAGAAACAAGTTTGCTATCTTCACAATAATAAAATCTTTGGCCAAATGACTCCACGTTCCATGTTCCACGACCACCAATCGCTATCAAGATATACCACAGCGCGCATTTTTTTCCCCATCGTTCAAGTCCTGGAGTGGACTGCTCAGTCGTAACTGACCAGTTTATGGGTTAATAAATGTGCCATTTTTACCATAAGAAAATGTTGTCTTTTCCCTTTATTTTCTTCTGGGACCCCCCTACAACGGTTTAGTTTGTCACCTTTTTCAACCCTTATGAGTTTGCAGGTATGTACTTTACAACCTCGTTGATGACCCACATTTAGAAAAACGTGTACTTTTAATTCAGCCTTGGGTGAAATCGAAGCGTAGTGTCTGTGTGCTTCCACCTTTAATGAATGCATGCCATGCGCGCTCCCGTGGCCGGGACACAATTCTTATAGGGGCGGGGGTAACTACATTCACCGGCTTCCTCCATCTTCTGCGCCACCTTTTTAAAGACCGGGTAAACCAAGAATAATTATGGGTTTTGAGTTTATAATACCACAGGAAAATATATTATTAACCACCCTGCCAAATTTGAAGGACTAAAAAAATCGCGAAGTATATAAAATTATGCTTCAAAGTTGATGAAAAATGAGCAGTAATCCCTGGCTCAGGACGGTGGGGGCGTGTGCGCTGCAGGCCAGGAAACCACGCCCATCACCGGAGAGAGACCGTCTTCGGTCGGAAACTTAAATAAAGTAAACGAACCGTTAACGTTACGTTTCCCACTGTGGCATCCAGGGAAGATGCACCAACGAGGTTGAAGAGGCATAACGGGCAAGCTAGCTGCAAACTGACAATTCAAACCAGACTCGTGAGCGGTAAAACCATAGACGGGTGAAACCACAGAATGCTAGTGCGCGGTTAATGTATTTATACCTAGAGGGCAGCAGGGGGCGGGTCTACATCGAAGACCGCTTTACGTAAAGCGGTCTTCGATGTAGACCCGCCCATTTTAAACCTGCACACAGAACATTCTCTGAGGCCTAGCTCCTCAAGGAAATGATGAATGGGAAAAATATTTTTTACATGTTTTGAGGGACACATTTAAGGCCTAATTAATATGATAAGAAGAAAAATACTGAATTTGGTTTACCCGGTCTTTAAATAAATCGCTGTTTCTCGTTTTCCGACGGCAACAACAACAACATGACTATCGTCTCCTTCTACTTCCGGCTCACAGCCCCGAGAAAAGATCTCGAGCATGCGCAGAACGCTATTCAACGCATAATCCAATTCGACTCTGTACATGCACGCTTAACTCGACTATGAATCGCATTATCTAGGGGTCTTAATTCGACTATGTTGAAAAGAGTTTTAGCGGTGGAAACGACAATATAAGCGAACCAAACCGCACCGCACCGCTCGGTGCAAACGCCAATATAAGTGAACAGAGCCGCACTGTACCGCAACGAACAGTAGAGCACCGCTCGGTGGAAACGAGGCATACGAGCGGGTTTGTTGGTTCTCGTAGCCTAGAGACTTGAGGGGATAAACCCTCCCTCCGGGCTGCTCCACAGCCAGGTCTCCTGCTTATTGGTTCATAGCGCAGCCAGGGCTCCAGCCTATTCGTGAATAGACGTTGACGCGATTCAGATCCCTTAGCTAGTCCCACCCACTCAGAGGAGGACTTTCCTCCTCTCTCCCATAGACCTCTGAAGAATAAGTCCCACCTCCAAGGCTCCGGTTCCCTCGGTCAAATGTCTATGGGCAATAACATGGGGTTTTTGAATGATCGTACATAACATACGTTTTTGGATTTTTGGTGCCATTAAAGTAGCATTAATAATCGTTTAATTCTTTAACGGCACCAACAAGCCAAAAAGCCAGTCGAAACTAGATGGAAAATGTCTGTAGTTCAAAACGTGACACAGCTTTTACTTCTCCGCCACCTACAGAGTTTGATATGTACGATCATTCATAAACCCAATGTTATTTCCCATAGACATTTGACCGAGGGAACCGGAGCCTTGGAGGTGGGACTTATTCTTCAGAGGTCTATTGACCCCCATGTTATTCACCGGCCAGCATGTTATTCACCGCCAGTAGTTCCCAAGAATTGAATGGGTGTCAATGGAGGCTGAGGGAGGAACGTCCTCCCCGAAGTAATATCCAATAGGCGATAGGGGGTGCTAATATCCCTTTACCCAGGGAAACAAACATTACACGTACAAAGGCATTAAAGTAGTCATATTTAAGGGCATTAATTCATTACAGTAGTCTGGGCAATCTACACTTTTTATTCTCAACAATGTTAAGGAGGATCTTCCTCCCTCTCCTCACTGGAGAAGCCTCCACTCCACAAAACCCGGTATATATATATATATATATATATATATATATATATATATATATATATATGTGTATGTGTATGTATTTGTATACCGGGTTTTGACACACACACACACACACACACACACACACACACACACACACACACACACACACACACACACACACACACACACACACACACACACACATATATATATATATATATATTCTTTTTTTTTATTTTATTTTTTTGACACACATATATGTGTGTGTGTGTGTGTGTGTCAAAACCCGGTATATAACCCGGTATATATATATATATATATATATATATATATATATAAAGATATATAATAAAGGTAAGTAGATGTTTTATCTTGACTGAACCTTTATTTCCAGAGCTTTACTAGTATTACGGTAATGTGGACTGTGGTACCGTCGGAATGTACCATCGACGACACGACTGGAGGGATTTTGTTGTGACAGCTAACAGCAATCTGTGGAAAACCCGGTAGGGGGAAACGGTAAGGTGAAATCTAGCGTCTTTCAACTGATAGAATTAAGCAATTTCAACATTGCGTTGGAAATAAAATAATGGTATATTTGTAAGAAACTACGCTGATGGTTGTATAAGATGAATGGCAGGTAAACCATTCGGAGTCGACGAGTTTCTACTGGCTAGCATCACCGTCCACATAATTACAGAAGGCTAGCGATGTCTAGCTAATACATCATTCTGGCGTGCGATTGATCTTACTACGAGGCAGGGAAGACCTCACGCTGTGTTCATTTGCTGTTTTATCTTACCGTCTTATTTAGATGGCGACTGAACACAATTTCTTGCGTTGAACGAGCTAGTAGGTGACGTTAGCTTTGCATACTGTTGTTGGTGATTCAGGTCGTGACTGAGGATTGAGGAGAGGTAGCTGGCATCTCTGTTCTGTGGCCTGCTGTATTACCTGCATATTAACTCAATTCGTTTGAAGAGAAATCTGATGTTTGAAAATCTATAGATGTGTGGTATGTATACCTGATGATGATTCAACGTTTTTGGGTTGGATTCGGATCATCATTGCAGAAATGCTTGAACACACTGACACAATTTTAGGTTATTATCATTAATAAGCTGCAATGCAGGCTATGCATTATGGTAACTACTTATCGTTTATAAACTATAGTAAATATAATGACATTGACATTATCTCAGAATCGTCCGGTTTAATGTAAAGGCCGTTTAATTTAGCTATGCTGCTGCTTCCTCATCAACTGGTGAGCAGTCATATTTGGAAAAGCTGTTTCATGATTTCTGTTCAGAAATTGATGCTGTTTACAATGCATGTTAATGGAGCAAACTGCAACATTCAGAAGATGTCTTTGAAACATGATGTGGTTGCCTGCTGTTCTCTAATGTGCTGTCATGAATTCGTTTTATTTGTGTTATCAGAACCAACATAGGTCATTTTATCTTGGATCAACAATGGCCTTCAGCAAGGGGTACCGCATTTACCATAAATTGGACCCACCCCCATATAGTGTCATAGTGGAAACAAGGAACAAGGATGAGTGCCTCATGTTTGAGTCTGGAGCTGTCGCTGTCCTGTGTAAGAATGGCAATTTGATTTCATACTTTACAAAAATATACCCAACATATCCCTTTGGTTATGCATGTCACTCGATAGCAAGGAAAACCCACACTTACAACAGCATTGCTTATATTTCATGTATAGCGGCTGCAGAGAAGGAAGCTATCAAAAACACTTATACCAAGATGGTTGATGCCTACGGGATTCTTGGGGTTCTCCGTCTAAACCTGGGTAAGTTTCTGCATTGTCTATACACGCAGGTGTAACATCATCTTTCTGCTGCTTTCTTCTGCCCTTTACATGACCTCCAAAGCTCTGTAATCACAACAACAGAAAAATCACTGAACAGATTAAACCTCATTTGAGGGGATTGTGCAGATTTGTTTGCCCTCTCCCTTCTATAGAATGGAGATAATGCAATTCATCTCTTATATTTTTATTCTTCCCAGACCACACTCCTCCTTCATCTCCAGGGTTTGATAACAACCCCCGGTGTTCATTCCTCTGCCCCTATCTGCAGTAGATATCCTTAGAACAGATGGTTGAACCTTAGCTACTACAGGGCGAGCCCAACAAAGATCCATCCAGCGACAACCAAAACGTTGAACTTGAGTGCCCCCCTCCTCCTCCAGGTGACTCTATGCTCCACAGTCTGGTGGTGGTCACGGGATGCAGCTCTGTGGGCAAAGTGCAGGACTCTGAGATCTTCAGGGTCACACAGACAGACTTCATTTCGCTGAAGAACGACCCCGCGGACGAGGACCGCATCGCGGACGTGCGCAAGGTGCTGAGCTCGGGACACTTCTACTTTGCCTGGTCTGCCACCGGAGTCAGCATGGACCTCAGCCTCAACGCTCACCGCAGAATCCTGGAGGACACCACGGACAACCGCTTCTTCTGGTACGTCAGAGGGCCTCTCACAACGTTCAATAGACTCTGTTCTGTGCAGGGCGTTACGTTTATTACCTTTAGTCTAAGCAAGCAGTGTCAATACTCATTTTAAGTGCTGCATTGCCAAGCAGTCAGGGTTCAATGTATGTTTAGTTTTTCGTTCCTATTGTTCACAAGTTTATGTTATTCAAACATCACAACAATATCATCACGGTAGCACGTGTTACACAAACACATACACGCTTACATGCTCACATCCAGGATGGAGAAACAGTTTCCCAGGTGTCATTCATGTTGGAACGGGGCCCAGAGTGAGCTGAGGAGGGGTGGGGCCGGGCTGGGGGTAGAGTTGGATTGTGTAGCAGCTGTTGGGGATCCTTTAAGCCATACTCACTTCAGCACGCTACCTCTTCCTCTTCTCTCTGCTTCTCTTCTCCTCCTCTCTCCCTATTCCCTGTGTCACTTACTGTACTTCCACGACCTGTGTGTGTGTGTGTGTGTGTGTGTGTGTGTGTGTGTGTGTGTGTGTGTGTGTGTGTGTGTGTGTGTGTGTGTGTGTGTGTGTGTGTGTGTGTGTGTGTGTGTGTGTGTGTGTGCACGCAGGTGTGTTTGTGCATGTGCGTGTGTGTGTGTGTGTGCATATTATAGATATGATCACATTAACAACGTTGGTATGCAGTGTATTCGTGTTGCTCCTGTAACGCCCCCCCCCCCCCCCCCCCCTTTGATCGATTTTCAACCAATAGGAACCAGTCTCTTCACCTGCACCTGAAGCACTACGGCGTCCACTGCGAGGACTGGCTGCTGCGGCTGATGTGTGGCGGCGTGGAGGTGCGGACCATCTACGCTGGCCACAAACAGGCCAAGGCCTGCATCATCTCCCGCCTCAGCTCGGAGCGCGCTGGCACCCGCTTCAACGTCCGCGGAACCAACGACGATGGACAGGTGGCCAACTTCGTGGAGACGGAGCAGGTCAGTGGCAGAGGGGGGGGGGGGGCAAAGCTCTCGGTGTGAAATGGCTGCCATGGGAGTGGATGACATACCGTAGTGTCGGGGTGTGCACGCCCTCCTGCGCTCGGCATTAGTTTGTAATAGCTTGTTGTTGATGGTTATTTCACGACTCCACCCAGGCCCTGCTGGAGGTCTGAGGGCTGGAGCTCTTCAGTCTTGTGTTTTCACCCAAAAGCACTTTTCTCAGGTTCGCTCAGCCCTAAGGATTAAATGACATACTGTTGTTCATGGAGTTAGTGTGTATTTTTGTTTGCATTTGGCATTGCAAGCTCAGCACCCTGCAGTTAAACCAATCCCTCAATCACCGTGCAATTAAGATAATGCCCTCCTTCTGTTTGCTGTAAACAGGTGATCTTCCTGGACGACAAGGTCTCATCCTTCATACAGATCCGCGGGTCCATTCCGTTATTCTGGGAACAGCCAGGAATACAGGTAATTGGGAAAAGAGAGCTAAATCTCGAATAACCCAACCAGGTTTATGATGTCGCCTTCTGGAATCATACATGATTTTCGTTGTTGTCTGACACTTCTTGACAGTGAAGTATGTGATTTAATTGGGCATCATCATGGGAAGACACAGGCAGCCTTAGCCAAGCATCTTCAGAGAGACGATGGATGTAAATGATTCTTTCACATCGTGGGAAATGATTGTTGGTTTGATATTAACGACACAAAAGTGAGGAGTGTTGCATTTGCAATACATTAAGCAATACATTAAGCGGGAAAGTAGACGGAGACATGATTTCTCAAGCTGCCATTGCCTACATTGCCCATAATCCATTGCACTGCTCAGTCCGACTAACATAACAGGTGACAGCTGCTATCCGTGGGTGTTATCAACGATGGCTGCTATCTATTCTGCTTCTGGCAGTTAGGTTGAAAGCAGCTGATGCAGGTGAAATATCATCTTATCAGTTTGAGCCGGTTTATAAAACCGAACTGATATTCGGTGGGAAGGAGGCACGGTAGAGAGCAGAGAGCTGCACCGCTGGTCTATCTGTGGACACTGCATTGTGGGATTCCAGTTCAACTAGTCCCCGTTCACAACGGGCCTGTTGGGGAACGGGCCCATGGCTTGGCCTCCGTTAATGCTGCTTGCAGCTTTTTCAGAGAACAGCTCATCCCAAAAATTGGACACTCGGCGCTCCCCCTCCATTGGTCCCCAGGATTACACCCGCCACGTGTGAAGTCACGCAGATGAACGGACGTTGAGGGGGTACAGAGAGAGACGCTGTAGTTAGAGAACAATCATAGCTATCTCGTAGACCGAGAATGAGGGCTGACACATTTTGGACTAAATCTTCAATAGTGATAATCTTCATGTTCAACATGTTGTTTAAAAATGTGCACAAAGAATGTCAAATTGCTAGGATGAATTATTCCTTTAAACTCACATTGTGTAGCCCACTGATTGTTTATATTTTTCTGCCCAATGTCTTGGACAAGTCTGGAACAATTGTAGGATGTAAGGGAACTGAAAGTTCCCGTACAAGTGAACATGGCAGAACTAGCAGGGAAAACAGAGCTAAAGCCTGCGTTTTTCCTTAAGAAAACTAGACACAGTATTGTTTTGTATGGTGTCGCAGTCCTGCTTCTATTAGTCTCAAATGAAGAGTCAATCTGTAGTGATTAGTGTGAAAATGTTATCTTATTAATCAGTTTGATCAGTCCAGCAATCAAGTAATAATTTAGTTATCTAGTAATTTTAGGCGTTTATGAGGTGGAAATACCATACAATTTCTGCCTATAGATCATGCAGTTCAGAAATGTTTCAAATCATTAGAAATGAATTATTAATCAATTAATCAAAATGTTATATCAAGCCAAGACTGTAAGAATTCCAGGAGAATGCTTGGTATTTGTGTCTGTTAACCGTGTGTGTGTGTGTGTGTGTGTGTGTGTGTGTGTGTGTGTGTGTGTGTGTGTGTGTGTGTGTGTGTGTGTGTGTGTGTGTGTGTGTGTGTGTGTGTGTGTGTGTGTGTGTGTGTGTGTGCTTGTGGGGCGGGGGGTGGAGTGCAAGAGCTTCCATGTGTACATCGGGAGGCCTGTGGAGTTTTAACCACATCTATTCATGCTGTGTGTTCAGAAAAAGTCAATTAAGGGCGTTTTGTTGCAACTGAATGAGAATCGACGACCTAATGGAATGGATGAAAACCCCCACCTGGTACAACAACCCCTATCGATTGCTTCTCTATTTATGTTTTGCTCATTTGTTTTGCTCTGCTGGTGATGGCTCTCTCATGCAGTAGAAAAGTTCTGTGCAATGCCCGGAGTTTGAAGCTACCTGTCATCTTCCTACTCCCAAACAAACCTTGCCTTTCCTGACATTGCACAGGTCTAGAAAACGCTGTGCGTTAGGGAGGTTAGTTATTGGTAAAGGGCCTTTTTTTCTTTATTTCCTCCAGCTCCCAGACATATTTTATCAGGTGAGAACCTGTACTGAAAACCATCCCCTAAGCCATTCACCAAACCTTTTAACACTGCTGATGTTCCAGCAATATAGACAAGAGGCGGAAGACATGGTAGACTGACACTGCCAGAGTTGAGCCATATATAGTTTTGGTTTGGCCGTGCATGTGTTTTGGGGCTGTTTTTCAGTGTTTTACTGCCCCCGTTTTACAAGTAGATGCTTCGCGTCTTCCTCTCCCGCTTGGTTTAGCTGTCCCTTTGGTTGAGGGGTGGGTGCGCTTTTATTTTTTAAAAGATGGATTTAAATTGGAAAGCAGTCTGGACTAAGAAGTTCTGCTTGGGTCGAGTTGCACGAAACGCCTAGCGCTAGCTAACTCTGCTTGTCAATTAGTGCCAAATTCCATCTTAGCCGAGAGAATACTTAGAAAGACTCTCCGCCTAGTCAACCATGCATCCCCCGTGTAAAGCTATCCATGAGAGTCGGGGGAGAGGAAGGTCTTCTACTGTAGTAATCTGAGCAGCTCCATCGGCTCCGAGATAATCAAGTTATTAAATATTCATGGGTCGCTAACGCTGTTATTCTTAACACAGTTCTGACCGCGCCGGGGGGGGTGCGAGGCAAGGGCTCGACACAACTGTGTTGGGGAAAACAGCGCTGACAAGGGGAAGTCGTGACAAAATGGCCGCAGCATTGTGCCAACTGTGTAGTCACCGGCCCAGTCACAGGCACCACAAACTGGACGATGTGATTCGGAAACCGTGAAGAAGAGGGAAGTCTCCCGATAAAGGCAGCAATGAAATGACTGTAGGCACCACCCAAAACACTCAAGAAGTGGGAATGAAAATGATTGAGATGATGCATGAGGGTGGAAGGCCGACGGGATAGAGTGAGAGACGGAGGAGTACCGGGATTCTTGAATGATGGGAATGACGGGTTTATTCTTATCCATGCACACGTTTTGTGATCTTGTTCAGGACCAATCACCTCCTCTTCCCCGTGCTTTCATTGGTTGTTTTACCGTCCTCTTCTGGTATGATTTTTCCACAACAAAGCTATATCTCCTAAAGCTGCTCTTCAAATCCGCCTTTATCCGCCAGAATGTCTGGCCCTCTGCAGCAATGTGTGGCTCGACAGAACGCACAAACCCCCGGCCTGCTGCAAGAGGTGATGTCATTTCTGAGGGAAGTGTGTGTGCTGTGTGTCCCCTCACCCGGCCCGTGTTTGCCTCCTCCCTTGCAGGTGGGCTCCCATCGCGTCAAGCTCTCCAGGGGATTCGAGGCGAACGCGCCAGCATTTGAAAGGTAAATGGTGAATGGTCCTCATTCATGTAGCGCTTTTATCCAAAACGCTTTACAGTGTTGACTGACATTCACCCGTTCATGCACACATTCACACACTGACGGGCGGAGTCAGCCACGCAGGGCGACAGCTAGCTCGTCAGGAGCAATTAGGGTGAGGGCGTCTCGCTCAGGGACACCTCGACACTCAGCTAGGAGGAGCCGGGGATCGAACCAGCAACCTTGCGGTTACCAGCCAATAGGCCTGCACGATTCAGGGAAAAATATGAATCCCGATGTTTTAGTTTAGAATTGATATCACGATTCTCTGCCACGATTTTTTTTTCTCACAAAATGTATATACAAATAAATACATAAATCAGTCGTTGCTGCAAAATAATCAGCTTCCTGCACTTCTGCCTCGACTACAGCCCGCACTTTCTTATACATAGCTGGCAGTGCAACGAATGAAAAATAGTTGCGGGAGGGTATTGAGTAGCGTTTGTCCAATGTATGGATCATCTTTCGAAATCCGTCACGTTCTACGGTGTTTATTGGAACCATATCTTTTGCTAGATGGTAAGCAATTGCGTCTGTTATCCTTACTCCTACTGGAGTTACGTGGGTATGGGGTCGCATTGTGCAAGGTGTCAGTAATAGATGTCTGCGTTGTTGGACGACTTCTTGCCTTGTACGGCTTCATCATATTGCACTTTGTGGTGACGTTTGAGGTGCTGGTAAAGATTTGTGGTGTTACTTTGCGGTGCGGCAACGATAGCAAAGCATGCCTTGCAAATCACATTAGACTGACCCTCGTCGTCTTGTTTAAATCCAAAATACTTCCACCACCGAATGCAAGCCTTTTTTTGGAACGTGTTCCGTTTCTGTCTGAGAGGTTGGCTCATTCTCGCCACACGTACCTGGGTTCTCATCGTCAACATGCCTTTTGTGTTCACTGTTTATCTCCTGTCGCAGTCGCACTAACTACCGCGCTCACTGCTCTACGAGTGAAACACGCAACTAAAAGGCGCTTTGTCATTGGCTGAACCTAGAAGGGACAGAGCGCTTGGGAGTGCTTTTAAACTCACAGAAGATAGTAGCGTGTGTCAGTCGACTCATAAAAAAAAAGAGAATCTAAATAATTTAAAACTTAAATTGTGCACAGGGGTGAATCGAGATTGCGATTTTTATAACGATTTATCGTGCAGGCCTACCAGCCAACCCGCTCTACCTCCTGAGCTAATACCGCTAATACCAAAAGGTAATCATTGAGCAATGTGCGCCGCGTCAGGCGGTCCAGAGCTGTTTTGACTCGCCTTCCCTGCAGCAGCCACCAGCTAGAGAAATGCCAGGAAATGAATTGAACCAAAGTTAGTGTCTGCTACTGGTCTGATCTCAGCCTGTATGGCCTGCGTTGTCCCAGTGTTTATTTGACGCAGCACAAACGTCATGCCTTCACGCCACCGCTTTGAACAGCATAATATTCAATCCGAGAACCAAGCATTTAAGGAAGGATTTCCTCTCCAATGTGTTGAAAGGGAGGATAAGACTCATCTCAACATGGCACAGATCAGATTGCGGCGCTGCTATATAGTAGGCCTCTGGGTGGTGATTCATTTCGTGCCGGGCTAGACGTGCCCTTGTGTTTGACATGGTCTGAGTCACTCTCTCTGGTTTTCCTTTGAGGAGGCCAGTGTTTGCTTAATGCAGGAGGCCCTTAACACACGGACAGCTCAGTCCGTTATCAAGATGCAGTGGTTCTTCAGGACATTGTGCCCGTGCTCCACCCACTGTGACACCCAATCAATAGACGCAGATGCGTCATTTAGGGATTGGTGAATATGTTTTAATGAACCGCTGGGAGATTATTATTAGTACCGGTACGCAGTACCAATGTTATCACCATGCTCAGTCTAGGCATTCAGGGCCAAGGGGTTTATGAACGTATCAGGTTATTGTGAAACGTTCGAGGATATGTTTCACAAGATACTGCAAGTAATGTTCACCATGACAACAGCAAAGAGGCTTGATAAATGAGCGTGTCGTTTCATGTTAAAGATGCTGATGGTAAGATTCAAGAGCTGTGAGAAATGGTGTTGCTGTGTGAAATGTGCTATGAGTCACTCTCTGTGTGTGTGTGTGTGTGTGTGTGTGTGTGTGTGTGTGTGTGTGTGTGTGTGTGTGTGTGTGTGTGTGTGTGTGTGTGTGTGTGTGTGTGTGTGTGTGTGTGTGTGTGTGTGTGTGTCTTGTTCTCTCTGTGTCTTGTTCTGTGTGTGTGTGTGTGTGTGTGTGTGTGTGTGTGTGTACAACTCTCAAATTGTACCCGCTGCCCCATTTAAATGTATTATACAGCCATAACTATGGCTGTATATGTCCATCTTGCTGGTGATTTAAAATGCACACCAAGTCTCATCCCCCGATGGTTATGAGGCGCTCCATGGTGGCCCGGCTGGACCGCAGAGGTCGTGCGTGCCCCCACCGGTGTATGCTAATGCTATGCTAATGTGTGCGTGGAATGTGTACATCACAGACGTGCCCCTTTGTGTTTTCCAGACACTTCAGTGCTCTGCGGAGGCTGTATGGCAAACAGGTGATCATTAACCTGCTGGGCAGCAAGGAGGGAGAGCACATGCTCAGCAAAGCGTTCCAGGTCAGTGGAACCCGCCGTCTTAATAGATCAGATATGAATGTGTTCTATGCAAGCTTTGGATTAAAGTCTCATCTAAATTACTAAATAATCAATTATGATAAACAAGTGTGTATTTCATATACCACAGTTAAGGCGATGCACGTGTGTGCATTGCGTGTGCCTGAGCATGCGTGTAGCTCTTTGCATTCTCACACCTCTCGTTCCTTGCTGTCCCTGCTGGCGTTCAGAGTCACCTGAAGGCGTCGGAGCACGGCGGTGCGGTGAAGATGGTGAACTTCGACTACCACCAGATGGTGAAGGGCGGCAAGGCGGAGAAGCTGCACAGCGTGCTCAAGCCCCAGGTCAGCCGCTTCGTCGACGACTGCGGCTTCTTCTACTACTCTGGAGAGACTGGCATCGCCAGGTGAGCCCATTGCGAGAGCACATTTTGAGTTTGCTCAGCGAGTCGCTCTGGGAACGAGCAATGCACTCACTCCCCGATTGCCCAAACCCAGAACATTAACCAATCACATTGGCGTATCTGATGTAGGCGTTACCGATCGTATACGGCAAAAGTCTTATCTATTGGTTAGCCCCGCTGGTCTGGATACGTCACCCCTTGTGTTCTTCTGATTGGTCGTAGTGTTATCCAATTGCGTGCAGTGATATTTTCAAATGCATGCTTAGGGCTGCCCCTCGAGTTGGGCCATTTCCATTACACGTTGCCAGACCCTACAGCTTTCTAGATGTGGGTTTCCTGGCTACTTTGGGAAGGTTATTTGGGTTATGCTGTGTCTTTGCTCATCCACAATTTTTTCAATTTTGTGTGGGAAAAGTGTATTCATTCATTCATTCATTCATTCATTCATTCATTCCTTCCTTCACAAATGCATTCATATATTCGTACTTGCATACTATATCTGTGAACATAATGCTGGTCCCTGATGTTCCACGCTCTGCCCCCAGGACTCAGAGTGGGACCCTGCGGACCAACTGCCTGGATTGTTTGGACAGGACCAACAGCGTCCAGGCCTACTTTGCCCTGGAGGTCAGACCCCCACTGCAGCCTTCTGCAGCATGACACCCCAGCAAAGAGCCACACACACAAACACAGGGAACGCCAGCGTATCACACTCTGTTAATTCTAACCAATTAAACGTCGGTATTTAAGCGACTTAAAACGAAAATTCTCCCATAAAGACTTATCAAATATCAACTAGACCACGTCAGATCTTCTTTTGTCTTTATCGGTGGCGCTGCGGCCTGATTCTGGGCGGACGTCCCGCTGACAGCTAAGGTTTCGGTGCGTACTTAAACACTCTTTTACCCCCCTGTGGTCGGGCCGGCAGATGTTACCCAAGCAGCTGGAAGAGATGGGCCTGACTGAGAAGCCCCAGCTAGTGGCCCGATTCCAGGAGGTCTTCCGCACCATGTGGACCGTCAACGGAGACTCGGTCAGCAAGATCTACGCCGGCACGGGTGCCTTGGACGGGAAGGCCAAGGTACAGACCGAGGGCTTCCAGTGTGCCTTCTTAAGCATGGTGGTCTGGCTGAATGACTGTAGCACCGTAAAAGGCCTATTGGATGATTTCAGCTCAGTACTATAAAACACTACTATAGATCAATCATTTTTTCGTCGGGGTTGAGATATAAGATCTTTCAATTTAGATCTTGTCGTTATAAGTGCCAAGCATATACAGCGGTTTTAATGCCTTTTAATTCAGAGTTTACGTTTGACTTACCATCTAAGTCAATTTCGATTTATTCCGCTGACATTTGCTTTTCATTCCCCTGACAGCGTTACTTGAGTACTATAATCATACCTGATGTTATGTCTTCTATATTTAGGAAGCAAAAAGTAGTGAAGCGGTTAGTGTCTGAACTGTCACGCCCACATCCTACGGGCCTGGCGAGTGCTTATTCAACAACAAACGGCTGCATGTCATGCCCTGTGAGACGCGCGTGAAGTGTTACCTCTTGCAGTGCAGAACGGTGTGTCCTCCCTCTGTGTTTCTAAACTCTTGTGTGCCCTTTTCTCTCTGCTCTCTTCTGGACCTCTCTGCCCCCGCGTGGTAAGTCAAGCGCCAGTCCGTCTTGTTGTGGTGACAAAAGGTCCTTCTCTCTGGTGCCGTGTTTACCCGCTCGGCGCACCCGGGGCCACGGGCTCGGTCTCCGTGCGCGTCCGGAATAGACCACCCGAGCCCCGGCGTCGCCCGATCGCGTCACCGTCGCTCGCTAACGTCCGCCTCCATCGCCGGTTGATATCAGACATCACATGCTAAGCTGGGAGATGCTAGCCAAAACTAAATCATTTTTTTTACCTGTTGATAATCGATATACCATTTTATATATTTCCCAAGGAAATTAGGCCGCGTTGGCATTTGACCTCGTTTCCGGCAATAGTTTTGAGCCCGTGTGGAGCTTCACGTAGTCTGGCGAGACCGCTGGATGGGGAAACCCTTATAAGGGCAGAGCGGTGACCTCGGGCTTGGGTGGTCTATGGTGCTGCTGCAGGATGGCTACTTGGGTACGGTCACGTGCGTAAAGGAAAATTAAGGATATTTATATTCAACGTCCTCCCAATCATATCAGAACAGATTTTAATGTTTTAATGTGTTTAATCGATAATTCAGTTATTTTAGAGTAGTAGCTCCTTTCTTGTTAAAGGAAAATTTGACATATTGATAATAGAAAATCAACTATTTGGCCTACTTTGATGAAATAAAAGGAATCGTACATCAGAATGCAATGCATCACCCCTCAATATCACATTCATCAAATTTACTTGATCTCGCTCTTAAACACAGAAGTTGTTTTCATTTCAAATGATTGAACTCGTGTGAAGCTCGCCTCCTTTCTTTTTCTGGGTGAAACTTTATTTTGTGCAACATAAATTTATAACATCATAATAACATGGGGGCAGGATGGTCTACTGGTGAGGGCGTTTCAACTCCAGCTGAAAGGTTCAGGGTTCGAATTCCAACGGGATTGGGGTTTGAACCCAGAGCCGTTGGGCTTTAACCCCTACCTGCCTTACCCCTGCCTGCCCATTAATGACACGTGTCTAAAAACAAAAGTGAAATAAAAAAAGCTCACTGCGAGTTCCTTTGGGGTAACGGCCTCCTCCACTAAACATGAAAGGGTTCCTCTTGACGTGAGCACTGACCTCTGTGACCTCTCTCTTCGTGGTCCGCTGCCAGGTGGGGAAGCTGAAGGACGGCGCGCGCTCGGTGACGCGCACCATCCAGAACAACTTCTTCGACAGCTCCAAGCAGGAAGCCATCGACGTGCTGAGGCTGGGCTCCACCCTGAACAGCGACCTGGCCGACAAGGCCCGGGCGCTGCTCACCACCTCCAGCCTTTACGGTAATGCCTGAGACCAGGAAGTCTGTGTTGCCGTGACGTCACAGAGGTCCCTGCAAGTGGGTTCGCTGGCATGAATGACGACTGCCAATAACATTTGTGTGTGTATATATGTACATATATTATCTCTTTTTATTTCATTATTTTATTGCAAATATTTCTTTCTTAACGTTTTTTTACCAATAGCTAAAAGAATAACGCTATCGTCTACAATATTGTTAATTCAATATCGTATTAATTATTAATTATTTGAGGACCAGCTGACACCATATAGCCGGCAGGTTGGCCCTGGCCGGTGGCTGAAGGGCACGCCCTGAGTCCTCCGCTCTGTGCCCTGCGTGACCGACCCGGCCACACGTCTAATCTCCCACCGGCCCCACTCACATGGGCTGGCTAGATTAGCCCTTTGTTGACTTACTGGCTGACTGGCTGCCTGCTCTACTTGTATTATCTCTGGGGAGCGCTGCTAACCCCTCCCTTCTCTCCCCTCTCTGCTGCTATCGCTCCTGATATCAGTCACTGAGCCTGTGTTACAATCAGGTAAATGGCTGGTTAACGGACGTCAGTCTGTCCTCCATCTCGTCCCACCACCCTGTCTGTGTACCCTCTCCCTCTCCAGTGGTGTATGTGCCCACCGTGGTGTTTATTTTAGCTTACGTTGCCATTGTGTCGTCATTTTTATTAAAAAAAAACAACTCCTGTGTAAACCTGGTTTGGAGGACAGGACTGTCCGGTTAATGTACACTAGTGAGTGCTGACATACATACAAAATAAAATGAATTCTTGGGTGTTTTAGGTCAATTGAGGTTAATGATTTGCTTTGTCAGCGTCTCTACCGATCAGAATCTTTTCCTCTTTAGATTATCATATCATTATCATATTATCAAATGTATGACGATGATAAAAATCTCAAATAAGCACCGGGGCAATCTGTCAAGACATGTAGTGTCAGCACGCTGGGTCGCATTGTTTTTATCCCTGTGTTCACATTTCCCAGTACGCCAGACTGTCGTTCAAGTGCTTGGTATAAATAGACGCCATGTAATTCTCCCCTTACAGCTAGGCTCCCATTAACAACTGTACGGCGCCTCCACCCACCCACCCATCTCCATCCGTAGTCGTACCCTCTCCAACTCAGTTTGTTTTGTGTGCCGTGGATCATGATTGGCTGTTTCCGTCCACTTCAATGTTCCAATTTCCATATGCATCAGAACACACACACACGCGCACGCGCACACGCACGCACGCATGCACACACACACTCACTGAGTCTCTCCTTTGGTGCAGCGTCTCCCAGAGTGCTGCTGGGCATGTGTCAGAACTACCGCAAGTACACGCGGCCCAAGCAGATCCGCGTGTGCGTCGGTACCTGGAACGTCAATGGGGGCAAGCAGTTCCGCAGCATTGCCTTCCGCAACCAGACCCTCAACGATTGGCTGCTGGACGCGCCAAAGAAGGCGGGACTTCCTGAGTTTCAAGGTACACGGTTGGTGGATTGTGAAATTTGAATTGAATAAATGTAACTTCTAAACCCCTTTTGACGTCAATAATATTTTATATGCATGTTGTTCTTTTGACCTCACAGATGGCAAGCCTACCCCGATAGATATCTTTGCCATTGGCTTTGAGGAAATGGTGGAGCTGAACGCTGGCAACATAGTCAGTGCCAGGTGGGTGGAGGGAGATAATAATAACAAAAGCATTCTTTGTCGACACTTGGATGGCGACATTGGACATTTCATTATTTTTGGATGGCGAGAATAGTTGTCTAGTTTTGATCAACGTTTTGCATGATTGTTACAATTCTACTCAGTTTAACGGTTGAAATGCAAACAAATATACACCGCTCAGGTTGCCTAGGAACCATCAGCTCATCAGCGTAGACAAAAACACACTCTCTTTCGAGCAAATACCTGGAAGCACCTGCTTTCATCCTCACCACTTCTACCCCTCAGCACCACCAACCAGAAGCTGTGGGCCGCCGAGCTGCAGAAGAACATCTCCCGGGACCACAAGTACGTCCTGCTGGCCTCGGAGCAGCTGGTGGGCGTGTGTCTGTTTGTGTTCATCCGCCCGCAACACGCCCCGTTCATCAGGTACGGTACCCGGCCACGCCCGGTCTCTCTCCGTAGACACGACACCACATACAAGCCCGCGGCACGGCTGATATCTGGCATGGGAAGAAATACTTTCAGTGTTTGGGTCCTTTTTTATAACAGGCACCATTGGTAACATCTTTAAAAAAAAAAAAGATTTTACACATACAAAACATTTGTTGATTTCTTTTCACTTTTCTCTTTCTTTTATATACTTGGACACAGCATTGTTATTGTGAAAGCTGGAATTGAATGTAGTTGAAAAAAACAATAGGTTTTCTCTTTGCTTTATGTGTGACTCAGGGATGTCGCCGTGGATACAGTCAAAACTGGAATGGGAGGTGCCACTGGCAATAAAGGGGGCGTTGCCATCCGCCTGCTGTTCCACACCACCAGTATTTGCTTCCTCTGCTCCCACTTTGCAGCTGGCCAATCACAGGTCAAGGAGAGGAACGACGACTACAATGAGATCACGCGCAGACTCTCATTTCCTATGGTAACCCTAAACTAACTCACTATGGTAACCCTAGTCTAACTCACCTGTTTAATGGTTGATCCAACGTAATGTCTCGTCAAAGCTACAGTGTGGGAAAAGTATTTTTACTCGCTAAACATTTCTGTGGATTGCACTCTGCACAAACCATGAGCGCGCTACGGCCCTACACAGAGTAGATGCCACAAAATAAATTCAAATTCAAATTTGTTCCAACATGGATCGAAATGGCAATCAAGACGGCAGGCCCGGCGATTGCCAAAATGTGTTGGGGGCGCCCACTAGTGGCGGCCTTAATTCCCACTAATCATAGAATTAGAAGAAGAAGCTAAATGAAACATGTCTATTAAATGAACATCCTAGGGCGCCCCCCCCTGTCAACAATTACGCAAGCCCACAATTCCGTACCAGGAGGGGGGGGCGCGCTCTGAGAGGTGCTCGCCTAGGGCGCAATTCAGTGTAGAACCGGCCCCGCAAGACGGTCTGATCGTTTACATGAACTCCGGACGTTCCCAGTCGATTATTCCAGGTCTTAACTCCCCGGTGCTCCGCAGGGTCGCCTGCTGTACTCCCACGACTACGTGTTCTGGTGCGGGGACTTCAACTACCGCATCAACCTGCCCAACGAGGAGGTGAAGGAGCTCATCAAGCAGCAGAACTGGGAGGCGCTGACCGCCGGCGACCAGCTGCTGGACCAGAAGAACGCCGGCATGGTGAGGTCAAAGTTCAGAGTGTTCACTTTGTTGTGGAGGCGGGATTTGTTCGCAAAAATGTGCAAATTATAAATTCAGCCGTTGTGGCTGACAACCACACCGAATAAGATGGAAACATGAAACATCTAGGCGAGGATATACATGTGTAAAGTAAGTGCACTTTGAATCGTTCAGAGAGTACAAGATAAGATCCAACTAAAGAGATTAGCACTGATATTTCAGTCAAACATTGTGTCAAACTTTGTGTTGACGCGTCACCTGGGGACGGATGATCAAGGCTCTCCAAGTACCAGCGGAGCCACACTCATTATGAAACGCTTATCGTCCCCGCTGCACACACACAATGGAACCCTGCACAGACGCCTATTAACGCTTCTCTTCTCGGGATAAATAAAGCTTCTTGAATCTTGAATCTTCCACTTCTCTGACGGCTCACGTATTGTAGCCTATGACGGAGGCACACATCAAACACACGTTCACAGTATCCGCGCTGTCGGCCTGGCTGCCGTCCTCCTCCGCCGCCGCCATCACCACGGCGTCCCGTGTTTGTGCAGGTCTTCCGCGGGTTCATCGAGGGAGACCTGGACTTCGCCCCCACCTACAAGTACGACCTGTTCTCGGAGGATTACGACACCAGCGAGAAGTGTCGCACGCCCGCCTGGACGGACCGCGTGCTCTGGAACAGGAGGAAGTGGAACTTTGACAAAACAGGTGAGAGAATCGCTGACAAAGGGACTTCCCTTGGTCGGCCCTGCGGTGACGTTTCACTGCAAACGTTTGAGGAACCACTGTGTCAGGACTTCCCTCCCTTCATGGGCCGTTGGGACGTTAGCTCCAGTTCACAATAAGGGTACATTCACGAACATTAGTAAACACAGGATTAAGCATTGTTATATAACATTAGCATAAGGATTGTGTGACTGGGCTGGTCAATGATGTGAATACGGTAGTCGACATGAACACCATTTCTTTATTCGACATGAGCAGCATTAGTTAACCACATCAACACCATCGGTTAATGATAACTAGACTATTAGTTAACTGTTAGCGGTTAGATAATACTTATTACGGCATTAACTGTTGTGAATTAACAATTACTGAATATACCCTTATAATAAAGTGTTACCGGTCTTAACGCTCCACGCAAAGCATATTTGAATGAATCGATCCTTATTTCCATTGACCTTGGTAAATGGTAAATGGACTGCATTTATATAGCGCTTCTTTGTAACCAGTGGCCACCCAAAGCGCTTTACAATATTGCCTCACAATCACCCTCAACCCTAACCCTCACACACACTGTCACACACCGACGCCAGCGTCAGCCACCGCGCGGCGCCCCGCGGCGCGCTCTAACAGCAGCTGACTGTGACCCCCCCCCCCCGCAGCGGAGGAGATGAACGTGGTGGGAGCGGCGGCCGCCAGCGAGGACGAGTCCGACGCCAGCTGGAACCCCGGCGAGCTCAAGTACTACGGCAGGGCCGAGCTCAAGACCTCCGACCACAGGTAACCGGCTCACTGGCCCCCCCCCCCCGGCAGCGGCAGTTTTCTCGTTTTCTTTGACAATGCAAAAGGAAGGCGTGTTTACACGTGAATACACGGTGCAGTGGCGTGGCGTTTCTTGTGTCTTCGGTGACTTCGGTGTTGAAGTGGTAAGTGCACAGCGGACGTGGGCGGTGCTACGGTGAGGTGCAGCAGGCCGTTGTTCAAGCCCACAGGGAGCGTCTGACACAGGTCGAACCTTGATCAGGAGCCGTAATGACGATGAAGATCTGCGTTGGTGTCGTCTCGACGAGGCTCTGCCGCCAAATATGGGCAGACATGGTGATGTCATGTATTAGATTAGATTAGAAAAACTTTATTTATCCCAAGATGGGCAATTAAGTTCACAGTTTCCAGTCTGACATAATTATTTACTTAATGAATGCAATAAATAGCAATAAGAGGTAGACAAAAACATGTATCAACAGCAGTCCAAGTATGCACCCCTCGCTCTGTTATACAGCCATATATGGGCAGACATGGGGATGTCATTGTGTGTGTGCGTGTGCAGGCCTGTGATGGCGGTGATGGACGTGGAGTGTGTGTTGTGAGAAAGTGAAACCTTTCTCACTTCCAGCGACAGGACAGTTCGATTGCTATGTTTGAAATGGTCCCCCCTGACACATGGTATGGCCTAATGGGCCTTGATTGGTCCACCTGTGACTGATTAGGTGACCTATTTAAGGGGTGTCACATTGTTTGTTCGGGAGGTTAAGGAAGAGGTGGCTTGATGTGAGGCCACTACTTCCGCCCTCTTGTTAGGCTAAATGGTGCTGTATTTCAGCTAGAAAATTGCCAACAGCTTTTGTTTTATTCTTTTCAAATGTTAATTTGTAATATTAGAACCATTGATTTATTTTGTTTATTTATTGTTCCGTTTGTTTTTGGGAAGTGAATAAAACTTCTCTTTTTGGACTCTTGAAACCAGTTGACCACATCCCTAAATGGAGTGAGCCGAGAGGTTCATTTCCACAGTGTGTGTGTGTGTGTGTGTATATAGGCCAACTAGGTTACCAATGTCAACTTATATCATTAATTTCGCTTTGGAAGCTTAGGCCATATTCACAAAAATGTGGTTAGAGGACTGCGGTTGGGGGGATTACTAAAGAAGGAAACCGAAAGATTGGCAAAATTCTGCTGTGTCAGCCACCATAGGTAGCATTAGAATCTGGAGGCAAAGATGTTTTGTTTATCCGTAAGTGTTCAGTGTTTAATAACTTCATTTATCATGTAGGCCTCGCAAAGGCTTGTAGTGTGATGAACCTGTCACTATCTGTAATTCTTCCCAAAATGTTTGGATCTTTTTTCCCCTCTTTGTAAGTGTGTGTGTGTGTGTGTGTGTGTGTGTGTGTGTGTGTGTGTGTGTGTGTGTGTGTGTGTGTGTGTGTGTGTGTGTGTGTGTGTGTGTGTGTGTGTGTGTGTGTGTGTGTGTGTGTGTGTGTGTGTGTGTGTCCTTCAGTTTCAATGAAAGAGGCTGGCTAGTTAAATGGAGACTATTTTAACCGTGGCCTTCTTATAATATTGTGTGTGCATGTGCGTGCGTGCGTGCAGGCCTGTGATGGCGGTGATGGACGTGGAGATCCTGGAGGTGGACCCCGAGGCGCGCCACCAGGTGTACAAGGAGGTGATCGCGCTGCAGGGGCCCCCAGATGGCACCGTGCTGGTGGCCCTCTGCGCCTCGGGGCCCGACGACTTCTTCGACGACGCGCTCATCGACGAGCTGCTGGACAGGTTCACCTCCTTCGGCGAGGTCATCCTCATCAGGTGGGCGGGGCCCCCAGGGGAGGGGTGGGGGGGGGGGGGTTCAGAGACACACAGGGTGCAGCTGGGCCGGTGCCGTTAAACACACTTTGATCACTGATTTGATATAAAATAATCCTGATTAGCCCTAGGTGCAGCAGCCAGGATGTGTCGGATAACCGTTTATATTCTCTGCTTTTTGTTGATAATGACGTTAAACCCCCCCCTCCACACTGCTCCGTCCCTTGATCCTCCACCAGTGATAAGTTTTGCCTTTTTTATGCAGCTGTAATTGATCAGCAAGATGAATTCCCCCGAGCAACAGGGAGGAGATGCCCTGATGGTCAGAAATGAACTGGGAGTGTTCATAAATCTAAACAGTCTCTGACCGAGGCAAACGCAGTCAACTCAAATCAGACATTCTCATGGCACATTTCCCTCACTCCCACCAAACAGTCCCGTTTACATTCCTGCTTTGTCTGTGTTTTTCTTTGCAGGTTTGTGGAGGAGAAGATGTGGGTGACCTTCCTGGAGGGTTACTCTGCTCTGGCTGCGCTGTCCCTCAGCGCGTCCACGGTACGACATCACACCAGGGCCACGAGCACATCCAGCTGCCGACGTTGAACCCTCTGGTTACAATGGCTTTAGACACTCGACCGGGTTTCCACACTTGATTATACCGTGAATGGACCCTATTCAGAGAGGCCTCAGACACTGGTGTCACTAATAACATCAAATCAATTATGAATTAGCTCCTCTCGTACCAGGGCGAGACACAAGTGAAGAACACTTCATAGTGAGTGGTAGTGGTATAATAACGTGACATATTACACCACCAGGTGTGGGCGTGATTTGCCGCCACAAGCCGTTTTTGAAAATCGGCCTCTTCTGACATCACAGGTGGGCGTGTCCACCTAGATGTGAGCTGGATAGATCGGTCTACCACCCCACTCAGTGGACTGTAGCAGACGTTGCCCATCTAGGTGGACACGCCCACCTGTGATGTCGTAAGAGGCCGATTTTCAAAAACGGCTTGTAGTAATCACGCTCACACCTGGTGATATAACATACAATACATAGTATATATATATATAATGCACCAGTGTTTGTCCTACGCTGACACCTCGGGGGGGGAAAAGGGTCCCGTCACGGACGTTGGACAGGATTTTTTTTTGTCTTTTGTGAACGCAATCCCATCGTGTCGCCCCCCGGGGCTGCGCAGGTGCTGGGCAAGGTGATAGACATCCGCCTGAAGAGCCCGGGCTGGATCAGGAGTCTGGAGGAGGAGATGAGCGTGGACCGCATCTGCGGGGCCATGCCTACCTCGGCCAGCTCCACCCTGCTGGCAGAGGACACGGACATGGGCGACGACGACTACGACATGGAGGGTGAGCCGCGGGCCCTGAGCTGGGGGGGGGCGGGGCGTAGAAACCATAAGAACGGTTCCCCCGGGGGTCGGAACTCCTGTCCTGTGTTTGAACACTTTGGGTCGTTGTTTGCTCAAACGCATCTCGGTGATTCTGATGCTGACCTCTTTGATGCTGAACTGTTCTTGCAGTTTCCGTTCACTTGTTAAGCATTTCGTGTTGCCGTTCCACTCAAAGTAATGCCATTGGGTCATTTGAGTGTTCTGTTTCTGGACGATCCGTGTCCCACGAACGCGGTTGAGCGAATATCTCAGCCAGCAGGACGTTGATGGTTCCGCGGTGCCACGGTGAAGCAACGCCGCGCTGCAACGGGCGTTCCCGCTTAATGTCTCTCTCTCTCTCTCTCTCTCTCTCTCTCTCTCTCTCTCTCTCTCTCTCTCTCTCTCTCTCTCTCTCTCTCTCTCTCTCTCTCTCTCTCTCTCTCTCTCTCTCTCTCTCTCTCTCTCTCTCTCTCTCCCTCTCTCTGCCGCAGGCGACGTGGACGAGGAGGTGGAGGAGATCCTCCCCCAGCACCTCCAGCCCGGCGCGGGGTCCGGTCCGGGCTGCTCCCCGGCCCCCTCCCCCCGGGGCAGTCCCTGCCCCTCCCCCACCCAAGGGGAGCCCCCCAGCAGGCCTGGCCGGTCCGCACAACCCTCCCGACCCACACAAGGTGTGTGTGTGTGTGTGTGTGTGTGTGTGTGTGTGTGTGTGTGAGACCAACCATCAACCCTGGATGGTGTTTTACAGCAAAGACTCAAGTGCTGTCTATAGTCTTTAGGGCTTCACCTATCTGGGGGGGGCCCTCCACCTTGGTGTGTGTGTGTGTGTGTGTGTGTGTGTGTGTGTGTGTGTGTGTGTGTGTGTGTGTGTGTGTGTGTGTGTGTGTGTGTGTGTGTGTGTGTGTGTGTGTGTGTGTGTGTGTGTGTGTGTGTGCGCGAGAGAGATGTCATTCTAAAGTCTCCCTGTGTTCCTCTGTGGTGTCCTGAAGGAGGCTTTAGTCCGTCCCCTTGCAGGAGAGAGACACCAGGTAACGTGTGCCGGTGGGCTGTGGTGTGTGTGTGGGTTCTTCATACTTGCAGTGTGTGAGTCACTGCTAAGTATACACAGAACCACGCAGCTAACCCTCCCTTCGCCCTAACAGTAGCGGTTTTCTAGCTGTGTTTGGTTTGTGGTGCTAGTTAACCATAATCAGAGTGAGAGTTTTGTTGTGTGTGTGTGTTGTCGTGAATAGGACTATTTAATTATTGCTCATATGTTATGGTTACATAAAGTATATATGCATACAAATGCTCTATGTGCTAAACACAAGATTCAATGAATTCAATGAAACTCATAAAATATCGGTGATATATGCATAGTATATGTATGTATGTGTGTATGTATACACAATAGTTGTAACCATTGTAATGCCCCCCCCAGGCCCAACGGGGGACTTCCAGCCACTGGAGCCCAAGCGGCCCCCACCCCCACGACCCAACGCCCCTCCAGCCAGACCCGCACCCCCCCAGAGACCACCACCCCCTTCAGGTACCCCACCCACCCCGCCCACCCCACCGCTAACACTAACAACAGCACTAACACTAACGCTACTGCTAACACCAGCACTAACGCTGCACGTTTCCTCATGTGGTCTAGACACTGGCTGAGATGGCTTGTTTACTGATCTCTGTAAACACACACACACACACACACACACACACACACACACACACACACACACACACACACACACACACACACACACACACACACACACACACACACACACACACACACACATTTACATTTAGGGCATTTAGCAGACGCTTTTATCCAAAGCGACTTACAATAAGTACATTTGTCATAAGAAGTGCAACATTATATCGCTGTCGGTACAGTAAAGATGTTCATAGAACCAAGTGTAAAGTACTAACAAGTACTAACAATCACCAGGCTAACCCCATTCCCCGTATACAGCAGTGATAGCCAGCTACTGCAGATGCTACACAATTAAGTACATGCTACACAACATGCATGCACAACATAATTAAGTACATGCAAACACACACACACACTCTCTCTCTCTCTCTCTCACTCACTCACTCACTCACTCACTCACTCACTCACTCACTCACTCACTCACTCACTCACTCACTCACTCACTCACTCACTCACTCACTCACTCACTCACTCACTCACCCCCCCCAGAGACCACCGCCCCCTTCAGGTACCCCACCCACCCCGCCGCTAACACCAGCACTACCGCTAACACTAACACCAGCACACAAGGGTGGAGATCATTAGAGCAGCAAACCAGGCCAGCTGTGTGTGTGGGTGTGGGTGTGTGTGTGTGTGGTGCACAGGCAGGCTTCAACATGTGTCTCTTTGTCCATACTGTTTCTACTCTCTCCCCGTCATTTCAAAAGGAGGCATGATGAGTCCTATGCTGTTTAGGAAGGGCTCTGCAGGTAAAGTGACTGCCGGGAGAAAATGTAGATTAGTTACGTTGCATTATTGTAGTGGAACTGTTCAGTGTTTCCCACAGACCAGGTAGCAATGTGTGGTGCCCCACTGGGGGTGGGGGGCAAGATTACGGGCTGGCGGAGTTGTTGACGGTGGGGGTGGGGGCACGATTACAGGGTGGCGGAGTTGTTGACGGTGGGGGGGGGGGGCGCGATTACGGGATGGTGGAGTTGTTGACGGGGGTGTGACAGCCGCAGCAATTTAGCGCTCGTCCGAAGCAACGAGTTCAAAATAAATAAGAAAAGCGGAATCAATCTGTGGCGCTCGTGGTTGAATCTGTGGCGCTGCGCCACACATTGGTCTATGTGTGGGAAACACTGATTTTTCTGTGTCAGCATCTGATTTCTGTTCACCAATGTGTTCCAGACACATAGCTAGTTAATGCTGATAGTGTGTAACCACCTGAGACAACAGTAGTTGGCGGGAGCTTACTGTTAGAGTAGACACTGTGCTACGTGGTTGCAGTAGGGGCAGCTCACTTCTGTGTTATTAAGTGCGTCACACTGTGCTTTCGGTCAATCTTACTTCCCATTTAACAGTGGCCATCTGTCCACTGCTCAAATTTAGTGAGTCGTTTCCCCATTTGGTCTAGACACTGAGGGCTTGTTTACTGATCTCTGGACACACACACACACACATATTTACAATTTAGGGCATTTAGCAGACGCTTTTATCCAAAGCGACTTACAATAAGTACATTTGTCATAAGAAGTGAAACAATATATCGCTGTCGGTACAGTAAAGATGTTCATAGAACCAAGTGTAAAGTACTAACAAGTACTAACAAGTACTAACAATCACCAGGCTAACCCCATTCCCCGTATACAGCAGTGATAGCTAGCTACTGCAGGTGCTACACAATTAAGTACATGCCACACACACACACACACACACACACACACACACACACACACACACACACACACACACACCGCTGTGGGCCTTGAGCACTGTGTGTGTGTCCCCTCTTTGCCTCTGAAGACTGCGGGGAATGTCCGAGCCCGCTGCTCTTTAGGAGGAGAGGCAGTGAAGGTAACTGTACAGTGTGTTGTGTTTGTAGCTCCCTAGCTAGCCGCTAGACATAGTGCACATATAGTTACTATAGTGACCTAGATATGAATGCATCAACTACTTAGATATAGTACTTGTATTGTATGCGTCGTGATTATAGTTGATGTCGTTATGATTGAATGAAGTAGGTTTCCTTCTAGTTAGTTAGTTAGTTAGTTAGTTAGTCGGCCATTAAGAAGCTTTGGGTGTCTTCTGTAGTTCACGCCCACGTGCGTTTGACGGTGAAATGAGGCCATGCATCGGTGAGATGAAGTAGACCAGCCTCCGAGTTCTCAAGAAGACCCAGCCTTTTTTCTTGTGTAAAATGACTAGTGGGGATTTCCCCCCGGCGGTGTGGTTAACCGCAAGATAAAGGAGGATGTAACGTTGCGTCACCAACTTCCGTGTATAGTTCTGAAGAACAAGAGGGAACCGCAACAAGTTATTCATTGGCTCCAAATTAATGTGCAGATTTAAGAACACTATATTCGTTATCTCTAAGGTTTTTTTGACCACATCACAATCAACAGCTTGCACATAACAAATCCTGGGTCTAGTGCAGTGCCAGCGTTCAGAACGGCACGGCTACAGCTGCATTCCCCGGCCTAGTGTGTGGCTTGTGCATAACGGGTGTTGTGGTTCTGATTTACCTTGTGCTGCCAAGGACCAAAGAGCCCCGCTATCTCTGGGCCCGACGCAGCAGGTGAGTGGGCTGGAAACTCGACTTAACGCTACCGGTCGTACCACATGGGACAAACCACGGGTGTGCACAAAGGTCGGATCGCCGTTCAGCCTATGAACGGCGGGTTTATCGCCGACTTGAATAGCATTGGGGAAACCGAAAACTCGGGACTGGACTGGACTGGACTGGGGGAGACTGGGGTGCATGACACGAGCATGGGAACGACTTTCTGCTGCACATCAAGCCTGCGGCCCCGGCCCCCCCCCCCCCCCGCTGCGGGCCCCCCCCCCCCCACTGAGCATGACGCGGGGCACTTGTCCCTGTGTGCGGCCCCCCACGGTGACTCCCTTCTTGTGGTGGTTTCAGGGCGGAGCGGAGCAGCGGGTGCTCCCGGGTCCGGAGGCGGGCCCAGACCGGTGAGTTCAGAGCCTCCAGGGCACACTGGGGTTCAGGGTCAGCTTGTGTCGTAAACACGTCACACCAGGGTCGTATGTTCTCCTGTAAAGCCCTTGTGAAGCTGCACTGCCCTACAAAGGCAAAAGACCTTAACTCGCCAGAGTGTGAAACTGAGAAAAATGACGTTAAAGTTTCTGGGTATGTATGTTTACGTGCCTTGGTGACAATTAAAGAGCGGTAAACTTGGACAGTATGATAAAGCCAGAGTACAGTAACATCACGGCGGTACACCGTAACATCTCTCTTGATGCCTGGCTAAACAAAGTCAGAACACCTTAACTCAACTTCAGCGTGCCGGAACAAAGGCTAAGAACCGTAACGACTGTTACGGCGTTCAGCTGTGGTTTCTCCTATGGTTTTGGAAGTTACGGTTGTCATAGCCCTTTATTTTCTCGTTAAAACAATCAAATTGACTCACAGTATTTATTCACATGATAAAGGAGGTCTCAAATACCCCAAAAATGACATTAACTCATTTTTGACCAAACATGATGTTACATTTTGCCTTTGTAGGGCAGTGTAACTGTAGCAATAACAGTGACTGAGCTTGAGTTGACCTGTGTTGTCCACAGCCTCAGTTCCCCCAATAAGGCCGACCAGACCCGTCTGCAGTAACCAGGGCGGGACGGGGGTCATCCTGGCCTCACCCTGTGTATGATCCCCCTCTCTCCAGAACATTCCCGCCCGAGCCGGTGTGATCAGTGTGCCCGCCCAGGGCCGCCAGACCCCCCCCGCTCACCCAGGAGCCCCCAGACCCATTCCAGAGGTCCACCCGGGGGCCCCGCGCCCCGTCCCGGATAACCCCCCCGGGGCCCCGCGCCCGGGCCCCCTGACCAAGCCCACCGACCTGCCCCTCGGTGAGTGCACACACGAGTGCACACGCGCGCACGCACAGACACACACACACACTCATGATGCACGTATCCATACTCACGTTCCTCGTCGCTTTCTAACCCTCCGTGGTTCCTCCCTCCAGGACCCCCTCCCTCAGGGCCACCGCCCTCCCTCCCCGCCGCGGCCGGCCCCCCTCCACCGGGGCCCACGCCAGCGAGACCCCAAGTCCCGTCGGCCATGCAGGCCCCCATGATGCCTCAGCCTCCGCCTCAGGCCCCGCCCTCAGTGCGGTCCCAACTCCCCCCACCCATGATGCCCACCTTCACGGCCCCCATGCAGCCTCAAGCCGCCGCTGCCGGCCCGGCCGGGACCCCCCAGGGTCTGGCGTCCCCCAAGCCCCCCCCGCGATCTCGCTCCTCTCACGGCCTCCCCCCCGACGCCGCCGCAAAGGCGGACGCTGCCACTCCGCCGGGACAGGTCGGTCCGCTCGCTTCCTCCCCATCCAGACACGTAGTGCTGCAGGGTAGACCCTTTTCACAGTAGGAGCAGCAGCGCTGTAGCTCACGACCGTCACTACGGGTCAGTGTGATTTTTAGGGTCTGGCAGTGCACCGGTATAGACACGACTTGTCAAGTCGATGGAACCCGTTAACGGTCCCACGGCGTGCCACCAGGTGTGTCTGCCCCTTGTGACATCACAGGCGGGCGTGTCCACCTAGATGTGTGACGGAGAGATGGGCAACGTTCGCTACGGTCCACTGGGCGGGCTGGTAGACTGATCCGTCCAGCGCACATCTAGGTGGACACGCCCACTTCTGACGTCAAAAGGGGCAGATTTCCAAAACGGCTTGTGACGGCTAATCACACCACACCTGGTGGCGTGTCATGGGGACCTTTAAACCATGTTGAAATGACAGCAACGGGTAGTTGTGTTACCCTACTGTTGGCAATCTGTGAAAAGGGTCCATGAGATGCTGCAGTATGCATGGTCGTGGATACTCGTGGTACCTTCTGTGTGTTGTTTATGACGTCGCAGTTCAGATGGAGCGGAAGCATAGCATTTATTTGTGGTGTTTATGAAGGGGAAATAGAGTTAGAGTTTGTCTGCAACAAATGTTAGTTGAGTAGTTATTTTCAGTTTTCACAGTCTCAAACTTTCAAAAGCAAATGCCATCACAAATTCTGAAGCATCAAGCAGCAAATGTTTGGTATTTGTACTGATAAATGATGAATGGATTATACAAATTTGATCAGATTTCATTGTCCGCCCATCGACTTATCGATGAATCGACTAAAAAAGTGTGTCCCTTGCTGCTTCGATGCGTGTAGCGCTGTGTGTTGTTCTCTCTGCTGTGCTCTTACGCATTTGTCTCTCTCACACAAGCCGGAGAAGCCCTCAGGGTGACAGGTATATATCTATTTACTACAAGCACCTCTCTCACTCTTCAACCTGCCATAGAATCACAGCTCAGCGCTGCCATCTGTGACCTGGACCCCCCCCTCCCCCCTCCCCCCTCCACCATACACCAGTTACTGACTACCTCCGCCTCCATCTTGTTTTGTTACGTATTAGCCTCGTGCTCATCTTCGTCTTTGTGCATCATTGACGTTCCCTTAATCCGCCCGGTAACCATGCACCGTGTTATTGTTGTCTTCTCGCCGTTAGATTAGTGTATGGGTGAACCTCATTTAGTCAGTCCACAATGCGGCCCGTAGGTGAATCTGTAAAACATGTAGCTCTGCTTATTGTCCGCTTATTGTCCGCCCCCCCCCCCCCCCCCCCCCCCCCCCCCACCCCCCACACACACACACACACACACACACACACACACACACACACACACACACACACACACACACACACACACACACACACACACACACACACACACACACCCCCCCCCCCCCCCCTCCCAGAGTCCTTTCATATCTGCTCTCTTCAGTAGAAAAAGTGATGAGTGTGCAGGTATGCAATGACTTGGGAATCGGGATCAGCGCCCATTGAATAATGTTCATAATGTGTTGATATAATAATAATAATGATGATAGATATAATAATAATAATAATAATAATGCAGTCTCTAGGTATGTTTGCTTCATGTTGCATTCTTATTTTATTTTTTCAATTTCCGTTCTAAGAGGAATTCTTTATGATTCGTACACAGTCGCTCACAGTCATTCATTTCTTGGAGAACACGCTCGTTCTAAGCTGGTTGTCTGATACTGTGAGTGTGTTAACTTGGTTCACACCAGACTCCCGTGTGCGCGGTCGCCAGTTGCGTCACCGTCCTCTCTCTCCCTCCGCAGGCCAATGGACTCAACGGCATCCAAGGACAAGCACAATGGAAGCCTGACCCCTTCGACACACTCGCATCGAACCTCCTCTCCTCCTCCACCTCCTCCTGGAGCAACACCCGCTCCCTCCCCAGGGGCTCCTCCCTGCGCTCTCCCCCCTCTGCTCCAGGCCACCTGTTCTCCTCCGGCACCCTGCCCTCCTCCTTCTCCGTCCAGGCCGCCCCGCTCTCCTCTCTGCAGGGCCTCCAGCCCTCCTCCACCTCCTCCTCCTCCTGCTCCTCCTCCTGCTCCTCTTCCTTCTCCTTCTGTAACGCCGCGCTACTCCCGCCCCCGCCCGTCCCGTCGCGCAGACCGCTCGCAGGAGTCGCTGCGCGCCTCTCCCCTGCCCCCCCCGGGCGAGGCGGCCCCCGCCCGGCCCAGCAGCACCAACCCCTTCAGGGGCCCGCTGACGGTGCAGCAGCAGCAGCAGCAGCCCCCCGTGCAGCCACTCCCACCTGACCTCAGACCCCAGCCCCCCAGCGCCCTCTCTCATCTCATCTCTCTCATCCCCCTCCCTGCCGCGGCTCCGCCGCCGACGGCGCCCGTACCCCTGCAAAGGACCATGTCCCTGCTGGGCGCCCCGCTCGCGCCGCCCTCCACGCCGGCCCCCCCGTTCACCCCGGGCCCCACCTTGCCTCTGGCCCCGCCCTCCTCCTTCTCGCGCTCGGCGACGCTGCCGCCGCCGCGCCGGCAGCCACCCCCCCCCGCGGCGGGGCTAGACAAGCCCCCCCAGCCCAGGTGGGTCACCTTCGACGACGACGACGACTCTGACTTCCCCCACGGGGCCGCGGCCCCGGGCCTCCCGCCACCCGCCTGCTCCGGGTTTGACCCGAACCCTTCCTGGGCGTCTTCCTCCACCCTGTCCTGCCCAGCGCTACCTCCGCCCGGCCGCGGCAGGACGGCCCCGGGCGAGCCCCCCAAGCAGCCCCACGGAGCCCCCCTCTTCTCCCTCGACTTCTTCCAGGATTCCTAGCGTCAGCCACATGGAGCGATGTATAGCTATAATGTTTACGTGTCTGTGTGTGTGAGTGAGGTATGTATAAAAGAGATGGTGTTTAAGATAAGAGTATAGACCAGACCTCTGAATCCGGATAAAAGAATAGGAAAATATTTCTTGGGTGTTTATGAATGAACGGCAACACAGGAAATGTACAGGCCACAACGTCTGTTAGCCCATACAAAGTTATCACCATAGTTATTTTTCCTTTTACATCAAAAATGATCTTATGAATGGCTCATAAGACGGTCTATTTTTATTTAGGGCATTGAATACGTTCCCGGGTCTATATAGTTGTATAAGGTACTAAATGTGCGTATTTGTCAGATATTTGTGTGTTATGTAATTTGCGGTGCAATATGGGTCCCACAACCAGCTTATTGTGAGGTCGTCACGCAAATATATAGAATTATCTAAATAGTCACAAACACACTGGTTCATATCCACCACCCCAAGAGCTCCGGCAAGGGTCACGGCTGTGTCATATCGGACCTCATGGAAGTGCCCTTTAAAGTAGAACGCTTGTGTTTTTCGCTAGCTCACTCAGTTAAAAAAATGACGTAAATGGCTTTGCATTGGCAAGTAGCTGCGTGTGTCTCCAAATGGCTAAGCGTGTATAGTGTCACTGATCAGAGGTAACGCAGCTCCGGTATATTCAACGTGTTGAGCAGAGCGGCCAGAAACTGCATCAGTGCAGTAGCGATACTTGCAACATTTTATTCTTTTTTTTTTAAACATGAATGTACTTTTAAGTTGCACTGGTTAGTGACAGTCGACGAACTGGCTCCTGCAGCTGCTTGCTATCGCAGAACGAATGCTCTGTGATATTATCTATCAGGGTTTTCGCTGTCGGTTCTCTGTTGGTCTCTGGGCTGTGTACGCTTTGCTAAATTTGATTTTGATTTGATTTTTTTTACGGTATATTAAATACAAATGTATACATGGTAATTATTATGTACGTTTGTTCTCCCTGGGCTGATATTACTCACGCGACGCGCGTTTCTATATCTGTGACAACCTGTTATCATTTTGAATGCAAAAACGTGTGACTGACTTGCACTGACGTTCCGTTTCCGTACATTCTCATGGTCGTTTTCAACGTGGTGGTGGTGGTGGTGGCGGCAGGGTTTGAGCCCTGTGTATTGAAAAGGGTAGAGGGTTTGACGCAAGGGATCGGAAGCTGCTTCCGCCTCTTGTCTAGTGGTTAGGCGTAGATTACTCTGAATTGATCCAAAGCTCCATAGCCATAACTGAGTGTAGATGGGAAAGCGAGATCCCTGAGGTCTTGGATGACCTTCTCTGGGTCTTTTGGCATATCCTACCGGATACAAGTGAGGTGCATAACAATTCCATGCAGTATGCTACAAAAAGGGCATTTTTCTTTAATTTGTTTTGTTGTAAAAAAAAAGATGCATATTTTTTCTGTTTGTAAAAAAAAAAAAAGCTCTCTAGATGATCTATTGATGATGTGTTGAGAAGTAACGTGCTGTGTTTGAGGTGTGTAATGTCTCATTGTGTGTGTGTGTGTGTGTGACGTGTCTGTGAATGTGTGTGTGCATACAGATTTGACCTCCAAACAGTCGGTCACTGTATTCCCCTGGCAGTGGCTTGAACCATAGAGGATCACTGTGTCACCTACAATGGTTTGTATCGTGGCATTAGGGAATATGAAATGTACAGTCAACACATTCAGTTTTATTTTTTAACTTTATTTTATTCTTTAAAGCACCCTGCTGAGAATGTGTCCCATTGGAATGTGGAGATGTTGACCAAACCTTCACTGAAAAATAAGTTAAATAAAGTTTAACTGAAGGGAACAGTGTTGGCCGACACACGCCACAGTGTTGCCATGGGTACCTTGTGGACAACCGTTTGGTGCAGTCGTCTGCTTTAAAAGACTTGCGTTGGATTGTTAAAAGTCTGTTTTCGTGGTATTTTCAGCAAATGCTCTTGGCCGACCAATTGACCCCACAGGTTAAGTTGTCATGTTTGTGTTGATGGTGGTCAATCTCGCTCACTCTCTCTGGAGTTTTTACTGGTATCTATGGTATTGGTGCATATGAACATGAATAACCAAGCGGTTGTGGTTGTTTTAGATCGTCCCCACTATGTCCATATTATATTTGGCTGTACCCCCTGCATTCATAAATGCTCCAAGAGTCGAAAGGTCATGCAGAGAATGTGATGGGAGTAACACTTTACTAATGTATATCTTTGTATTGCAACCCAATGTTCTTGATATAAATATAAATAGATATTTATTGGCTTTGCAAAAGAAATATCTGTCTGAACTGAAAACAGCTGAAGTGGATGCGGGCCTACTGCTCATGGCTCTATATTGGACTACATGTTATCCCGAAAACACCTTTATTCAATCCAGTCGTACCACATGTTTGCAGTAGAGACTGAAGCGTTCATGATAGCTTAGTAGTGCTTATTGTGTCCAGTCATGTTCAGATGAGATTTTATAGAAAACAAATTGGTCCTTTCGTTAGTTTGGTGTCCCCTTTTTATGCTTCTGATTCAAGTAGTAAATTACAAATCTGTGTTGTTGACCATACTCTGTATGTATTAATGGAAAAAGTAAGCTGCAGTTTATGTATCAAATATCCAAGAGTCCATATTTAAGTGAAAAGCTGACGGCACATTTATGTATAAAGCACTTTGTGTTGTATGTATGCAATAATAAATGTCAGTTGACCTGCAAGTTTTGCTCTTTTTTTCCAACGTAGATTGTAATTGTTTCATATGAGTTTATTCCAAGCAAGACAGTCTGTCTCTCAAATATGTTATACGTTTGTGATTATCAGTTTATCAGAAATACATTTTACATCTAACCCTGTAGAGGGCAGAGTTACCGCTTAGATTAGTAAAGTCACTTACATTTGTACACGAAGAAAACCTCTAGAACGTTTACAGTAGACCACAGTGGATAGTACCATGACCATATGCCCTGGCTGACTTGGATATTACATACTTTATTGCCTTTATATGGAAGTTTCATCACAGTGCAAGTATGTACACTATGTTTTCGGTGCAGGTTGTATATTCGTGAGTGGAAATGTAAACAATCTGGCAACCCGAGACGAGGGCCAGCGCGAGGACCCTTCAGGGAGGGCTCGAGCGGCCCGTGTTTAACGTTGCTATGGTTACAGGTTATGTTACCACAGCTCCAGCAGACCTCCCGTAACCGACGCGGTGTTGTCGCATTATTGTTGTTGTTGTTGCTGCTGCTGGAAACGGAAAGAAACAATAAAAACCTGCTGTGTCCCCACCGTCAGGTGAGCGGGGTCTCGTGATGGTGCGGCTCCACCTGAAGCGCGGCGACGAGAGCCAGTTCGTGCTGGACGCCGCGGCGGACGCCTCCGTGGAGAGCCTCGTGCGGCGGGTCGCGGCCGTCTACAACGGGAGGCTCAAAGTGGAGCGGATCTGCTCCGGTGAGGACTCATACATCTCACTACACATCTCACTCACACATCTCACTACACAACGCTACACATGCTGACAACAACACAAGGGACGACACTGTCGTAGTACGACCCGCGATCTCGCACCTTCCACACGTTTAGCAGTGACTTGAGTTATCGCGATAATAGCATCCTCACTGCTTCATTTTCGGTGAGAGTTGTCTGACGTCTTGATGTTGATTTCTGCTCTTGCAGAGATGCCGGAGCTGGCGGAGCACGGGGTCACACTCCCGCCCAACATGCAGGGCCTGACGGAGGACCAGGTGCTGGAGCTGAAGCTGAAGGATGAATGGGAAGAGAAGTGCATTCCCAGCGGAGGGGCGGTGTTCAGGAAGGACGAGATCGGGAGGAGGAACGGCCACGGTCAGCCTCAAACACTTTGTTGTTCCCCACCCAGATCAACATGGCCCCGTCAATGTCAACAAGACTCGGCTTTTAGACGTTATCTGTGTTGTGTGACCTGAGATCGCCCCCTCTCGTCCTCTTCTGCAGCGCCAAGCGACAGGATGAAGGAAGTGCTGAAGAAAACGGTGGAAGAGGCCCGGGCGTTAGTCTCAAAAGTAAGAATGACAATAAAACGTCATTTTCTTTCTTTAACCCTCATGAGATGAGATGAGATAGTCTCTCTCGCCTCACGGGGTTCGATGAACCTCGGAAGGAATGGAATTGGCTTCTGTAAATCACCCTGAACACACACACACACACACACACACACACACACACACACACACATTCTTTGTTCTCACTGTCTCCCTCACTCTGCCGTCGCCACTAGAAACAAGCACAGGCCGGTGTTTGCGTTACCGCGGAGATGGTGAAGGAAGCCCTGGACCAGCTGCGGGGCGCGGTCATGATCGTCTACCCCATGGGGCTTCCTCCTCACGACCCAATCAGGATGGAGCTGGAGAACAACGAAGACCTCTCGGGAACGCAGGTGAGGGGTGGACTTCTGTCCGTCCACGTGCCACGTGGTCCGGCTTTTGTCCTTTACCCAACAGGCCGACAAGAACTGAGCGGTTTATCAAATACCAATATCACAGCTGAACTAGTGTGGGATTTCCACAGAATATCATAACTTTTAAATCTCATTCTGCCTTTTTAGTTTGTTTCCTTTTCATAAGTGTGTCAACGTCTTTAGGGGCGACAACATGCTGTAACATGTTTGCGTTCTGCCTCCTCCTCCCTGTGTCCGTCTCCGCGGCCCGCAGGCCTCTCTGCAGGTGGTCCCGGAGCAGGAGTGCCAGCTGTGGTGGGCGGCCAAGGAGCTGAACCGGGAGAAGAAGCTACAGGACTACGTCGGCAAAAATGAGAAGACCAAGATTGTCGTCAAAATCCAAAAGGTGGGAACTACTCATTTTGTATGTGTTAAGTTAAGACTGTGTGTTCTGGTTGAGAAATGTCAATGTGTATTTAATTGTTCTGAGACTTCTGCTCTGCACCATTGGTGGTGCAAGTGCGACGCCTAGTGGCGAAAATGGGCAGTGTTTTGGTGACATTATTGTGTTAAGTGGATGAGTTTAGTTTCCACGTTTCAAACGGAGAAGTACTGTAAGGCTGTTCTGAATATCGGATCCTTGGAGGAATACGTCCGTAAGTTTCCTTTGGCTGTTGTCAGTAGATAGTAATTAACACTTCAATATGAAGGCAATAATTTAATAAGATATAATTTAAATATATAATATAAATAATATAAATATGAAAATGTGAATATTTGGCTAATTAGTAATTATATTTTTGTTTGTATTTCATAGTTTTACATAAAAGAAAAATGCTTGGACTCTTCAATAAATCTCCATCTTAAGAAGACAAACCAGCTTGATTCTTTGCCGTTCGCTATCTGCCTATAGCCATTGTTAGGACACAACTGCTAGGACAGAATACTATAATGCGTGAAACTTGATTTATATGACCGTCAAATACATTTGACGTTAACGGTATTCTGTCGCTGTTCCTTTCAGAGAGGCCAGGGGGCGCCAGCGAGAGAGCCTGTCGTCACAGATGACCAGCAGAAGGAGATGATGATGCACTACTACAGAAGACAGGAGGAGTTGAAGGTAGGGCCAATATTCATTAACATCAGGAAGGGAAGAAGGTCAGGAGATTTACCCTTTTTTTAAAAGACGGTAGGGGGTTATATTCTAAAATGTCAGCTCGGTTGGTGGTGTTTCAGAAACTGGAGGATGCAGACGATGACAGCTACCTCGACTCTGATTGGTCGGACAGACAGGCCCTGAAGAGACAGTTTCAAGGCCTCAACAACATCAAATGGGGACCGAGATAGTAACGAGACCTCCGAAGTTTGGGACCTCAGACTTCTCTGGACCAGCCTTAACCACTCGTCAGAGCTACCTACAGTATGCCTAGTTTTAATCAATGTCTTCACTGCTTAGTTCCACCAACAACAGAGCGGTGCAGCCATAATGTTATCGTGTTGTTACAGAGGATAACCTGGACAACCCGTTTCTGTAGAATCGACCTGATGGTTAAGTGGGTCAAGTTCTGTTGGATGGCGTGACGACTTACGTATAGGGCAGATTGCAACGTTAAACAGACCTGTTTGTGTTGGGTTTGTAGCCTTCTGAGTGAATTCTCTTTTTTTCTTTTTACTTCATAGAAATGTTTTTGTTCTTCATAGAAATGTGTGACTTGTTTTATTTAAACTTCACTGAAATAAATGAACTGCAATGAAAACAAAATGCACAAAATATTCCTTTCCTTGTCCAAGAAAAACCCAACAAAAAGCATTGTGTGGCGCTGTTTAATATGTACATACTGCTGGTGTTCTGATTACATTAGGCAACGCATTAGAATGTCCTACGAACCTTTCACCCATCAAATCGCGGGAAGAAGGATGCAACACCTTTCCTCTCTTTGTCCGAGCGGTGAACCGTCCGACCGCCACCGAGCCGTCCTGAGACAGGATGTCGCTACAGAGCGAGGTTAGGGTCACCCTCGTGTGTTCCACGTCAGCCACCGCTTTCTTCTGGAGTTCAAGGTGTGAGCGAGTCAGTCCCACCTCAGTGAGTGTGGAACCATTCTGGAAACATCTGGCTGACCGATTCCTCCCGGTTGTTGAGCCTCCAAGAAGTGTGTTTTCCAGATAGGAATCAGGAACCATCAGGAGTCCTTTCCTGGTATTTACCAGGAAATAACACGAGTATGAGACGCAAACATCCTCCATATAACCAAACCTGAACCATGAGACGAACTACAGGTTGATGCTGCTGCTGCGTCGGCTGAACATGGTAACCACTAGAGGTCTGGGGCTCCGTTCATGTACGCGTTCATCCAGATCTCCTGCATGACCATCTCCCTCCTCTCCATCCTCTCCGCCCGCTCTGCCGCCTCGCACACATACGTCACTTCCTCCCAGTCCTTGAAGGACTTCCTGTCTTTGGTCGAGATCAAGGAACTGGATGTTCCGTCTTCCTCCTCCTCCTCGTCTACGCCGTCAACATCACCAGCCTTGTCCTCCTCCTGCTCCACTCTGCGGTGGTGGGTGTGGCTCCGGGCCCTGGCAAGGCATCTGATTGGCCCTGGCCTGCAGCTGACCTGGACGGATACGGCCAATAGGGTGAGCAGCAGGCCCACGCACACGCTGCAGGTGAAGAGCAGGGCCGCCATCTCGGGGTGCTCTGGAGACAGGAGGCAGGAGGCAGATGTTGAAGCCAAGCAGAAACTACAAACTTGTGTGTGTGTGTGTGTGTGTGTGTGTGTGTGCGCGCATCGTGCATGTTCTGATCCTGCAGGCGCTTACCTTTGACGTAGGCGTAGGTAACGAGCGAGTTGCTCATCATCGCTCCCGGGTACACGGGCAGACCGGTGCCTTCTGGGAAAGGGGCTACCACATCCACAGGTGGACCTTTGGAGGGGAGAAGAATGAAGGATTAACTAGTAATATAAATATCATAAATAACAAGCTGGAATATAGAGCGTTGACATGGCGCATTAACAGCGACAACAAGTAATCAGTGTAAAATCTGATGTGATTCCTTCTGGATTCAATTGGGTCAAGCAAGCAACTGAAATAACAGATTCAGTCCATTGTATGCTCTTTACTGTATAAGCGGAAACAGGGTTTTTTCTGTTTTTCTGTTGAAATGTCAAAACATTTGTATCCTCAACATTGCTTGGTGGAAAGTTGAAACTGCAAAGTTTCGAGTTTCGAGAAGTTTAGAGCTAACAAGGTGAAAAGGGAAAATGATCACCTTCATGTCATGGTATTCATTGTATAGGCTGTATGTATTGAACGTGTCATTAAACATGCATAACACATTTACCATTTTCCAGATCCAGTGGAGGTAGCAAGGAGGCCAAGTCAGGGTCTGCAGCTCTGAGCAGGGTCTCTGGTACTGGATGTGGGGAATAGAAAGGGTCTGGGTTAGGGTACCGTTAAGACTAGGCTGCTCTCATACACCTCGAAACCTCTGGGCTTCACCAAGCATAGACTCACACGCAGAATTATGCAGTCTGGTCAGTGGACTTCCCCCAGTCACTCATTGTGGCACACCAGGTTACATGTATACTGCTCTATTGAATAATTGTGTATTGTCAGCCTGGAGTCAAGTCCTTTGCGAACATTGTCTGTGTATGACCTCACTGGCATTTCAGCCCAATTACAGGAAGCTCCACCGGATGCCGGCCTCAACAAAGCTGAGCTCAGGGTTGATGGTTCTCCACTTACTGTTTTCTCTGTGTGATTTGGGAGGGGGGGTGGTGGTGGGGGGGGGGGGGGGGGGGGTGATACGACTGATTGCTCTGACCAGTATAAAGGAAACTTGCGTAGGAGACACAATATTCGTGCCAATGGGATAACGCCAAGAGATTGTGCTGTACAGATACATTTTTTCATCTACTCAATTTTCTATCCCCAGGCCTTTCATTTCTATTATGTGACGAAAGGTGGATGGTTTATTTTAACTTTATTTACCGCAAGCGTAGAGGACGGTAAGGTACTTCCTGGTTCCGGGCATACAGGGGTCCCTGAATGTGTGGTTGTCAACGGTTACGGTGCATCTCTGTTTGCCGTAGCAGGACCGGGACACTGTGTGCACAGCTTGGTGGTTCAAACACTCTGAGAAGAGAGAGAGAAGAGACACAGTCCATGAGAAGGGAACGACTGCAGCTGGGGGATGATTGACTGAGCTGATACGTGAGGGATTTTTTATTTTATCTAAGTCTTAATTTCAGGGAGAAAAGAAAACATTATTATATTGGTACACCTAAAGCGGCACATGACTTCCCCATGCAGCCATCACTTTTGTTTATGAATTATTTGGAATAGGTTTAAAGCATAACATAACCATGGCTAAATCAAGTCAGTCCTGGAGTTCTTCTCTCCAGGACTGCTTGATCATCCTTGGTCCCTCCTGCTATTTTACGCTACTTTACAACTCTCAAATCGTACTTCCTACAGTACCTTTAACACAACACATAGTATTCATTATTCTATTATTATTACTACGAACAATTGAGCATAAGCACGAGCATAAGCAATCATATTATTACAGTACCACAAGCTCCCCATACGCTTCCCTACCGGTTGAGCTAGGCAGCACCCGGAATCATCTCCTATTAACACTCTCGACTCCTACTTGATTGCCGGGCCGCGTACAAACCAAGAATCCCGCCTACGACGGCCCCGTCCGTCCCACTCACCAAACGGAGGAGGGGGGGGGCTGCTGCTGGTGTTGGCGGTCAGCTGTGGGGGGCAGGCGTCCGCGGCCCGGCCCGGAGCGCGGCCGTAGACAGCTGCGTAGATGGTGAGCACCCTGGAGGCCTTGCAGCGCAGCCTCAGCCTCTCTCCCTCACACACCCCCAGGCTCTTGTGCTCCGCTGAGTCGGGGACACACACACACACACACACCGCGCACACACACACACACACACACACCATACACACACACCGTACACACACACACACACACACCGTACACACACACACACACACGTACGCACACACACACACGTACGCACACACACACGTACACACACACACACACACACGTACACACACACACACGTACGCACACACACACACACACGTACACACACACACACCGTACACATACACACACACACACACGTACACACACACACACCATACACACACACGTACACACACACACACCGTACACACACACACACACACACACGTACACACACACACACACCATACACACACACGTACACACACACACACACACACACACACACACACGTACACACACACACACCGTACACACACACCGTACACACACACACACACACACATGTACACACACACACACACACCCACACACACACACACACACGTACACACACACACACCGTACACACACACACACACACACACACACACACACACACACACACACACACACACACACACACACACACACACACACACAATGTTAGTTCAACTTTGTGGGTCATGCGGGAACAGAGTACACAAAGGGGAGGGAGGGAGGAGGGGGGGGGGGGGAATGCCAGTAATGTGATAAGGGATCAATGCCATTTGCCCAGTAAGACCACATGAAGACTAGCCCACACACCCACACATTCCGTTAGTGTGTGTGGTGGCGGGCTGGGCCAGGGGCAGCAGGTGGGGGACTCACTGGGTTTACACTTGTACACCGCCGTGAGGTATTTTCTGGTGCCAGGGCACAGCTCCCTCCCAAACAGTGGCGGGGTAACGTGGAGCGAGCACTGCCTTTGGCTCTGACACGCGGACATCAGCTTCTGCAGAGGAAACAAAGTCCTGACTCATTGGTGCCGCTGTGGTGGTGGTTGATTGTCGATTGTCAAACTTTCTAGGAACCACAAACCCTTTCCTCACAGAATTCCTATGCAGAACCATAAAGATGCTTAATTTGTTTTCACAGGTGGTTTGTGTGTGTGTGTGTGTGTGTGTGTGTGTGTGTGTGTGTGTGTGTGTGTGTGTGTGTGTGTGTGTGTGTGTGTGTGTGTGTGTGTGTGCGTGCGACAGAAAAAAGGGAGAAAATAGTGCACCTGCACCAAACTAATATTAGACAATGAATGTGCACAGTGGACCGCTCAGTTTTCAACGCACCTGTAGCGCAGTTAAAGCGGAGCAGCTGCTGTTTGCCGCTCGACCCGGCGCTTCTGCGCTGCCGCATAGCCGCGCGTCGTCGCGTCCATAGAAGGCGGAATGCACGGAGATGGTGGAGTGACGCGGGCAGTGCAGGCGCAGCGGCTGTCCGTCGCACGCGAGTGCGTGTTGGCTGGTGATGATTCTCGACAGGTAGTCTGGTAAAGAAAAATACTTTTGAAGATCCAGATAGGTCTCACACTTACTCTTCAAATATGCACACAAGAGTTACCAACTTTTCCCATCGTTATTATACGCTTGAATGTTTGCATATTAATAATTGGACCATCGTCTGAGCATCAATCAGCACCATCATCATTCGACTAGGCTACTATTACCGTCGTTGTTGATTGTATCATTGTTTTCTAAATCGGAACGGTTGTGGTTGTTGTGAACATGCATCGCGTTGTCTTACTTGAGAAGTCGGCCAGGCCCTCCATGCGTGTGGTCCACAGGAGCAAGATGAGACTAGACCATTCGAGTCCATGGATCCGTATCCACTTCATGGTTTGCATTCCCACTCTCTGAGATCATGTTACAATTCACGGGCTGATATACTGTGCGATGGGCAACACCAGCCTTAAGGAGAGGCGAGCTGGAGAGAGAACAGCTTCGAGTGCCAAACCGTGCCGCGCCAAAACACCATGCTGGCCAAACAACGAGTCAACAAGTCGACATCAAGGAAAAAAATCGGCCTCTCTGATGAGAAAGAAAACACCGATTTACAAAGACGTCCTGTCTAAATCATAACACACACACACACACACACACTTTCCCTCTTGCTGTCCAAGTTCACTCGAGAAGGCAAGGCAGAGTGGAGGACTGAAAATAAAAGCTGCGCAACAAGTTGTCAGGACAGGTTAAAAGGGAGGCGACGAGACGACAGAACCGCGCGCGGCTGCTGATGAAGCCCGTGTGAGGGGCTTTTAAACGGCAGGACGGTGAGACGCGCGGAAACAGACGCGCTTCCACTTCCATAGAGTGGTGGTGTGGGCGTGGCGGTCAACTCTAGTTTAATATAAACCGGGAGAAAGGGGACGGCCGGGCTGAATGCCATCTTGATAACCCATTGGTGGAGTGTTTACCACGACGAGGCACATGTTGGTCTTGCCAGAGCTGGCCCAGTTTTGCGGTCCATTTTATTTTTAGTGATGATAGAGGCGATGGCGTAGCTTACTGTCGATTCTCGACAGTAAGTCGTACTTACTGTACAGGTTCAACTGATTCAGTTCAGGAATCAGCTGATGTCTTTTCGAATCCTATACTCTCTTCATTTTCCGCCTAGGCTGATTCATTATCAAATGAATTACATTGAAGTTGATACAAAAGAAAGTTAACCACTCAGAATCCATGCGTCTATTTCGTAAATGCTATCTTAGAGTTAAAGCCTTCTCTTGAATCAAAAGGGGCCTTTTGGATCATGTAGGCCGGTCCCATTATGCTAGTGCCCATGAGCCTCGCCATAGTTACCCTCCTTGGCAACCCAACCTGTCAATCTACGGGACAGCGCTCTGGTCCAGGCTGTCGGCGAAGTCAACATCCATTATCTGATCCGCTGTGTAGAGTGGCAAGAGTAAGGAGTTCGAGGTGATATTTTGCATACAAAGTTGAGGAGAGGGCCCCTCTGTTTGCCTCATCGTCTGTAGCGGCTTGAGGCACTTTGGGAGTGGCTCCTGAACTCTTTTCTGTGCGTTATCCCTCCACAGCCCTTGGAATTTTGTTTTCTTACCCCCTGGTGAAGAAAATAAGGCAGCGCAAGTGAATGTATGCGTCTAGGTCGTCCTCGTCAATTCAACAGATTAGTCGTTTTCTCATCTTTCCCATGTAAGTCGATGGTCCTAATTTGGCCTTGGTTTGGTTAATAGATGACGCTAGCCCGATATATATTAATTAAAACAAAATAAGTTGTTTAGAACTGTTTTTGTTATGACAGCAGTCTTTGGTGAACGATTGTTGTTTTTAAACGAAAGAGCCAAAAATTTTGAACATCATTTATTTATGAGATTGTATCATGATGGCAAACGTACACTATCTAAATGGCATCACAAAATAGAAAGCTGTGGTACAAAGGCATACGATTGACTCATTCTCATAAGCAAATTAAAAGTTGTACAGGCAACTGATTCTTGTACAAAGCATGTATTCAGACAAACTACAAACCTAGCTCAAACCAATAACCACACCACGTGAGATAAACGGCACTTTCTGCAGTGAAAGTCAGATGTTTTTTTGACTATTCTTTTTTGATCCCTCTCCCCAATATGTATTATGTAAAACATAAGTTGGCAGTAGTTTAACATAGTGTCACATAAGTGTCTTTAGTTTAACTCACTGGTAAAGACGATTCAATTAAGTTAAGGCACGATAATAAACAGGATTATTTGTATCACATAAAACACTTCAGTTAATATAACGTCAGAGATTTATTTTTGCATGAAGTCCATGTTGACCTCAAGCTTAGCATCAATGGCAGCCTGAAATTAGGAGAACATTTTAGTTAAGGAAACCGTTTTGATTGAAAACAAAAGACATCCACTAATATACAACTATATTTTTGTATTAAAAACTCACCAATTCCCTTTTTGCCTCTTCCACTTTCACTTGAGCAAGAGATGGACTCTGGCAAAGAGAGAAACAACTTATTTGTATATATATATATATATATATATATATATATATATATAATGTGTGTGTGTGTGTGTGTGTGTGTGTGTGTGTGTGTGTGTGTGTGTGGACATCTAGACATCTTAAAGTCATTTTCTCATCTTTAGTGCTCACAAAAACACTTTCCAATTATAACAGCTGTGGTGGAGGAAAGGGCCAAAATAGAAAAAAACTTACTGGGCTTAAGTCCAGGTAGGGCTCCAGTTTCTTTGTCAAAGGGATTATTTCCTGTCTCAGAGTGTTTACCTCCTGGAGAGAACAAGAAAGCAAACACCACCATTTATTCTAAATTCAAACCTTCTACTCAAAATGCCCCCTCCCCGTGCCGTCATTTCTTGACTTCAATTTACAGTTGCACACTGACCTCAAATATTTCCATCAATGCCTGGTGAGAAAACCTCTTCTTCATGTTCCTGGAGGAAATCTGATCCTATGGGGACCAAAAACATACCAAAGAAAATAACTAACAAGGTGGGCTTTTCTGGATGAACTACCACCACCACGTGTAAACTGTAGGGATTAACAGTTTGGGATTGGCTAATTTGACAATTATTAATTATTGCATTATTATAAAATATTTAAATTGGCATCATATGGCTGGATTTTTAATATAGTATTTAAAAACATAAATACATTAAATGAAACATCTTCAATGTTAGCCATAGTAAGTTAGTACAAGTGGTGCAAGCAGACCTCTGCTATCTTCCTCCGGTTGCTGAGCTCTCTGGACTTTGTTTTAACAAAATCCATATTGAGTAGCCTCTCCTCGGCTTGAGCGCCCCTCACTGCCTGGTCCATCACATTTTTGTTGATATCCCTGAGAAGACCAAACCAACATTAACAATCCATATGCACGTTATCAATGTCTTGTGCACTTCAAGACAGCCTTACGTGATATGTGATATGGCAGTTACATTTATAATAATCATTTAGCTTATTTTTCCCAAGGCCACTTAAAAATAAGTAAGTCAACGCATGCAATCAAATTTTGAGTGGCTGGATAGTTGCTGCACAACCGAGTATCTAGAGGAGTCAACAAAAAGAAGAATAGCCCTATGCTATTATGAGGCTTAGTGGCAGTGAATAGTCCTTCAACAGTTCCACTGCGGGCCATGTCAACATCACTGTATCACAGCGCTCTTACTCTTGTAAGCTCTTCCGCAGAACCAGAGTGGCTCCCAACTTCTTCCGGAGGGCCTTCAGCTCCCGGTCAAGTCTTTCGTCGGATTTCTCAGCCTCCAATACGTCATTTGTCAGGTGATTCACCGCCGGAATGAAGCTACATGGGGACATAACGTTCACCATTCAGAGGGGTTCACATCAGGTTCTGTGTCACAAATAGTTCCATCGGTACATGCCTGCCCAGTGACGTGTCTCTAACTCCGAGCACCATGGCATTATCCACAAGAGCAGACATATAGTCCGCCGCAGGCCTTGATAAGCACGCACAGGACAGGCCAACGCCTTGCAGAAGAACTTCTTGCAGATGAACGCCTACAAGTAGGGTAGAATGGAAAACTGTGATTTATTTTCGACGACAAAAAAAAGAGCAATGCAATGTCAGCAGGCTACCCCAACTTGTCAATCAAAGGAATACTTGTCAATCAAAGGTTTGAGCTTGTTACTTACTATCTGCATGATACTCTGAGCCTTTCTGTTTGAAATCATCTATAAGGAGACTCGTGTCCTTGCATCGCACCTCACTAGCCACTGCCAGCTGGTGAAGGATATCCACCGTCCTAGTATTCACCTCAAACTGTGGAACTGGCTGCTCACCCAAAACGGTACTGAGCCATGTCTGAACCTGTCAGCGGAAAAAAACGCAAAATATTGAATTGAATTCACTGACAAGCACAAAAACATATTAGTACATAAGAGAACATACTACCTTCTTCATTTTTTCACACATGCTGATGGCAAGACGAAAGGAACCCTGCGGTGGTTTTGTTTACTAGGGTTATGCCCCTATCCCGCGCGACATCGAATACAATTATACAACTTCCGGTCGAAGCAGCCAATCAGAGGACAGACCGCGGCATGTGTTAAGATTCATACACAAAATGCATTATCCTCACCTGGAGAAACAAAATACAAAAGAGACACGTGTATTCATGTATGAAAATAGATTAATCATTATATGCAATTACTCGTTTTAATTATACATTCAGTTCGTCGTAGTGACGGTTTTTACATCACTTCCTTACCCTAGCGTCCACCCGCGTGAATTTCAAAAATAGCTTTCCATAACACGAACATGGCCTCCAAAAGTTCAAGAAAAGGGGACTCAACGCTCCGACACCACGCATTCGACGGGCAAATTGATGAATCCACTCGAATCTTCCAGGGCGACGAAGACACCTGTAACTCAGGAGAAGATAAGGACGATGGCCCCGTTGTCTTTTTCTGTGGGAATTGCAATTTGCCCATCGGAGACTCGCTGTCATGGGCTGGCAGTGATAATGACGAGAGTCAAATCCATTTAAAACGTGAGTCATTCGTTGTTGTTTTTCTTTGCATCACGCCGTGCATGCGGACTCAACGCTGCGAGACTTATTTCTACCCTTTTCCATTCCAGGCGTGACTGAGAACGTTATAGTTGGGAAAGAACAACGCTTATATGAACCAAAACCAAAGCATCGCTGGTAAGTAAGACGTGACGGTACCGTAGAAAGGGCAGCTTGCATTATTTTGCATTGATTTGTTTGTGTGTAGAATAAGGTCACCGTTCGTTCTGATGCTGTTGTCCCTCTGGTGTAGTCTGGTCCTTGACCTCTGCTGTAAGGGGTGCACATCTGTACTGGGCATGGTGTATCTGTCGACACCTAAAGCTCTGGATTATAAGAGGTTGACCTTCTGTTTCCGGGTGCAACAACTGGAGAGGTAAGTAGTTCACTGTGATGCGTCTTGTTTTGAAAGTTTGAAAAGTAACAGACTAGTGCCATTTTTATCTGAATGATCGGAGAACATAGAAAGGGGGCTACTTAAAATAATAAACGTAATATGGATTACCTGAGACATCTAGGCTGCCATATCTTATCATTAGATACTACTTTTATTAACTCATTTGAATGTGGAATACTTGCAGTTTGAGTTTTGGCAAAATGGATATTGCATCAATCTTAAGTGACTCTTTTAAACTTCCGCTTGAGTAGACTAGTCTATATTGTCTAAAATGTGTCTATTGAGAAGTAACATTGAAGAAAAACAATGAAAGAAGTTGAAAACGCTTGCTTGACTGCAAGTATTGGTGCTAATGCTGGTGGGAGGACAGAGGACCAGCGTTTACAAAGAACTTGACGAGCACCAGGACACGCCTGTTGTCCACTTTCTGTTCCATACACAACGCATAGAGATGACCATGGCTACCTGCCTTACACTGCTGGTTTCTTTGGAAGCTAAGCAGGGCCGCCGGGTTTGCTCCATCCTTGAATGGCAGACCAGATGGTGATGGTAGAGGTGCTGGAGGGCCAGCAGGGGGTGCCCTTTGGCCTTACTATTTCCAATGCACCAGGATGGAGACGGGCAATCTGTCCTGTCGGGTTGCGCCGTCTTTCGGATGAGAGGTTAATCCGAGGGAGTCCTGACTCCATGTGGTCACTTAACATCCCATGTTACTCGTTGTTCGAGTAGGGCTGTTAACCCCTGAGTCCAAGCCAAATTGGCCATCCAGGCTCTTTAACCAACACGGTCCTCCTTATCATCCCCTGGTCTTTAATTAGAAATCCAGTGCGTGTTGTGCTTTATGGCGCGCACTGGCTGCTGTGCATTTCCCAGGCGGGTACTACACACTGGTAATGGATGTGGTGTTATATTCACCAACACATACACTCACTATGTAAAGCTCTTTGGGTGTCTTGACAATTCCAAAATACTTTTTATTATTATTATTATTATTATTATTATTATTATTATATATATAAAAAAAATATATATATATTTACAGTATATAATTATTAACACAGTGCCAATTCAAAGTCCATACACCTAGTTTGTTTCTCTTTCAGCTATGTGCTGGGCTCGGCAAACCAGGAGGTGGCAGCAGAGAGCCAACCGAAGCTGCCCCTCACGGTCGAGGACAGAAGCGACATTGAGCAACAACTGTTGGAGGTCTGTCCGCTTTGTTTGCTCTTTTCCCCGCCCGTACTTGTCTGAGCATTTATCTGCATCATGGAATATTGAAAAATTTGTGGCACGTAACATCCGCTTACCAAGGAATCACTGTTGCACATTTTGTTTTACTTTCAAACTTTATGGAAGGAGCTGTGAATGCAAATTCCAAGTAAATGTAAAACCTGTTTTATTACCTAATAGTACCGAGGTAGCTGGCTAAAGGTGAGCAATATATTGTATGAGCCTGGCCATGCAGAAGTGGTAAGGGAATCAGCAAACCCTTTGTTATAGAGGATGGAGTGAGTTGAAATGAATTAAATTGTTTTTAATTAAAGTAAGGCAAACTCATTCAACTCGTGGCTCTTCCCCAGAAAAGCAGATGAACTGATAGGGAGTGTTACACGTGTTCTTATCAGAATACCTCAGAAGTCTGGCACAATTGTTATTCCACATCCTCCAAGTAGACGTGTTGTTTGGCATCCAATGCCCAGTGGGTTTGGGTAGGCGATGACATCAGCCTAGCGTGCTGCGCCTGCAGAGCTTTGAACCAGGCGCCAACCTCCCACGCTGCAATGTCCTCAATAAGGGTTTCATTCTTGATTTAATATTTTCCTGTTGCTGTAATGTTAATATTGACATCACACAAGGTTATTTCTTTTTAAAGTATATTTACCTTTTTAATATTTTATTTGGTACTCTTACGTCACTGTATTACCCATTTCCAAAGAAAACGACTAATTCCCATCCATGAGGTCATCTCCCAACGTGATTCATTCCAATGAAGCCTTTGTTTAGTATTTTGAAAATAGCTGTTATTCCATTAATTGACCAGTAGGTGGTGATCGTGTCAACGGGGCGGTAGGGACCCCAACACAAAGGACAATAGATCCTATTGGGGGCATGTTGAGGAATCTTTTTTTTTTTTTTTTTGAAAAACATGTTATGATCATGAGGTCTGTGGGATTAACATGTCACCACGTGGCATGTTTGTTTTTGGCCTATTAAAGATTAGGATTATTTTGGAACGAACCCTTCGGCGTTGTTTTCATTCATGACAGTATGCCTGTCCTCATCTCTCTGTGGCTGGTATCTCAGGCAGGAGTTAAAATAGAAAGAAGCGTTATGAGTTATGGGCTGTTGGTGTCTTCATGTCTGGACTTATTTGTTCACCCCAGTTCATCAGTTGTTAAATTTACAATCTAACAGCTTTTCAGGGTTTTCTTATTTTGTCGGGGGGTGGGGATGGGGGCTCAGGGGCTGACATCACCAGCGGCTGACATCACCAGCCTTTGTCCCATATTAATATAGCTAAGCCATGTGTGTGTATGTCAAGCAAAGGGGTTCCTGGATTCAGAGTGATTGAATGGCCCTGGGCTAAGCTAGTACTATACTTAAGATTTGTTTTGTCTAAAATCCTCCTCAAATGCCAACAATATTATTTATAAGAGTAGAGATTAATATATACATATACTATGTATGAGATTGCCTTAGGTGCAACTAATGATTTTCATCTTCTTTCCAATCTCTTATCTCTTTATTTCCATGAATCGTTGAGTGTAATGTCATAACGGTGAACTGAACACCCAACACTAGTTACCAGAGCAAGTAGACACAAGTAGAGAAACTATGAGTGGAACATATTTTACTTGATCAAAGACTGATGAATACTCAATCATGAAAATGTTAATAACTTTAGTCAATAACCTTCTTTATATTGCTTTTCTGTCGACTGGCTAATCAATGATTTGACTTATTGTTTCCACCTATATTAGCCACCAATACAGTATGTTATTGTTATTGAACGTGTATTTTATTGGAAGTAAAACACAGTAAACTAAATACTGAGATGTTGCATGATCATTTTCACTGCATTAATCCCCTCGTACCTGTGCTGCATCACCAATGAGCAGCTGGCCACAATGCCAGGGTTAAACTCTTGTTTATGGAATATTAGACGCATATTCCCTAGTAACATTCCTCAGCGACTGGACGGCTATTGGTACAGAAGATCCCGGTTGCCGCGCCGCGAGCCAGTTTTGTCCGGCCACAGCTCCGATGTTCTGGAAGCTGTAGTCGTGACCGCCAGCGTTAATGTATTCTTGTCTCTCCATGTCTCGGGACACTTGTTTGGGTACATTTAACAACTGTCTCCCCGCGTCCCACCCCTGCCCACCTCCTCCTCCTCCTCCTCCTCCACCACCGCCCCCTCCCGCCCCTCCCCGTCTCCACTACCCTCCACGCATTTATGACTCTCCTCCAAATGTTCTGCTGTCTGATCTCTCCCTCGCCCGCCTCCCTTTTTCCCCCCAATCGCGCCTTCTCATCTCCTCTCTCCCCCGTTCCTCTCCCCCGTCTCCCCCAGATGAAGACCCTGGTGGTGTCCATGGCTCAGAGGATGGAGAAGATCGAGGAAGGGCTGCAGCCGGACCTCGACGAGTCCCTACCATGAACACACACACACACACACACACACACACACACACACACACACACACACACACACACACACACACACACACACACACACACACACACACACATGCATTCCGTCATAGGCAGGTTCACACGCACAACACTTGTGACTCCAGCCTCCTCTTTGTTCGGTGCTGAGACAAAGCCGGCTGGCTCGCAGGGCTCCTGTAATCAATCAGCGATGTCGCTTTAGCTCGCGGCGGCGCTATCTCCTCCCCCCCCACCTCTCCTGTTGGCTGTGATGGACACCAGTGTGGACCCTGTGTTGATTGGTGCACTGGTACTGAATTTCACCGAGGTGCAGAGTAAGCACATTGCTGTATTGATCTGATTGTGTGAGGTCACGCATGTCATGCACACACACACACACACACACACACACACACACACACACACACACACACACACACACACACACACACACACACACACACACAAGCGCGTGCGCGCACACTCAGACACACACACACACACACACACACCTCTTTGTTCTGTTCCTTGCCTTGCTCTGGACCTCAGAGTCCTGAGCACTGTTTCTGTCTGTTTCATTGTGTTTGTTTGGAGGGTAACTTGTCCTCCTGACGGGAGGACAGCGCTCTGGCAAACGTCTCGTTCAAATGTTTCAAATAAAAATAATCCTGTGGTTCACGTGTCCCAGTGTCTCTTGTGTTCAACGCTTTCGCAGATGATCCAGGATGATCCTGTGACGTTTATTCCGTCAAATCTAAAAGTATCTTCATCAGTTTAAGACACAAAGCACCCCCCCCCCCGCCCCCGTTTCCATAGAATGTGGAAAAGGGGACAGATTCACTATTTTTGGAGTGTGTTCAGTAACCGAGAAAGTGTGTGTGTGTGTGTGTCTTCGTGCGTGTGCGTGATTGTTTACCAACTAATGTGCCTAGCAACACTTTCTACCAGGGCGGGAAAACGTGGAACGGATCTTTCTCTCTCTCTCTCTCTCTCTCTCTCTCTCCCCCCTAGTACCACACCCTCGCTCGTCCACGAGGTTTCATCAGCCCTCGGTGAAAACAACAGTGAGAAGGGGCCAACCAGCATGCTTTGCTGTATCCAAGGGCAGGTTGCTATGGAAACTGACAGCACGTGCTGCGCGCCGTTGCCTGTTGCCATCCCGTCACCGTGTTTACCACCCGACGAACAGCCAGCCTGCCTGCTGGACCGCGTGCCTGCCAACAGTCCTCCTCCCTCCCCCCCTCCTCCCTCACTCTCCTCCTCCCTCCTCCTCCCTCACTCTCCTCCGGCTCCTGAGAGGAGGAGGGGAGGGGGAAGGGGAGGAGTCTCGTATCATCCTCATCACCCCCACCCCACCTTTTCCTATCTCCCTCTCTCTCACACACACACAGACCTCCCTTTATCCATGCTAGACCCTAATCTCGACTGTTTTGCTCTCCTCTAACCCCCCCCTCCCTCCCACCGCCTTCCCTCTTCCCCTCCTTCCCGCCCGCTTAGATCATCCTTATTCTCGGAAGGGAAAAAATAAAACAAATCCAGCATGTTTGTTTGTTTGTTGTTGTTGTTGATCATATGTTTGACTTCGGTGCGTTGTAAACAGTCCTGTGGAGTGGGCCCAGGCGGAGGCAGCAGAGCGCAGCAGCCCCGGCTACAAGCGACGCTCCTTTACGTATGCATCCTGCGGCCGTCGCACCGTATCGATCCGTGGAGGTCAACGATTCTCAAAGGTGATTTGCTAAAGCTGAGTTTCTATGAATAGCAGAATGTGGGAACGGTCAGCCTCGTTTTGGCTGCTTTATATATGATGAGAGGCAGAGCACTGGTCTTGCACTCTAATGTGAAACTATTGCACGGCGTTCAACCCATTCACCCTTCCCCTGTGAACCATTCATTTTCAACCCCAGCCGAACCAGGACACACACACACACACACTCACACACACGTCATTACAGCTACAGGCACATTCTACAAGCACTCAGGGACAAAGGATGAATTATGCAGAGGTAGTGTCTGAGTCGTCTCGCCTTTCTCCCTCTCACCTTCCCTAAGCAATAAGGAAGCAATGTTGCCATGGAGGCAATGAAGCCTCGGCTCTCAATCAGCCAATTACAGGCTTTCCTGTATGGGGCACTCGGCCAATGGCAGCTTGGCCTGACGCTGCTGTTGCCACCGAGCCCATGTTCCTATTGGCTGAGCTCTGCTCTTTGATTGGATTGCTGGTCTTGTTTTGAGAGGAGATATTTCAGGGAGTGCCACCTGTGCGCCTGCTTGCAGTCTTCTAAAAATAATGTGAACAGCGGTACATTGAATGAAACATTAAATTTAACTCCATTTTCTGCAATTACATGTTAACGTGTCTTAATGTTAATGTATAACAAATACATTTGTGAAAAAAAGAGAATGTTATGCATTCAGAATTTTAGAGCTGTACAGAATTTTAATAAATGAATGTTCTTGTCTGATAACATCTCTAATTTGTAGTTGTAGTTGTTCTGTGACAAATCTTATTGTGCCGTCCACACCCTTATTCCTTGCTTCCTGCTTAACATCAGCCTTTTCTGTCATAATTAAGGACTCTATTAATTTATTCACTGGTAATGAGGTAGTAATTACTATTTTAATGAATTTATTTTATTTATACATTAAAATGTTCAATACATGGAGCTGGATTTATTTATTAATTAAAATAAATAATTGGACAATGAAGATAACCAATGAACTACTGGTGAACTGCGTTTTCCAGGAAGTGTTTCGCGTGGCGTCTCAGCATGGTGTCATGGTGGACGGAGAGCGCGTTAGGGAAGATGTACGGCGAGCCGGTCAGTATCGCGAGATACAGCCCTACAGTGGGACACTCAAACCGAGGGGTCTGTAAACAACCTCATGGGGTTTATTCGCGATAATGATCGTCTCGCTGTACACCATCCCATCCCCCTTGGTTCACACTGGTTTTTACACAAAATATAACAACAAAGCATGCTTTTTATTGACTCAAATGTGATTGTGTTGCTTCCACAAAAAAAAAAGAGTCCGTTGGATTCTACGGTTGGAAACAGCGTCCATGGCGACGGTCTGTTGATCAGAAACGGTCCCCTTTCAGAAATAACCGCTCATTGCCCTAATTGACCAATCAGACCTGACCGTCCAAGGAAGCAATTGAGGACACTACAACTCCTGAATGGCCGGTGACCCCGGCCGGTCAGCAACCCATCCGGCGGACCCACTGACCGCCCGAAGCCCCTCGTTCATTAGAAACGTCTGCTTGTTTACCTCAGCTCCGGTTGACGTGGGTCTGATCCTGCTATGGGATCATTTGTGTGTGTGTGTGTGTGTGTGTGTGTGTGTGTGTGTGTGTGTGTGTGTGTGTGTGTGTGTGTGTGTGTGTGTGTGTGTGTGTGTGTGCGCGCGCGTGTGTGTGTGGTGGAAGGGGTGTTTACACTCTTCCAGTAGCCATAAGTGTGAATGAGGTTAATCCTTTGTTTTTCCAATAGGACACAAAATACTGCCAGCCTTGTGTGCGTGCGTGTGTGCGTGTGTGCGCGTGTGCGCGTGCGTGTGTGTATATGACGAGCAGGCGGGTGAAAACAGGATTAGATTAGCATCAGTGTCTAAATCTGAGCAGATTGACGGAGATAACCACCACAACGGTTCCAGGAAGTGTCTCAATGGCACTCAGTGAACATGAACTCTGGTGAAATTCCTGACGTTGAAAGCACTGCTCCAGGGCTGGCAACTTTTGGGTTTTGGCCGGAGTGAGATTCTGTAGAATCTTGTAATGCATTTGCAACTGCCGTGATAAATTGGATGTGTGGCGTGTGCGCGTGTGTAAACAGGCAAAACCGTGTGTCACACGGTGAAACCGTGAGTCACACGGTGACACCGTCTGACTGTTCCGTCGTTTGTTAAGATATTCAAATTACATGCTTTGTTTCACCTGGGGTCGCATGATGAAAAATGGATGGAAAATATTTCATTCGGTGTTGATATAAATTGGACAAGATGACTAGAAATTAAAATTTACTCTTGCCCTTCGTTCATTATTATTAATAAACACCGTCACAAACAGTCCTATTGGCTGATAAAAAAATAACATTGAACAATGAATAATATTTCAATATTTCAACATTTAAGAAGAAGAAATATTTGGATTTTGCAAAAGTGCCGAGACCTCCCAAATAATCGAAATATTTTATTTTGTCTTGCACTGGTAACACTTTGCAGCAAGGTTGCAGAATTAACCATTAATTTACATTAGTTAATGTGGTATCAAGCATTAACTAAAAGTTCAATAACATTTAACTAATTCTATATTCACTATTATGTATTAATTGGGTGCTCATGCTAATTTATACATTATTTAATACTAACGCTAACCCCTATGCTACACTATCTACTAATGCTTATTACTGCTTTAACTAATGTAAATCAATGTACCTTATTGTAAAGCTGTACTTTTGCGTCTTAATGTTACAGGAAGGGCGACGCATGTATACACTGTAATAAACAAACAAGAAAACTGTTAAAAGTCTGGCAGTAAAGTTTCCAGATGGATACATGTAATAAACTTTAAAAATACAGAGCAGGTTTAACATTAAATAATTATTCAATAACAGTATATTAACAAAAATGTTCACAGTGGAAAAACATATGTCAGAAAGCATTAACAACCACTACCATTCAGGTTAATCTCTCTCAATTTATGGAATTGTTACTTTATGAAACAGCCCGGTACACCTACAGTATTTTCCTATTAATATGTTGTTTTTTCATCTACAATAACTAAAATAATGTATAGAAACATTAAAAGGCAATCTCTGTAATTGTAAGGTGGGCATACTTGTACAATTTGAAAACGATGATGAACTTTTTGTTTTGAAAATGTCAAGATGCTCAATAATTCAAAGAACATCAGAAGTTACTTTTGAAAGCAATTAAAGACACATTTAAAGTGTTCAATCAGAATCAGAAATACCTGATATGATGTGATAGATGGACCATAGATTAAGTAATAGAATAGAATAGCAGTTTTTACTCTTGTTTACAATTATTATGTTTACAATAATTGAAATACAAAATGACACCGGGTGTATCCTTTAAAGGGATATTGAATCT